>NC_138370.1:17143378-17164400 GCF_054177405.1 Leptonychotes weddellii
ATTCCCCCGCTTCATTCCTCCCCTCCCGCTACCTTCTTCTTCTTCTTCTTTTTTTCTTAACATATCTTGCAGATTTATGTCTTTTTATGTACCAGTTAGTGTTGTGGGTGCTTAAAAAAAAAACTATGCTAATATGAAGGTCAGCTGTATGCAAAAATTACTCACCAAGTAAACTCTTGATTTGCCCACCAGTAGAGGGATAGAAGAGCCCTGAAGTCACATAATTCCAGGATTATTATCCCATTCAGAATGCAAACCCCAAAGTAAATATAGGATTCTTAGTACTTATGGAACTTGGAGATGGAAGCTCCCTTTAAGATCATTTAGGCAGATGACTTCCATTTTACAAATGAGGAGACTGAGGCCAGTGAGTTGGTATAAGAGTGCTCCTGACTCTATTCCTGGTGTTCTTTAGTAAGGTAGAAATTATACCCTGGGGTCAATTTTGTCAAATGCAAACATCAGTTTATGTTCTTGTTTTAATTGTCTCCCAGGGTAGCATTGTAAAATGCTACAAGATATGTGAAAAAGCTCTCGAAATTTTTAAATAACAGTAACACTGTATTGATTAAGCATTTATTTGGAAAGCTACAATGTGCTTACCATGCATTGAACAAGAGCTGGAAGACAGAATCTCTACAGTTAAATAATTTACAATCCAATTAGAGAGATGAATAAGAGCTAGAAAAAAAAATTTAGTTATAGTGGAAGGTTGAGCACTTAAGGTTGCAAGAAAAAAAGGTTGGGGGTAGTGGTGGCATTTCTTCTCTGGCTTTTTCCCAATAGCTTCATACTAACAATAGCAGTAACTACTCTTAATATCATAAATAAAAAATTGTTATCTTATAATGGATGTTTTGTATCTTTACCTTCTAGTTCAGTTAGACCTAAGTGAAGATGGCAAATGAACACCCAACACGGTGCCAAGGGAAGGCATCTCTTGCAACAGCTAAGTGGCAGGTCGACGTGAGATTCCTGACTTAACAGAACACCTCCTAAGGATCTAACACTGTTGCTCTTATTGCCACCCTTATCCCAAATGCTATACCAGCTGCTCACGTGCTCAAACATACAGACGTAGCCCACTAGGCCGTCCCAGATCGGGAGTGCAAGTGGCAGCCTTCTTCCTGCCCCACCCTGAAGTCCTACCTATCCTGGGATGCTCGGGAAGGAAGCCCATCAGTGCTCGGTGCGGAGCTGCGCGTACTCCCCAGCAATCCTCCAAGAGGCCACACCCAACACAAGGCCCCCATTGTGTCTTGGGAAACAGTAGCTTCACAGTATTACGCTGGCTGCCCCTCTTAAAGAGCAGCCAGCGGCTCTTGGCGACCCCAGTCAGCAGTGGGCTGGGCGGCCGCACGCAGGGCAGGTGGCAGGAGCGCAGAACCGCGCGCGCTCTAGGGCCGCGCCGGCGCCCCGGGCCCGCACGCCCGCCTCGCGCGGGCGCCGCCGCACCTGGAGGCGGAGCCAAGTCCCGTGGCCCGCCCGCTCCTGGGCGCGAAGCCCCCTCCCCGCGCCCCTCCCGCCGCGCTGCAGACGCGCGCAGGTGCGTGAGGCCGCGCCCGCCCAGGACCTTGCAGAAGTGGGCCCGCCATGGAGCACATCCGCACGCCCAAGGTTGGTGGCACGGGCGCGGGCGGAGCTGGAGGAGGGATGCTGAGCGGGCGGGAGGCCCGGCTTCCCTGCGGGGCGCTGGCCGAGCCGGCACGGCGAGCGAGGGTGGAGGAGGCAGCGCTCGAGCATCTCCGGGTTCGCTGTGAGGCTGGTCTTTCTCTCGCTGTCTCACAGGCCTAACTGTGGCTGTTGCTGGATCTAACCTCTTGTCCTTGAGAGTGCGCATTGGACAGGGGTGGACGGGAGGGAACCCCAGTTGTCCGTGGAGTAATAGGGCTGCTGATGAGCTGATAAACGCTCCCTTGTAGTCTGGCACTAGGTTGCGGGTGCTGCTGCCCCCCCCCCCCTTCAATTTTCTGTTGCCTGCTCTGAGCAGTTGAAAGAGAAACAAGCCTTCCTGATGACAGGTGCAAGGGAAGGAGTTACGTGCAGGTGGATTAAAGGCACTTCGGAAGCTTGTTGAATCTAAGGGTTTCAGACCCACAGGGCTCACCCTTCAGCTACCCCATCCTCAGGCTGTCAGCTGCAGTGCACTTACACGGAGCAGATGATCAGTGTTCGCTGTGGGGTGAATGTTATTATCAGTCCTTCCATCTTCTTGCTTTTTCCGCCAATTTTCGTTCATTGAGGAGAAGGGCGCAGCTTACAGATTCATCCACTGGTGTGTTTGAAAACAGCAGCAGCTTTTGCCACTTAACAAAAGCGCCTGGTCCCTGGTCATTCCAGATAAATTACACTGGAATCGTTGACGGCTGCACCAAACTTCCCCACTCATAGTTGCACTAGTAATGTAATTTAGACTGAAAACGATGATCAAATTCCTGTCTGATAAAAACCCTAAACTAGTGATGAGAATATATTTCAAGCCAGTTGGCTATCTCTCGTTACTACCACCACAGCTCCTTGTGTTTCCAGGATGATCTCACGTTCAAAATCTAGGCCCTTGATAGAGTTAAGTCAAAGCTGGGTCTGTGTGGTCAGAATTTAGGCGGCCCCAGGGATCCCACTCATTTCATGCAAGGGAGGAGGGGGTGGGCATCCAGTAAGAAGAATTCATTCCTAAATTCTAGAATGGTTCCTAAGTACCTCATTGTAGAAGCCGCTTTACAATGATCTCAGGTCAGTGGAAGAATAAATCTTTTAGTTTGCTAGATAGTGTCAATTCCAATAGTAAATTTAAATTGTATTGATTTTGCACTATAGAATTAAATTGTTCCTTTACTATTGGGAAATTGTAAACATAGAAGAGAGCACCATAAACCACAAGGTAGGTGGCTCAGAGCTTTCAGGATTTAAGTCGTGCTAAATAATTTATTCCGGAATGACAAATTTAACTCATGGACTCCCTTCGTCCTTGCCAAGGGCATTTTTTCTTTGTCATGATGAAGGGGGCCCTTTATAAAAATATCTGTTGTGAATGTCAATAGCAAGAGTGATAGAGTGACATGGCACCATAGAATATGAATTTGGGGATTAAAGGCCTTTTCTAATCTGTGTTC
This sequence comes from Leptonychotes weddellii, assembly GCF_054177405.1. Taxonomy (NCBI): domain Eukaryota; kingdom Metazoa; phylum Chordata; class Mammalia; order Carnivora; family Phocidae; genus Leptonychotes; species Leptonychotes weddellii. The sequence goes on from NC_138370.1 coordinate 17,146,492, forward strand.
AAACTCTGTACAAAGCCACGTGTGTAAACCTGAACAGCAAACAATATTCTACTTATAATTGGTTTTCATGAACACTCTCTACGCAGTGTAGTACCTCAAATCAGAAATCCTCTTCTATCAGGAAATGGAAAAAAATGGGGGAAAATGGAGAATCATCTGAAATGTCATTGAATCGAGGGTCATTAACATTTAGGATAACACAGGTAGAAAAAATTAAATCTAGAGATTGGGTGGAGCAGATTCATTTACTCATCCATTTCATCTCAAGCCTTTGAGAACCTTTCATGTGTGAGGCTCTGTTAGGTCCTGGGAGCATGAAACATAGGGAACTCCTTGTCTGGAAGGGGAGACAGTTGTAAGTCTGGACAGAGATATATACAAGAGAATGGATGAGAATGAGCTCAACTATTAAGGGTGAGTGAAGTCTTCTTAAAGAAGAGCGGAGTCTTAACATGTAAGGAGTCAAGGAGGACCAGGAGCACTTGAAATAGCTGTCATGCAATTGTGTCCATATGATGTAAGATGGCAACCTCAAAGAGGCTGAAACCTTAGGAGTGATAAAGACGGAAATGATGCAATGATTGCTTGAGGCTAAACAACATCTCTCTTCATTTTGCATTTTTAAATGCAAAACTAATTTTCACAGTATAAATGAAAAATAGAACATGGCTACTTACAGAGTATGTGTTGCAAAGTATGTCATTAGTAATGGTTATATTCATCTTTATTATTTGCTTCCAGTATGCTCTGGGGGAGCTGGATAGCTAGTTTGCCTTCAATTTCAGGATTCATGTCTTGGGCTATAAGGAAGGATATAAGGATATTCGCAAATTTCGGTTTTCTGATCTGTGTGTTTGAAGTGATATTTACCATGTAGATAGCAAGCTTTTAAGAGGAAAAGAAGTGCATGCATGTATGTGTGTATAATGTACAGTTGCTTTGCTACTACAATGAAAGTCATTCATTTACTCTTTATAAGCTGCATGATATCCATCACAGCCTCTGTGTTCTTCTTCAGTCTCTGGAGTGCAGTTTAAGGAGACAGATGCACATGAATAATCTGGAATACTTTGCACATATTTCTTTCTGTGAGTGTGTGTGCATGTTTAACTGAAGCCTTTAACAGAGCATATGTTAAGCAGGGTGTTTCTCTCCCAGAATGGTTCCTTTATAGAAAAAAAAAATGTTCTAAGGACAAGCTAGTTTGCAGTTGGGTCAAAGTGAGGACACCAAGCATTACCTGCACTCATCACAGTGAACTTCTGGGTTTTTACTTCACTGTCTGGATTTTTTTTTTTTTTTAACCAGTCTGAAAGCTTGCTAGTAAGAAAATACCCTGCAAGAAGCTTAGGGATAATTTGGGTTCAGTTATATGAAAAGGCTGCAGGACTCCTGGACATAGCTTGAAGTGTTTTGTAGGATTTGGTTTTGTACTGGACTGAAGCTAGTGTGTCTAAGATCCTGGCTAAATAATCTCTACTTTTTATGCTTTGATCTTTCTGGGAAACTGTTTTTTTTCCCCCACATCAGTAAATTTTAGTTGTAAAATAAAATATGTGAAGACCTCCCAAACTGCAAAACTGACCTTGAAAATGTCTTCTCTTTCCACCTCTTCCTCCTGGTCTGAGCCATTAACTGGAATAGCCTACTCACTGGTAACTGTCCTCTGCTCTTCTCTAACCCCTTCTGCACAGAGGGAGCCTGGGGATGCTTTTGATGGCACAAGTTGGTCATGTTACTTGCTCGCTGAAATTCTTGGGTGGCTTCCCTTCGTTTTTGTCTCTTTTTAAAGATTTGTTTATTTATTTTAGAGAATGTGAGTGTGGGGTGGGGAACAGAGGGAGAGGAGGAGGGCATTTCAGGCAGACTCCGTGCTGAGTGCGGAGCCTGACAGAGGGCTCTATCTCACAGCCCTGAGATTATGACTTGAGCCGAAATCAGGAGTCAGATGCTTAACCGACTGAGCCACCCTGGGTGGCTTCCCTTTGTACCCAGTGTATAAAATGAGGATGCTCAGAGTGACCCATAAGGCCCTGTGTAGACTGACCCCCTCCTCACTTCCCCAGCCTCATTCTGTGACAATCGTTTTCTTATTCACTACCCTCTGGTCACAACTAGCCTTTGTGGGTTTCTCAAATGTGAGTTCTTTTCTGCCTCAGGACGTCTGCACTGCTGTTCCATCTAGGGGATGCTCTTATTCTCACTCTTCACCTGGCTAGAACTCATCTCTCTAGCTACAGACTAGATAGAATTTCCTCAGAGTGGTTATTGCCCAATTCCTCCTCTGAGTCAGGTTTGCCTGTTATATTGTATCACCAAATGCAATATTTCACCTTATGCTCCTTGTTACAAGTTTTAGATTTGAGTGTTTAAGGTTTGGCTCCCCTGCTAGACTAGGAGCCCTATGAAGGTGAGGATCATGTCTTGTTCACCCCCAACACAGTTCCTGGCACCGATTAAGCATCAGTAAATAAATTAATAATTGGATAATAGGAGTAATTCTTGGCTTCAGTTCTTCAGTTTTTACTATTTGCTTTAGTGATCCAGGCCTTGTGTGTTGTACCCGTGACTAGGAACAGTATTGTAAATCCTCTAATAGATCTAGTGTCGAGTTCTTGTCCATGTCAGTATATTATGTCACATATATATAATGATGTGTAGTTTGTGATTATATGTAGTTTTAATGAGATAGAATCCAAATAACATTAAATTTACCATTTCAGTCATTTTATACGATTCAGTGTTTTTTAGTGCATTTACAATGTTGTGCAACCATCACCAGTCTCGAATTCAGAGCATTTCATCACCCCCCAAAAGAAACCCAGTGCTGATTCTACTTTCGGTCTCTATTAGATTTGCCGACTCTGGACATTTCATATCATAATCTAAGATATGGCCTCTTGTGACTTCTTTCATTTAGCATAATTTTTTCCTAGGTTCATCCAAGTCGTAGCATGTAATGATACTTCATTCCCTTTTATGCAGGGTAATATTCCCTTTTATGCAGGGTAATATTGCACTATGTGGATATACCACATGCTGTTTATTCATTCATCAATTGATGGGCATTTGGGTCGCTCCCACTTTTTGATTATTATGAATAGGTGCTGCTATGAACACTCCTATACTTGTTTGTGTGTGTGTGAAAATTTTTTTTTGTTTTTTTTTTTTTTGAGTATAGTTGACTCACAATGTTACCTTAGTTTCAGGTGTACAATTTAGTGATTTGACAGATTTATACATTATGCTGTGCTCACCACAGGTGTAGCTACCACCTGGCCTATTACATGGCTATGACACATCACTGACTGTATTCCTTATGCTCTTTTATTGCCAAGATTTACTCATTCCATAACTGGAGCCCTGTATCTCCCTCTCCCCTTCACTCATTTTGCCCAATCCCCCACACCCTGAAAATAAGTTTTTAATTCTCTTAGGTGTATCCCTAGAAGTGGAATTACTGGGTCATATAATAATTCAATGCTACTTTTTGGGGAAATTATGATCACATCTTACGTTTGATATTACTAAAACTTTCCTCTTCATGTGATTCCAACAATATAGAATGAATTGTATGGTGTACAGAACCTAGATACTTTGGAAACAATTGTTTAGATGGTATGAATAAATAGATTTACATCAAAAGGGGATATGGAATTTGTTGAACATTTAAACAGTTTCTTAGAAAACCAACCCAGTGAGCATGAAGTTCTATTTCTATCATTCCAAAATCAATTCTAATTTGTGACAATGGCCCTTTTTACACAGTCATAGTGTGCTTTTTCTCTCATACTGAACTTTTTGCCCACTGTTATTTTGTATATATATTTTATATTCAGAATTCACTCACGTATTTATTGTTTTATTTTTTTTAAAAGATTTTGTTTATTTATTTGAGAGAGAGAAATAGAGAAAGCATGAGAGGGGAGAGTGTCAGAGGGAGAAGCCGACTCCCTGCCGAGCCGGGATCCGGGTGCAGGACTGATCCCGGGACTCCAGGATCATGACCTGAGCCGAAGGCAGTCGCTTAACCAACCGAGCTACCCAGGCACCCCTATTTATTGTTTTAATGAGTGCATATTATTCATGTAACTATAGTTTGTGTAACCTGTCTCTACTATTAGGGATTTGGATTTTGAGCCCCTGTGAAAATCCCTGGTACAGTTTTCTTAATATATATTGCCCAGACTAGAAAGCCTTAGAGTTGGAACAATCTTATGAGGTTATTACAGGATATCTTTCAGTATTTGAAAGATTCTCATATGGCCCAGTGTTTAGGCAAATTCTTCATAGTCTCAGCAGAAACAAAGGATAGAGATGGCAGAGGAGAAAGTCTTGCTGATATAGAGGGTTGTTTCCCACAATTATATCTGTTTGTATAAAAGACATTAGTTTATCTTTTAAAAGAATAGAGGCATCTAAACAGTTGACTCTTGGCAGTGAAGATATGGAGGTATTTCAGGCATCTGAGAAGAGAATGGACTAGAATAATGTTTTGGTTTTTTTTCATTGAAGTATAGTTGACATACAGGATTATCAGTTTCAGGTGTACAACATAGTGATTCGACATTTACATAATTATGAAATGATCACCATAAGTCTAGTCACCATCTGTCACCCTACACGGTTATTACAATATTATTGACTGTTCCCTGTGCTGTACTTTACATCCTGTGACTTATTTATTTTGTAACTGGAAGTTTGTACTTCTTAATCTCCTTCACCTACTTTGCCCATCCACCACTCCTCCCATCTGGCAACCACTCATTTGTCCTCTGTACTTAGGAGTATGTTTGAGTATGTTTCTACTTTGTTTGGTTTTTTAGATTCCACATATAAGTGAAATCATATGGTGTTTGTCTTTCTCTGTCTGACTTACTTCACTTAGCATAATATCATACCTCTAGGTCCATCCATGTAGTTGCAAATGGCAAGACTTCATTCTTTTTTATGATGGAGTGATTTTCCATTTCATAAATATGCCAAATATTCTTTATCCATTCATCTATGAACTCTCGGGTTGCTTCCGTATCTTGGTCATTGTAAATAATGCTGCAAAATGCTCCTATCTTTTTGAATTAGCATTTTTGTTTCCTTTTGGTAAATACCCAGTAGTGGAATTGCTGGATCATATGGTAATTCTATTTTTAATTTTTTGAGATCCTCCATACTATTTTCCATAGTGGCTGCACCAATTTTCATCCCCCCAACAGTGCATGACGGTTTCCTTTTCTCTGCATCCTTGCCAACATTTGTTATTTCTTTTCTTTTTGATACTGTCTATTCTGACAGGTGTGAGGTGATATCTCATTGTGGTGGTGATTTTCCTTTCCCTGATGATTAGTGATGTAGAGCATCTTTTCATGTGTCTGTTGGCCATCTGTATGTCTTTTTGGCACATGTCTGTTCAGGTCCTCTGCCCATTTTTTAAACAGATTGTTGTGGGGTTTTTTAGAGTCAGGTTGCATGAGTTCTTTATATATTTTGTATATTAGTCCCTTATCAGATGTATTGTTAGCAAATATCTTCTTTAATTTAGTAGGTTGTCTTTTTGTTTTGTTGATGGTTTCCTTTGTTGTGAAAAAAGCTTTTTAGTGTGATGTCCTATTTGTTTATTTTTGCTTTTGTTGCCCTTGTCTGTGAAGATAGATCCAAAAAAATATTGCTAAGGCTGGTGTCACTGAGATTACTGCCTATGTTATGTTTTATGAGCTTTATGTTTTCATGTCTAATATATAGGTCTTTAATCTATATTGAGTTTAGTATATGATGTAAGAAAGTGGTCCAGTTTCATTCTTTTGCATGTAGGTGTCCAGTTTCCTCAGCACCATTTATTGAAGAGACTGTCTTTCCCCCATTGTGTATTCCTGCCTCCTTTGTTTTAGATTAATTGACCATATAAATGTGGGTTTATTTCTGGGCTCTGTTCTGTTCCATTGATTTATGTGTCTGTTTTAGTGCCAGTACCATAATGTTTTGATTACTATAGGTATATAGTATAGTTTGATATCCGGGAGCTTGATACTTCCAATTTTGTTCTTTCTCAAGATTGCTTTGGCTATTTGGGGTCTTTTGTGGTTTCATACAAATTTTAGATTTATTTATTCTAGTTCTGTGAAATATGCCATTGGTATTTTGATAGGGATTGCATTGAATCCATAGATTGCTTTAGGTAGTATGGACATTTTAACAATATTGATTCTTCCAATCCATGAGCACAGTATATCTTTTCATTTATTTGTGCTGTCTTCAATTTTTTCATCCATGTCTTCTAGTTTTCATAATACAAGTCTTTAACCTCCTTAGTTACATTTATTTCTAGGTATTTCATTCTTTTTGATGGAATTGTAAATGGGATTGTTTTCTTAATTTATGTTTCTGATACTTTGTTATTAGTGTATAGATTTATTAGCAACAGATTTCTGGGTATGTATTTTGTCTCCTGCAACTTTACTGAATTTGTTTATTCTAATAGTTTTTTTGTGGAGTTTTTAGAGTTTTCTATACCATTTTGTTGGCAAATAGTGACAGTTTTACTTCTTCCTTACCAACTTGGATGCCTCATTTCTTTTGCTTGTCTGATTACTGGGGCTAGGATTTTCAGTACTATGTTGAATAAAAGTTGTGAGAGTGAGCATCTTTGTCTTGTTCCTGATCTTAGAAGAAAAGCTTTCAGCTTTTCATCGTAGAGTATGATAGTGGGTTTGTCATATATGGTGTTTATTATACTGGGGTATGTTCCCTCTATACTCACTTTGTTGAGAGTTTTTATCATTTTGTTAATGTAGTGTACACATTGATTGATTTGCACATATTGAACCATCCTTTCAAAATCCTACTTGATTGTGCTATATGATCCTTTTACTATATTGTTGAATTTAGTTTGGCAATATTTTGTTGAGGATTTTTGTGTTCGTGTTCATCAGGGATATTGGCCTGTAATTTTATTTTATTTTATTTTTTTTTGTAGTGTTTTTAGTTTTGATATCAGGGTAGTGCTGGCCTCATAGAATGAGTTTGAAAGTTTTCTTCCTCTTCTATTTTTTGGGGAATAGTTTGAGAGGACAGATATTAACTCTCCTTTAACATATGGTAGAATTGACCTGTAAACCCATCTGGACTTTTGTTTATTGGGAGTGTCTTGATTACCTATTCAATTTTATCCTAATACTTGGTCTGTTCAGAATTTCTATTTCTTCCTTGTTCAGTTTGGAAGATTATATGTTTCTAGGATTTTTCCATTTCTTCTAGGTTTATTCACTTTTTTCTAAGTCCAGTTTGTTGGCATATAATTGTTCATAGTAGTTTCTTATAATCCTTTGTATCTCTGTGGTGTCAGTTGTACCTTCTCCTCTTTCATTTCCGATTTTATTTGGGCCCTCTTTGTATTTTTCTTATTGAGTCTGGCTAAAGGGTTTTCAATTTTGTTATCTTTGGACCAGACCAGCTCTTAGTTTTATTGATCTTTTATATTGTTTTTAAAGTTTATATTTCATTTATTTCCCTTCTTATTTTTATTACTTCCTTCTACTAACTTTGGGCTTTGTGTATTCTTCTTTTTATAGTCCATTGGGTGGAAGTTAGATTGCTTATTTGAGATTTTCCTTATTTTTTGAGGTATTAATATAAACTTCCCTCTTAGAAATGCTTTTGCTATGTCCCATAGAATTTGGACCATTGTTTTTCCATTCTTATTTGTCTCAAGGTATTTTTGGATTTCCTCTTTGATCTCTGTTGACCCATTCGTTGTTTAGTAGCATGTTGTTTGACCTCTATGTACTTGTGGTTTTTTCTCCTAGTTTTTTTATTATAATTGATTTCTAATTTCATATCATCGTGGTTGGAAAAAATGCTTGATTTCAGTCTTCTTAAATTTATTGAGACTTGTTTTGTGGCCTAACAGGTGATCTATTCTGGAGAATGTTACGTATACACTTGAAAGGAATCTTCTGTGTTTGAATGGCATGTTTTTTATTTATCTATTAATCTATTTTGTCTAATGTATCATTTAAGGACTCTCTTTCCTTATTGATTTTCTCTTTGGATGATCTATCCATTGATGTATAGGGGGTGTGAAAATCTTCAATATTGTATTGCTGTCAGTTTCTACCTTTGTGTGTGTTAGTATTTGCTTTACATACTTAGGTGCTCTTATGTTGGGTGCATAGATACTTACAGTTGTTGTATCTTCTTGTTGTAGTGATCCCTTTATCATTTTGTAATGACCTTCTTTGTCTCTTGTTACAGTCTTTGTTTTTAAAGTCTGCTTTGTCTGATATAAGTATTGCTACCCCAGGTTTCTTTTCATTCCATTTGCATAGAATAGCTTTTTCCATCCCTTCACTTTCAGTCTGTGTGTGTCTTTAGGTCTGAAGTGAGTCTCTTGGAGGCAGCGTATATATGGGTCTTGTTTTTTTATCCATTTAGTCAGACCGTGTCTTTTGATTGGAGCATTTGGTCCATTTACATTTTAAATAAGTATTGATAGGTATGTATTTATTGCTATTTTTTTAGCTGTTTTCTGGTGGGTTTTGTAGTTCTTCTCTGTTCTAGATTCATGTTTGAGTTTCCTCGAAGCCAAGTCCCCAGCTACTCCGAGTTTCATACTTCTCATGCACAGAACTCACTGTGTCCCTTGGCAGTCCATAATGACCATGGACAGCTCTAAACATTAAGAAGTTTTCTTTATATTTAGTAAAAATCTGTTTCACTTTAGTTTTTGGCAGTTAGGTCTAGCTCTGTTCATTGGGAGATTGCCCAGTACATCAACCCTCCTTCCAGGAAAGGGCCCTTCAAGTATTTCATTTGATGTTGCCATCCCCCTAATGCTTCCCTCCTACCTGAGTAGTTAGCTTAGTGCCACCTGTTCTGGTAACCAACCAGTGGCTTCGTTTAAGTCCCTTTACCATCCTGGATGTTTTACTCAGTGAGTTACAAAAATATGATTACTGCAGGTTTTGTTGAATTGAGAAAGAGTAAAATTTAATAATGATTTTTAAATCGTGTGTTCCACAGAGCCACATCTCAGTGGCCTTTTGGTGAACTGAGTGTGGAAGAGAACCCTTAAGTTAGCTCCCCACATTGTGCTGTGCAGTCAGTCAAGCCTGCCCTGCCTTTTCCTTGAGTGCTAGTGTCTTACCCTTATCTTTGTTGAATGTAGTCTCATTGGATTTGGTTTATTGCTTAATCGCTTATTCTGTCTTTTGATCTGGTACACTTCTGCCCCTCTTGGTTTGTACCATTGGCACTTTAACAAGCTCACCTCCTGTTACCTCATCCATGATCTCATCCAAGAAAGAAACTAGGTTAGGTGGATGTGACTTCCTAGTAACCAAAGCTACTTTGCCCCCATCTCCCAGGATCTCAATCCTGGTAGCAGATTAACTTGTTCTTTCAGTTTGGTGCCGTCTACCATTTGAGAAACTTGTCCTTTATCACCTCTCCAGATAGCTTATTGAAGAAAAAAATGAAGTTGTCTGTGATGATGACTGAGTGAATCCACAATGTTCCTGCGGACTGATGGTTTCCTTTTCTAGGTTCATATAAAATTCCATTAAAGAAGCAATTTTAGAATCTTGCCTTGAATTAATGTCAAACTTACCAACTTAAATTACAAAATTTCATGTCCCCCATTTGAAAATAGTGATCTGATTTGCAAGTGTTCTCTGTGATTGAGAGAGCTCAATAGACTCCTGAGAAGATTCTTTTTCTGTGTCATTCACTACCAGTATATCATTAGCACTAAGTGTTATCTCTTCTTTCAATTTCATTTAACAAATAATAATTTTCAGGTTATAAAAGTATTATTTTTGATTTTATATTAGAGTTGATATAGAAATTAACCACTGTTAATATTTGAATATATTTCCTTCTGCCATTTTTTTCATCGCATGAATACTCAACCTTTTTATTTGTTTGTTTAGAAATTAAGGATCACCCAGCTCAATTTTGTAGTATGCTTTCTTTAACTTACTGTATTGTGGTCTTTGAAAACATGCTTTTAGAAGACTATGTGATGTTTTATAATACAGAAATGTCATTATCACATTAACCATTTCCCCATAAGGCTATTACAATAATGTTATGATGAAAATCTTGTTTATTAATTATTATCTGCATATGTGATTACTCCCTTAGGATAGAACCCTAGATGGAATTACTGTGTCACAGAAGATGAATGATTGATATATATTGCCAAATGACTTTACAAAAACATCAATTTTTAGAAATTGATTTTAGGTATAGTGTCCTTCTCACTGTGCCATTGCTTATTATTTAAAAAAAATATTTGCTACTGGGTATTATGAATCACAGACCTGTACATCTGAAACCAAATATATATGTTGTTAATACAAAAAATAAAGGCAAAGAAAACCTAAAAAAATAAAAATAAAAATATTTGCTAATTTAAAGAAGGAGGATGGTACTTCATTCTTTCATTGTGTTTTTTTTTTTTTTACTAGTGATGTTGAAACCTTTTCACACATGTTTTTTGACATTTTGTTACTTCTCTATATTACCTACTTATATCTGTTTTCATTTTAATAATTGGTGATTTTATTATGTGGATGGTGTGTGTGTATATATATATTTACATATATATTTAATAACTTTATTCAGAATTCACATACTATAAAATTAATTCTTTTAAAGTATATAATTCTGTCCTTTTTTGTATATTCACCAACACAATTATCTAATTCCAGAACATGTCATCACTCCAAAAAGAAACCCATACTTAGTAACGATCACTCCCATTTCTCCCTCCTGCTTAACCATCAACCATTAATGCACTTTCTGTCTCTGTGTATTAGCTTTTTCTGGACATTTCATATAAATTGAGTCCTACAACATGTGGCTTGCTTTTTTCACTTAGCATAATGTTTTCAAGATTCATCCCTGTTGTAGCATGTATCAGTACTTCATTACTTTCTATCCATTCTATGGATATACCAGATTTTGTTTATCTACTTATCAATTGATGGGTATTTGTCTTGTTTCCATTGTTGGGCTATTATGAATAAAGCTCCTGTGAACTTTTGTATACAAGTTTTTGTGTGGGCATATGTTTTTCTTTCTCCTGGGTGGAATCTCACTTCTCTAAGAGTGGAATTGCTGAATCATATGGCAACCCTAGGTTTAACATTTTGAGGAACTGTAATGAAGTCGCTGTACCGTTTCAAAGTTCCACCAACAATGTATGAGGATTCCAGTCTTTCCATATCCTTGTCAGCACTTATTACTGTCTTTTTTCTTTTATTCATCTTAGTGGGTGTAAAGTGGTATTTATCATGGTTTTGGTTTGCATTTCCCTAATGTTGCCTGTCTTTTCATGTGCTTAGTGACCATTGGTTTTATCTTCTTTGGAGAACCATCTGTTTAAATCCTTTAATCATTTTTAAGTTACATTATTTGTCTTTTTATTTATTTACTTATTTAGTTGCAAAAAAGTTCTTTGTATATTCTGGATACAGGTCCCTAACTAGATATATGACTTGCAAATGTCTCCTCCCATTCTGTCAGTTTTCTTTTTGTAGTCTTGATGGCATCCTTTGAAGCATAAAGGTTTTTAATTTTGATGAAGTCTAACTTATGCATTTTTTTCTTTTATCACTTGTACTTTAGGTGTCAGTCATATTTATGTATATTTTTTGAAAAGCCTTTTTTTCTGCTTATAAAAGTATATCACAGAAAATTTAGTTCAAAAGAGCAGAAAGAAAATAAAAATCATGCATATCTCAAAACCCAGGAAAAGCTGCTGTTAACTTGGTATAGATTATCAGCCCTTTCTTTACATATAAATAGAAAATAATATAAAAAGTTAAGTTCATTTTCTTTCTTTGTGTGTGTATATAATTTGGGGGGATGAGACCTGGTTTTTATATGTCATAATACACTATAAATATTTTTTCTCATTTTATTAAACATTCTTATGAAAAGCGGTCATAACTACAGCATCTCACGTTGGATACATCGTAAATTATTTCATGTTGGGAGGCGATTCTCCGTGGCTCTTCAATGTTTCTGCGCTTTTGCTCTGAACTACCTTCTCAAGGATGATTTTATTGCAAATGGCCTTGGAAGATAGAAATAGTTTCTCCCTCAGGGGCAAAAGGAAAATTTGTTTGCAGTCCAAGATAATAAACATTATTTTTTCCTTGGAGGCAGAGGTTGGTTAGGGTTGCTGGCATACTTCTTATGGGATTGACTTTTCTTAAACTCTAAGCTCCGAGTTTCCTCATGTGTGACACAGATCTACTCTCTGTGCAGCATTCATCCAGGCTGCTCCATCTTGCCCCTTAGACTTGGAGGTAGGTTGGGGGCATGGAGAGCTGATGGAAACATGATACTCATGATTCTAGGTGTGCAATGAGTAATAAAGTCCTTTGTTTCTGACCCAGGAGTCTAGTGTCTTCTGTCAGCAGCCATGAAACCGTGAGAAGCTAACTCATATGTTGCAAGTAGGTTAAAATCTCAGACACTTCATAGTTTTTGACAATTTATCCCCTAGTATTTGATGCTTAATTTGTCTCCATTTTTGTTCCTATAATAAAGAACTGTGATAAACATCAGTGTATTTAAATTGTTGTGCAATCCCTGTTGCCTCAGATTAAATTTCTAAGGTATATTGTCAGGTTCTTTTTCTATATATTTTTATTTATTTATTTTTAATTGTTATTATTGAAGTATAGTTGACATATAATGTTATATTAGTTTCAGGTATACAACATAGTGATTCAACAATTCTCTACATTACTCAGTGCTCACCATTTTAAGTCACTGTCTGTCACCATACAATGTTAGTAGAGTATTATTGACTATATTCCATATGCTCTACTTTTCATCCCTGTAATTTATTTATTTTATAACTGGAAGTTTATAATTCTTAATCCTCTTCACCTGTTTTGCCCATCCCTCCACTCCCCTCATCTATTGCAACCACCACTTTGTTCTCTGTATTTATGAGTCCGTTTCTGCTCTTTTGTTTGTTCATTTGTTTTGTTTTTTAGATTCCACATGTAAATAAATCATATGGTATTTGTCTTTGTGTCTGACTTATTTCATTTAGCATAATACCTCCTAGGTCCATTCATGTCATTGCAAATGATAAGATTTCATTCTTCTTTATGACAGTAATATTCCACCATATATATATATGTGTGTGTGTATGTGTGTATGTACACAACACATCTTCACATCTTCTTTCTCCATTCATCTATTGCTGGATACTTGGGTTGCTTCCATATCTTGCCCATTGTAAAAAATGCTGCAGTGAACATTGGGGTGTGTACATCTTTTCAAATTAGTGTATTCATTTTCCTAGGGTAAATACCCAAGAGTGGAATTACCAGATCATATGGTATTTCTATTTTTAATTTCTTGAGAAACTTTCATACTATTATCCACCAAGGTTGCACTAATTTACATTCTTACCAACAGTGTACAAGGGTACTCTCATCAACACTTATTTCTTATCTTTTTGATGCTAGCCTTTCTGACTGGTGTGAAGTAATATCTCATTGTGGTGTTGATTTGCATTTTCCTGATGATAAGTGATGCTGAGCATCTTCTTGTGTGTCTGTTTGCCATCTGTATGTCTTCTTTAGAAGAATGTCAATTAAGGTTCTCTGCCCATTTTTAAATCAGATAATTTGCTTTATTGGCATTGAGGTGTATAATTTCTTTATGTATTTTGGATATTGACCTTTTATTGGACATATCATTTGCAAATATCTTCTATTCAGTAGGTCGCCTTTTTGTTTTGTTAATGGTTTCCTTTATTGGGCAGGAGATTTTAGTTTGGAGGGGTCCCAGTAGTTTATTTTTTCTTTCATTTTACTTGCCTGATGAGACATATCCGTATATCCATAAATATGTTGGTGAGCCCAGTGTCCAAGAGATTACTGCCTGTGTTATCTTTTTGTAGTTTTATGGTCTCAAGTCTCACACTTACCTCTTTAATCCATTTTGATTTTATTTTTGAGTACGGTATAGGAAAGTGGTCCAGTTTCATTCTTTTGCATATACCTGTCCAGTTTCCCTAGCACCATTTATTGAGAGCCTCTCTTTTCCCTATTGTTTGTTCTTGCTTCCTTTGTCATAAATTAACTGACCGTATAAGCATGGGCTTATTTCTGGCTTCTCTATCCCATTCTGTTGATCTATGTGTCTCTCTTTGTCCCAGTAGTATACTGTTTTGATTACTGTAGCTTTGTAGTATATCTTGGAATCTGGTATTATAATACCCCCAGCTTTGTTCTTTCTCAAGATTGCTTTGGCTATTTAGGGTCTTTTACAGTTCTGTACAAATTTTAGGATTGTTTATTCTAGGTCTGTGAAAAATGCTGTTGGCATTTTGATAGGGATTGCGTTGAATCTGTAGATTGCTTTGGGTAGTATGGACATTTTAACAATATCCATTCTTCCAATCGATGAGCATGGAATATCTCCCTGGTTGTTCTTGTCATCTTCAGTTTCTATCATCTATGTATTAAAGTTTTCAGAGTACAGGTCTTTCACCTCCTTGTTTAAATGTATTCCTAGGTATTTCATTCTTTTTGGTGCAAATGTAAATGGGATTGTTTTCTTAATTTCACTTTCTGCTACTTGGTTATTATATATATTTTAAATCTTTTTGATGATTTATGCTAGATTTTACTCTAGAATTTTCTGCAACCAGTGTAGCAGAGGAACTTTCTTTTTATTATTCTTGAGAATGGTATGTGAAGGATGGCTTCTCATTAATTTATATTTCTGACTATTGGTGAGATGGAATGTTTTTTTGTGGCTGTTTATAACAGTAGCAATACAGTAATAGTACTGATGAAAGGAAATCTTTAAATAGTACTGCTAAGTGCTAGGCACTATATTAATTGATTTGCCCTAAAATTATGCTATGAGGTAATTTCTATTATTAGCCCCATTTCACAGATGAGGAAACTGAGGTAAGTAAGTCAGCCAGCTATCAGGGGCAGAGTGAGGATTCAAAACCAGACATTATGGCTTCAAAAGCCTATGCTCTCAACAACTACACAATCTTGTGTTTTGCTATTGAGAGCAGGCAAGAGAATGCAGTTTGGGTTCTCAGTGGTTTTACCGTCACAATCCTGGGAACTTCTGTGGTCCTTTCTTGCATTCTTGCCTTCAAGTTAAGGGGTTACCTCTGTATTATCAAACGTTCCCCTCATGTTTTCTTATTCTTGCAGCTTGATTTTATCAAAGGAATCAAGCCCTACATTGTGTTTTGATTCAGATCTGTCTAAAGACAGATTATTGCCCAATTGTTAGAGGTTCTTTTATTGCACAACATTTAACAGTATTGGGGGTAGTCTTGGTCATCAAATATGCTCTTATACTTCAAACACTAGGCTGATGGGTCATAGTAAAACAATCTACTTAGAAGTAGAGCTGTGACAGTTATATTTTCTTTAGTTTTCCAAGTGGGAATGGATTGTCTGAACCAAATTACCACAGGAGTTGTGGTTAAGCATTCCTGAAAAACCACTTGCACTTCTTGAGATCCTCACTTCTTGTAGGTTCAGCAGAAGTTTAGTTGGGGAAGTCTGGTTGTCCCATGTGGGGCTTGGGTGTACAGAACACACACTGTGTCACAGAACCAGGTAGCTTTCTAATTAGGGGGATACCGACTCTGTGTGTGTGTGCACATGTATGTGTGTGATGGAGAAAATGACAAGAAAAATAGTGAAATAAAGGGGGAGGGGAATGTTGGTTGGAGTGAGTTAGGATTGTTATTTTATATATAATGATATCACGGCCTTCCTGATAAAATGGTATTAGAGCAGAGACCTAAGAAAGTGAGGAAGCAAGCCATCTGCATATCTAAGGAGAGCAGAGGGAACATTTGGAGCCAAGGTCCTTGAGTGATTGTGCTTAGAATCTTCAGGAATAGCAGAGAGACAGTGTGGTCAAAGTCAGCAAGTGGGGTAGTGGGAAATGAGGTTTGACAAGGAGTGAGCAGTACAAGTAATGTACAGACCTTCCTTCTGGGTGTGGAGATCTGTGGAAGGGATCCAAGCTCTGACTTACATTTAGCAGGGTCTCAGGTAAAGTAAAGTGGTTGGAGGTGGGAGGGTAAGCAAAAATGGAAAGAGAGGACGGGGGTATAGGAGTGGAGTAAGAATAAACTGGATATAATAATTTAAAAGTAGAGTGGTGAGGATTTACTGATGGAGTAGATATGAGAGTAGAGGGAAAGAGGAGTCAAAGATAACACCAAGGTTGTTGGCCCCAGCACTGAAAAATGGATTGTCAAGACTGGAAGAGCTACGGGAGGAAGATTGGAGGCAGGGTGAGAGGGAATCCAGGATCAGTTTGAGAGTTCTGTTAGACACACAGGTGATTTCCTTAGTAAAACCTGGGTACTCCCTTAAGGAACTACAGAATGACAATACAAGAGTGACATGCTTTATTTTTAATAGCACTATTTCTTTTTTATCATATATATTTTAGAAAGGCCTCAAGTCTTTTTGAAAGTAATCTGATGAAATAAATTCGGTCAATAGATACACACTTTGGAAAATTTTCTAACATGTATGTTTGTGTGTTTGATCATAGTTCCCTCTGGATTCCATTGTTTTTAAGGACTATTTAATGTTGAGTAGTCTATTATATATCATGTACATAAATAATATATTTACTTTCAATAGCTTAATCTTTCTTCTTTGCTGACTTCACCAATCACCCACCAACATGGACTATAAACAAATACATTTCTTAGCATGAGAGGCATGTAATATTTAAAGGTATGCTGGATGATTCTTTTATAATATGAGAGATCCTGCTTTGCTTTATTTTCTCTGGTTCATATATTTGCATCTGTTAAACAAGTACATTTATAACTTAACAATAACAACAATAACCAAGCAGCTCAATTAAAAAATGAGTGAAAGACTTGAATATACATTTCTCCAAAGAAGATAGACAAATGACCAATAAGCACATGAAAAGATGCCTAACATCACTAGCTGTTAGGGAAATGTAAATCAAAACCACAATGAGATACTTCATACCCATTAGGATGGCCATTGTAAAAATAATGAAAATAACAAGTATTGGCACAGTTGTGGAGAAATTGGAACTTTTAGACATTGCTGGTGGGAATGCAAAATGGTGCAGCTGCTGTGGAAAACAGGTTGGCGGTTTCTCAAAAAGTTAAACATAGAATTACCATATCACCCATCAATTCCACTTTTAGCTATACACCTAAAAGAATTAAAAACAGGAAAACAAACAGATACTTGTATGCCCATCTTCATCACTGCATTATTCACAATATCCAAAGAGTGGAGACAATCCATGTATTCAGGAACAGATGAATGGGTGAATAAAGTGTGGTGGATACATATAGTGGAATATTATTCAGCCATAAAAAGAATGAAGTTCTGATACATAGTACAAAATGGATGAACCTTAAGATGTTTTGCTGAGTAAAATAAGGCAGACAAAAAAGGACAAATACTGTATAATTCCATTTAATATGAGGTGTCTAGAATGACGAAATTCTTAGAGACAGAAGTAGAAGTTACCAGGGGCTGGGGGTAAGGGAAGTGAGAGTTACTGCTTAACAATTACAGAGTTTCAGGAGATGAAAATGTGTGGAAATGGTTATATACTAAGAATGCACTTAATGCCACCAAATGGCACACTTAAAAATGGTTAAAATGGTAAATTTTATGTCATGTGTATTTAGCCACAATAAAGAAAGAAGCCAACAAATACATTGCCTGCCACATACCGTTTGCTCAATAAGTATTTATTAACTCAGTGAATTTGTTGAAGGAAGGAGGGAAGGAAGGGAGGCAGGGAGGGAGGAAGGAGGAAAGGAGGAAGGGAGAGGAGGGGGATAGAGAAGGAAGGAGGGGGGAAGGAGGGAGGGAGGAAGGAAGGAA
>NC_138370.1:17164500-17183190 GCF_054177405.1 Leptonychotes weddellii
TGCTATCCTTAATTTGGCAAATGTACATCAATTATTAGCCTGATAGTGAGAGGCAGTGTGGCTCTGAAGTCAGGTGTCCATGGTTTAAATTCTGGTTCTGCCACTTACTTATGGGTACATTTTATTTTATTTTTTTTACTTTTGGCATAATTTTAAAGATGAGAAATAATTTGCATACCATAAAATTCACTCTTTGAAAATGTACAGTTCAGTGCATTTTGTTGCTTTTTGTGGAATCATCATTACTATCTAATTTCACAACATTTTCACCGCCCTCAAGAGAAACTTCATACTCGTTAGCAGGCAGTCCTCATGGGTCTCTGCCCACACGGGTCTCTGCCCACACTCCTGGCAACCACAAATCTGCTTTCTGTCTCTGTATGTTTACCTGTTCTGGACGTTCTTTGTAAATGGAGTCATACAGTATGTGGTCCGTTGTGACTGGCTTTGTTCATTTCATTTGCAAGTTTCATCTATATTGTAGCATAAATTAGTACTATGTTCCTTTTCATAGCTGGATGATATCCCATTGTATGGATACACCCAACACCCACATTTGTTTATGCATTCATCAGTTGATAGATATTGGGTTGCTTCCCCATTTTGTTTTTTGTGAATAAAGCTACTATGAACACTTATGTACGAATTTTTTCATGGGAACATATGTTTTCAGTTCTCTTGAGTATATACCCAGGATTGAAATATTGGGGTCATATGGTAACTATATGTTTAACCTTTTGAGAAACTAATATTGTTTTCCAAAGCGGCTGCACCATTTTATAGGCCCAACAGCAATGTATGAGGGTTCTGATTTCTCCATATTCTGGCCAACACTTGTTATTGTCTGTGTCTTTCTGATTATAACTATCCTGATGGGTGTGAAGTGAGATCTCATTGTGATGCTTTTCATTTCCCTGATGGTAAGTGATGTCGAACATCTTTTTATGTGCGTGTGGGCTATTTGTATATCTTCTTTGGAGAAATATCTATTCAAACGCTTTGCTTATTTTTTTAAGTACCTTTTGGTTTTTTAAAGCAGTTTTAAGTTCACAGAAGTATTGAGCACAAGGTATAGAGATTTCCCATATACCTCCTGCCCTGATACATATATGCTTTTCCCCATTATCAACATCTGCATCAGTGTGGTACATTTGTTACTAATGATGAACCGACGCTGACACATCATTATCACCCAGAGTCCATGGTTTACATTAGGGTTCATCTTGCTGTTGTACATTTTATGGGTTTGAACACATTTATAATGACATGTATCCATCATTATAGTATCATATAGAATGGTTTCATTGCCCTCAAAATCCTGTGTTCCACCTGTTTATCCCTCTTCCCCCCTCTCCCCCAACCACTGGCAACCACTGATCTTTTTAGTGTCTCCAGAGTTTTGCCTTTTTCCAGAATATCATATAGTTGGAATCATATATTACGTAGGCTTTTCAGATTAGCTTCTTTCACTTTGTAATACACATTCAAATTTTCTCCATATCTTTTCATTGTTGATAGCTCCTTTCTTTTTAATGCTAAATAATATTCCTTTGTCCGGATGTACCACCTTTATCCATTCACCAACTGAAGGATATCTTAGTTGCTCCCAAGTTTTGGTAATTGTGAATAAAGCTGCTATAAACATCGCTGTAACATGTTTTTGTGGGGACACGATTTTTCAGCTTCTTTGGGTAAATGCCCAAGGGTGCGTGGCTGGATTGTATGGCAAGATGATGTCTAGTTTTGTAAGAAATCACCCAACTGTTGTCCAGACTGGCTGTACCATTTTACATTCCCATCAGCAATGAATGAGAGTTTCTGAAGCTCCACAACCTCATCCACAAGCATTTGGTGTCAGAGTTTTGGAGTTTGGTCATTCTGATAGGTGTGTAGTAGTATCTCATTGCTGTTTTAATGTGTAATTCCCTGATGATATATGATGAGGAGCATTTTTGCATGTGCTTATTTGCCATCAGTGTACCTTTGGTGAGGTGTCTGTTAAAGTCTTTGGCCCATTTTTTTAAACCAGGTTTTTTTTTTTTTTTATGAGCAATGTCTTTTGCAACTATTTTCTCCCAATCTGTGGCTTTGCTTTTCATTTTCTTGGCAGTGTCTTTCACAGAGAAGTTTTTAATTTTAATTAAGTCTAGCTTATCAGTTCTTTTTTAATAGATTATGCCTTTGGTGTTGTATTTAAAAAGTTATTTCCAAATCCTAGATCATTGAGATTTTCTCCTGTGTTATGTTCTAAGCCTTTTGTTTATTTTAAATTGATTATCTTTTTATTGTTGAGTTTTCTTTATATATTCTGGATTCTAGACCTTTATACATTCTAGATACCAGATCCTTATTAGATATATGAGTTGCAAATGTTTGCTTCTGTTCCATGGGTTGTTTTTCTCACTTTCTTATTCTTTGAAGCTCAACATTTCTAATTTTGATGAATAGAAGTTTGTCTATTTTTCTTTGGTTGTTTGTACTTTAGGTGTCTTATCTAAGAAAACATTGCCAAATCCAAGGTTACAAAGATTTACACTTTTAGGTCTTTGATCCATTTTGAATTAATTTTTATATTTGGTGTGAATTAGAGGTCTAAATTCATTGTCTTCATGTGGAATTCCAGTGGTCCCAGCACCATTTATCGAAAAGTCTTTTCTTAATTGTCTTGGCATCCTTGTGGAAAATCAGTTCCCTAGCAAATTGATTTTGCATAGACCATAGATGCTTGAGTTTCTTAACTGGACTCTCAGCTGTATTCCTCTGATCTTCATGTCCATCCTTAACTTGTATCACACAGTCTTGATTATTGTAGTAGATACAGGATCTTGAATGAGTCACCTGAGGTCTCTCAAAGCCTTGCTGTCCTCATCTATACCTAGTTAGGAGACCCAACCGGAGCATTTAAAGCACATAAAAACTTGGCATTCAGCACATTACAGCTGCTTTGTTATTTTTATTATCATCTTTATTGCACAAAGAGGTGGCCCCAGGTTTGTATGCTGAAAGAACTTCTATGAAATTTGATAACAGAAAACATTTTCTTAATCCAAGCATTTCGTTTGACTCACTCATTCACTTCCCCGCTGTACAATGGGCGACCTTGTTTCCTCTGAAGGTGCTCTGGAAAGGCTGCCTTCCTCTAACCCTACTCAACTTCACACCCATACTTGAGAGCATATTTTTCTTTCATCAAAACATTGACTTATCCAACATGGATGAATGTGGATCAGCATGGATTTTAGGGAAGGTGCCGAGTTTTGTTCAGGAAGCCTCTGCAGTGGCCGATGTTCCTCAAGAAAAGGCCTCAGTGACATCACCCTGCGGTGTTTTCCAGTGCCTGCATGCAGAGAGACACACTTTGATTTTTGTTCGTGGACGAAAGTAACATGATAACATTAAAGTTTTCAAAAGGGATATAATGGAGGCATTATATACCTTGAAACTTTGGAAATCTTGTGAGGAATGACAGACCTGAAACTGTCACGTTGTATATGTGTGCTTTATTTAGTTATTAGTAAATTTCAGTATTTGTCCTTGAACTTTCATCATTAACTGATTCTGTTTGGTTATCACTTCTGTCCTATCCCCACCAGAAAAACTGTGTCTGGAATGTTTGTTTTCACAGAGCAGATGTACATATATTTTTCTCATCCTTATTTAAAGCTTATTTTTATTGGCTTTTCTGAATGGGACAAGCTGTGAAGTGTACATGAAATTAAACCATTTGACCAAACACTCAGGATTCCATGACTTTGTCCTGTGTGATGGTTCAGTTTTGTATTCTTGTGTTGCACTCAGAGTCCAAGCAGCTCATTTTGTACCACATTTCTTACGCCAGGAACAGTCTAAACTTTTTTTTTTTTTTTTTTAGTGCCCTTTCCCCTGGTGGACAGCTAAGTTGAAGCCTTTGGGAGTAAAAGTACTTCCCAGGATATAAACCGAACCCTTCCTCCCACAGCCATTTAAAATAGTTTAAAAATAACCCCCACTTAAAGTTTTGTGGCAGGCTATGACAACTTTATAAAAATTGTGTGTTTACTTTTCTCCTCTTTTTTCATTTGTTAAAACACTGCTTATCACAGATTCCCGGGGAAATAAATTTATTGCCAAGCTATGAAAGAAAATCATCCCCTAGGGCATGTAGCAACATAAAAGTCATTTAGAACATTCCAGGTGCACTTACACAGTACTTACACGTTGAAGTAAACTGTTCAACCAGTTTGGGGAGTGGAGGTTGGAGAAAGGGATTCTGCCTTCTTGAGCTAAGTGGATAGATTCAAAGACCCTATTCATGCATTTAATCGTTCGCGTGTACCTTCATCAAATATTTCTCAAGTGCTTCCTGGAGGCCAGGTACTGTTTTAGGCCCCTGGAA
This sequence comes from Leptonychotes weddellii, assembly GCF_054177405.1. NCBI lineage: Eukaryota > Metazoa > Chordata > Mammalia > Carnivora > Phocidae > Leptonychotes > Leptonychotes weddellii. The sequence goes on from NC_138370.1 coordinate 17,168,876, forward strand.
ATCCAGTGGTGAACTAGACAGACAGGGTCCCTAGTTTCATGGAACTTACATTGTAGGAAAGAATTAAATTGAAAAATATTGCCATATTCTTTAAACACATGTGTATAGTCATATAATCGCTGTAAGCCAAGACCTTAGAAAATCTTCCATTTTTTTAGATTTGCCAAATCCTGTTACCCTTCCCCTGGAGACCCCCTGGTTGTTTCCCACTGCACTCAGAGTGAAAGCCAGAGTCCCCACATTGTCCTGGAAGATGCCACAGATCACCCTGGCCACTTGGGGCCCCTCCTCTCCTGCTCTTCACCCCTCACAGACTCTGGTCCAAACATCAACTCCTTGTAGACCCTTGAGCATGTCCAAGCTGTTCCAGCTCATGGCCTTCACTTGTGGTTCCTTTTGCCTGGAATGCTCTTTCTCCAGATTTCCTTACAGCCGGCTCTCTTACTTACTTTGGTTCTCAACTGAAATATCCAATAATTTGATTCGAGGGGACTTTCCTGGACTTGCTGGTGCCTCTCTACACCCAGCTGCTTACCCTGTTTGACTCTCCTCCCTAGCATTTTCTGGCATGCATACGTGTATTTATTTTGCTTATTACCTGTTTCCTGCCCACTCATTCCCAAACTGAATGCAAGCTCCATGTTCGCAGTGCCTTTGTCTTGTTACTGCTATATCCCCAGTGCCCAGAGCACTCTGTGCCTGGCACAGAGTAGAGATGCACAATGAATAGTCATTGAATGAATGAATGCATGAAGGGAATGGCTTAATGTGATCTTGTGTCCAAGCTTCACTACCTTTCAACAGCCTTGTTCCTTACCATTTTTATTCTTATTTGTTTACACAGTTATGCTAATATTTCGTTAATTCAAAAGTACTTTACAAGAAAATAGAAGGATGGCTTCCAGTAAAAAATGTTGTACCCGGACTTGGTACCAACCTCACAGATTTTAGTTTTGCAAGGAAAATCAGGCTTTAAATTTAACAGTGTAACCAAAGCTGTAATCCCACGGATTTTCACAAAGCGTGTTACAAATGGCAGCATGAAGAAAACATCTTGCATAGTAACTGGAAGCCCAGCTCCGCAGCGTACCTGCAAACTGACAGGACACTTGTGTCTTGATTAGTCTCAACTCGACAAAGAAGGATGTTATGAAGAGCTATGTATTCATATACAGTGGTCACGTAGGGAACTTCTGACCTAAAGCAGAGGCAAACTACCTTTCTTGAAACTTCTCAGATTCCGCACCAGTGGGGTAACCTTCACCCTGTGTCACGACTAGTGGACTTAAAAAAAAGTCTCAAATCTAGTTTAATGGTGTAGCTTTTATTTTTACCTGCGGGCTTGTGTTCACAGCAGCTTTTAAAGACTGATTTCTCAACGACAGCAGCATACCGTCTCCCAGCTGTGGAAAAAAGTCAAAAGTCTTATTAGTTCTAAGTTGTTTGCATGGCACTTAGTTTTCCCTTTCACACGTGAAGGGTTTTTTTTTTTTCCATCTCTGTTTCTTGTTTTGTACTCGCAACATCCTCCACGCTTGAACATTTCTTACCTTCCTGTCTGAACATTCAAATTCAGTAATAAAACATTCCTAGTTAATCTTGCCGGATTCTACCTACAAGCCCTCACATACTTCGTTTTTACGATAACGTTGATTTTGATTCACTGGAAAATATGTTAGCACGTACCCGTGCTTGGAATCAGGATGGAAAGGTGAAAAGGGCACAGTGCCTGCCCTTCGGGTCCTACAGTCATGGGTTGTGATGTTGCTCTGAGATCACTTCTGTGGTCTCTCATTTCAGGAAGCCAATAAGCCGCAGACCGTGCCTCCTCCTTTCTTCCCACAGTTCTAATGTAAGTGTGGACCTAGCGTTGCTCATGGTGCTGCAGAGGATAGTGGGAATGAAAGAATCCATGCCTGCCTTGAGGATATATATTTGCAGAAACAATGCAAGTTGTCCGGTGAAAAGAGCAGGCAGCACAGGGTAAATGCGAAGTAAATGGCAATGACCAGAAAGGTCCCAGCCATCCACAGGGTAGAGGGTGGTCGCTGTGTCGTGGAGTGGTCAAGGGAAGGTGGGCTTACGGAGGCAGGTCTTGGGTGTCCAGCTGGAGAGGTCACGCAGTGCTGGGTGAGTGGGTCCTCACTGTCCTTGGTAGCCTCAGCTCATCGTGATAGGAGAGCAGTGCAGCCTTTCTTCTTGAACCCAGAAGAGGCTACCACATTTTGGTATCTGCAAAGCATTCTGCTTTATCCTTATTTCTCAGAATGGCAGCAATGGCTTCCAGAGGGAGGAGAAGGAGAAGAATGTGGTGTGGATTATGGGTCTGTCCTCGGGGGCTGGGAGCCCTGGGTGAGGCATGCGAATGTGTAAATGAGCTGGAACATGGCCTTGCCCTGGGTCGACGGCTGTACCCTTCTGTCCTCTGGCCCTGATACTTGCCAGAAGATGGTGGGAGGGGTGTGTACGACTTGGTTCTCTCCATGACCGGCTGTCTCCTCTCTTTGGACCAGCATTAAGTTCCAACTGGCACAACTTGCCCTTGGAAAAATGTTTTCCCATAGAGCTATATAAGTAAACGGTCTATGCTTTTCTAATAGTGCCTTTGTCAAAAATATGTCAACTTCAGAAGCATTTTAGAATTTTGGAAATACTTTTGGAGGAAAATCACCATCAAAATAAGCCCTTGACTTTCTGTAGTGCTTCATGGGAAGGACTCAGTCTCCTGAGACTGTTTTATCTTTTTTTTAACATGATTATTGTTTTTAAAAGCAATGATCTTTAATAGATTGCTCCATACATTTATTCTTTGAGTTACAATGGGCCTAGCATCTGTTCTCCATTTACTTTCCTCGTAACATCTTTCTTCCTCTTTTTCTCTTATTTGAGTTTGTTGAAAATGGTATTTTTGGTGGAGGTTATTTTAAGGTGGTGTTGAAATAAATCCTGGGACTGTCCTCTTATTCAACAGCACATGTTCTTTTAAGCCTACACATCCAGGGTCATCCTACCAAAATAAATTATATGGACCCTGTACAAAACTCTCAAGTGCCTGACTTTTTATTTATGAGACTTGGCTGGCATAACGTTTGTAGTTTCCCCTGAGCAAAAATGGTCTCCCCTTTTCTTGTCTCTGCTTTTTCCAAGAATTCCTAGCAGCTAAGGAGCTATGGCTCCATGTCTCTAACTATTTTAGCTTTATTATCCCTCTCGGGGAATTTTTTTTTTTAAGCTTAGCTAAATTTCAGCCAAATCTACTGTTTTAACAATTGTATAGGTAGATGGAACTCAACAACCTGCCCATTTATAGGCATTCAAGGCTATCCGAAATCATCAAGATGTTTCCTTTACCTTGACTTAAGCTGGGTAAAAATATCCTTATCTATAGAGAAATTTGACTGATTTTTTTAATCTTTTAAAAGCAAATTTTGCAAAGCTTATGTTTTCCCCAGAGTATAACATTATTTGTTGGAATTATTCAGAGATTTGTAGGTGGCCTAAAAATCTGTATAAATAGGTCTATCAAGTACCCAATTTCCCATGTGGAGAAAGGACTTAAATTTTCCAGCAAATTGGGGAAATATGTAGATATTTCACTTTGGAAGCTGACACACCAAATAAATATCCTTCTAATGTGCATATGATTCCAGAATCTTTATTCATTTTCAGTGTCCTTTTGTGCAACTACCATAACAAAATAGTCTGGGTAGACACATCTATCCTTTTCCCCCTTACTTTTGAAAATTAGATCAAGATTACTGGGATGAACTTTTCTATCAATATCTACCCATGGATCTGTCTAAACCCCTTGGATTACGAGTCTGTTTCAAACTGGGTTTTCATCTTTTCAAATTTGAACCCTCTTACTTCAGTTAAGCTGGTTGAAACTAGTTCTGTCCAGAGAGGAGTTGGTGCTTGGGGAAGTAAGGTTGAAGATGAGAGCCTCACCAGCTAGGTGGTAGAGGAAGAAATGGGATGAAGGATTATCTTCACATGCATAGACTCTGGTAGATCAGTGTATCTTCAGAGAATAATCAGTGGCATCTGGCATAGGATACTGGCAGTAGTTTGGGGTATGAAAAAGGGAACCTGCTGAAAAGGTAGGGGGGACAGGTTGTGGAAAGCCCAGCAGCAGCAGGGAGCCCCTGGGGTTTTGAATATGGAATGACGTGACAGGAGTGTGTGGTGGGATGAGTGCTTGGGCGACAGCCCTGGGAATAGTTCGTGTGGTGGGCGTGCGCTGGCCTTGGCCGGTCACCATCCGCTCTCACCACTCCCTCTCGGGGGCATGCCTGCTCGGTTCTCAGTCCCTGTGTTTGTGGTGTGTCTTGCACCTCACGTCCGGCCATCAAGTCATCGCTGGTTTAAGGATAAGCATGTGACCCAGTGAAAGGCACTGAGTGTTTGCTTGGGCCTTTGGTGCTTTTCTACACCGGCCATGGGAACGGTGGAAGGTGTGACTGGGCTGCCAGAGCTGCTATAAGCAGAGAGCCAAGAGCCAGCGGAGGGGGAACACAGAGAGATGAGGGCGAGCAGCTGGGTGTTTTGAACCTCTGGCCAGTCTGAAGCCGGCCCCACCACAGATGTTTATGGATGCATACTTCAGTAAGATCCCTTTTGTCTTAAGCAATATGATGTTGAGATTTTTCTCTCTTGCTCCCGGAAAATTCCTCACAGAGGTGGAGTCAGATAATCTGCAGGCAGTGTTACTAGTTAGAAGCCTTTTGATGAATAGTCTGGGTACTTGGTACAGAGTAGCCACTCAACAAATCAATAACATTAATTAACAAATTAAAAGGGCTTAATTAAAAGCTGATGGATGGCAGCTGGCTAATTTTCATGGGATTCTGTCATAGGTACCTTGCTTTGTATTATATCCGACTATATTAACTCTGTTTTCAAAAACAATTTAGTTTCACAGCAGGATACATTTTTAGGCAGCTTGGAAATAGGATTATTTTTATACAGTCTCAATGTGTGTATCCCACTAGCATTTGTCTCTGTTATATCAAAGATAGGGGTTTTATGAAGGGCAGAATGTCCAAGTATTTCTTCTGGTTGCATGTCATATATTTTCTTGGACTATGCTTTGTGATTTTTGCCCTTAGTTCCTCTCCAATATCTGACCTCTGAATAAAATGGTCCTGGGAAAAGACTTGCGTTGGTTTTATAGTTTTAAACAGTTTAAATCTGCCTTTTGGGAGAAGGATTAGTGTTCCTGATTATTCTATCAAATGGCTATATTAGAAAACTCCTGAAGCCTCATGACTACCCTTATTATTTGTTTAAACAACTGTATGTCAGTACGAAAAAAAGTGCTCTTTATTTTTAATTTTTTATGCAGACAAGTTTATTATGTAACATTTTACAATATGATTTTATTTTTCCAGTTTTATTGAGACATAATTGACATGTAACATTGTGTTAGCTTAAGATACACAACATAATGACTTGATATATGTTCCTGTTGTAAAATGATCACCACAATAGGTCTAGTTAACATCCATCCCCTCATATTGTTGCAAATTTTTTTTCTTGTGAGGAGAACTTTTAAGATCTATTCTCTTAGCAATGTTCAAATAGACAATACGGTATTAGAAGTGCTTCTTTTTAAGTTGGAAAAATCAAATGCTTTTTCTTCTAAAGAGATTCGAAACGGACTGAGGGATGTTTTATTGCTTCACTCTTTCTTCTTCGTCAAGATAACTTTGCAACAATAATCATGTAGCCCACCTTCCTTGTATATTCTGTTGCTCCCACTACTTCCACAGGGGAAAATGAAGTCGCAGACGTGAAGTGAGCATTCAGTGGGAGCAAGAATTAAATCTCTGAAGTCTCTCTTATGGATTTGTTTATCCATTACTGTTTATTATTAACAACCACCGAGATACACGCTTTTTTTTTCTCTCACACATGCACTTATAGGTGGGATCATTCATTATCCTGGACCTCTGGCTTCAAACTTAAAACATCTTGCTTAGCAACACAGAGACACCTACCATAAATAAAACCATTCAGAATTTCTAATGGGGTAGATGTTTCTATAATTAATGCATGGCTGGCTAGAAGTGGAACTTGATTTCTTAAATGGTTCTCCTGATGCTGCTGCAGGATGGCATTACACCTTAGGATGTAAAACATGCCAATACTCATTTCAAGACTGTCCAGCTAGTCCTGGGACCATTTGGGGAACCAGGCTCTCCAGGCTGTAATGACCGCTGTACCATGGGGGTTGGCTCCTCCAGACAAGATGGAGTGAATAGGGTTCACTGGCCAACCAGACTGCGCTATAGTGAATTATCAATGCCTTAGCTTTAGCCAGAGCTTTTTACTTGTTAACTATGTAACTCTCTAATGGAAATTTTAGGGAAAATAGAAGATAGGCTTTCAGCCATGATGCCTTTCCTTATTTACAATACTAGTTCTGGACTGCAGAAGTAGAGCACGGGAGGGGCTTGGGGAAATGGATGTGGCATCAGATACTTCTGGTTTAAAACTGGGTCTGCCACTCTCTAGCTATGAGTCCATGGGCAATTGGTTTACTCTTCATGTACTTCTATTTTATCATTTGTAAAATGGGATAATCACGTCTACCTTTCAGCTAGGGTTAGAAATAGTGTATGGACCACACTTAGTACGATACCTGGCACTTGCTAGTTGCTCAGTAAATCATAGTGTTGCTGTTCTTATTACCCTTCCTTCGTTATCCCTCTGCTCAAAAGGGAGAAGTTGAAAGGAATCTGCCATAATTGTGCTTCCTTCTTTACCACTGGCTTTTCTGGAAAAGTAGTCCTGGATTGGCCTGATTGTGATTCTCAGCAATTAGCTAGTGGGGGAGTGAGGGAGTGGGCGTGGCTTCAAGCCAGAGCGGCCTCCACACCCAGGCCTGTGGATGCCCAGGGATGGCTCCCCAACCCGGGAGCTTCCATGTCCCAGCTTTGGGACATGCACCGCTTCTCCTAATCACTGTGCTAATTACTGTACAATGTAATAGACCTACATTAACGATTGTGTATTTCAAACTGAAGTAATAACGCACATTTTTGTGTCGTCCATCTTCACATTTTGTGGCTCATCTGACCTGTTCTGCTTATAATGGAAGAACCCTTTAGGAAAAATGAAGTCTGCCTTGACTTTTAGTTTTTCATTATTGTAACGGCCTCAAGTTTGGTGTCTGCTCTCATCCCCCCTTGTCACCTAGCCACTTTCTGACCAGTGATGTGGGAATGTGATGGGTGGGCAGTTAGAAGCCAGATTGGTCTGTATGCTGTGTAGCCTGAATATCACCATTAAAGACTGTAGAAAAGTGGATGGCTAGATTGATAGATTTTAAAATATTATGTTTTCAGAAATGACATACACGTATGTTGTATATGATGTTTTCTTTCATTTTATCTTAAAGAATTTTATGAGCATTAAGATTAAATATAATACTTTAACAAAGATGCAGTCTGGTGTCACCTGTTATAGAAAGGCAACCAGAGTACTTTCTTTTAAATACTACAGTAAGATACTTTATTAATTCAGACTGAAAACCACATGATACTTAATTATCAGAGGTAGAAATAACCCAGGAAGTCTTACCAAGTCCTCCAGGATTCACAGGAAGCCAAGTCCTCAGACTCCAGAAAGAGGAAAGGGAAAGGGAGCCTGGAGACTGGGGAAGAGCCATTCTCTGCTCAGGCTGCTTCTCCCCCAGGCTAGTAGGCTTGCCCTGTTCATCTCTCTCCTTTGGGCCCTGAATGCTGGATGTGGGTGCAGACTCTGGTGCTTCCTTTCCTTAGGAGACCCCAGGAGTTCTGTTGGCCAACCATGCTACCGAGTGGCTGAATTTCTGGAGAAGTGAACACGGAATCATTATGGTTTGTATTTTCACAGTTACTGTTGCGTGTGCTTTCTGGCCTCTCTGTAAAGGACCCATACCACTGAGTTCTAACTGCAGCCTGGTAGAGTGGAGAAAGACACTAAATATCCTTTAGGTCCTTTATAGAAGTGGGAACCCGGAGATAGTGAGTAAACTGCCCAGCGCCCCCAGAGTTCAGTTCCAAAACCAGAACCGGCACCAGAGTCCAGGCCTCCTGACTCGCAAATACTTTACTTTTCATGTTGGTAGAATTAGAAAATGTCATGATACCAAATTTAGCACAACAAACTATTTATCTAGCTGCTTTTCTTAGATTAGAACATAAACTTGTCCCAGGTTTTGGCTACTGCAGGCATTTTGATTTCTCCCTGTTCAGCAACCTCTGGATCCCTTCCCCCAGATGATTGGCAGTGACCTTCAGCCTAATTTATATGGTATTGAGGACTTGGTCTTTGGTCCAAGCGAAGCTGGTGGCCAGTGACATTTGCCTCTCTTCTTTTTCGGTAGAAGGTAATCCTAGCCCGCACTGCAGACTGCTGTCCTGAAGAGTAGCTTTACCTTTGTAGAGAGTTTGGTATGATTCTGGAATCCAGAATGTTCCACAATCCAATATTCGACCTACAGAGTAGAAGGTCAAGGCTCATATTCTATTATTAAGACTGAAATTAGAAGGTGTTGTGATCGAGAGTTGCTGAAGAGAGGCTCTGTGTCTCATTGATTTCCAAGGTTCCCCTGATTCCCAGGGGGCGAGGGAAGGACGGAGCAGGCTTGTATTCTGCAGCCGGGTGTCCTGTTTCAGACCTGGCAGTGACGTGGCAGGGCTCAGGGTTTTCACTGAAGCTTTTCAGCCTTGGCCTAGAAAAGCTGATGAAACCTTTTTTTTCCCCTCAATCTAAAGCCAGCAGAGCAGGGATGGGAATGAAAAGGCCGTTAACCTGGGGCACAGGCTCTTCCATTGAGTCTGTAAGATTCTTGAGGATAAACAAAGGTTCACTCTTATTCACCCTTTTGTTCTTCTTTGGACCTAACATGGTGCTCTGCATGGGCATTTTGTTGAATGGAGTTGGACGTTTGGGGGTCTCTCTTTTATTAGTTCTGAGAACCCTCTTGCCAGCATTTGGGCTCTTGTATTCGATGCCCAGGCTTTCTGTCTTTGGGTTAATCTCAAAGATTATGCTGATAGTGGTTTGTGAATATGGTTTTATCGTATAATTTTGTCTGCAAGCATTCAATTTTCAAATACTAATTTTCATGTATAAAACTGGTTTTAAAAGAATTGTTTATCGATTATTCCATATATATTGATGTTGAAGAACAGGACTAAAAGGACCTCAGAGGCATTCACCGGTGCCCACATCTCGGTGCCTGATGAACTTGGGCTCTGAGTTAAGCAGACCCTAGCTCCAGGTTGAGCCCCACCACACACTGCCTGAGTGGCCTGGGGAAACTGGTCCCCAGGAACTGCGAACTGGGGATTATGTAAGGACCTAACTCATGGGGTTATTGTGGAGATTAACTGAGGTCACTCATGCAAAGTGACGGCACAGTTCATGGCATAGAGTAAGTACTCTAAAAATATTTGTTTTTGTTTTTATTATTATTATTTTGGTAATTTTGACATAAACCAAATGACAGCCGAGATTGGCCTGATCTATAAACTATCGGGAAGGCTATTTTGAACACTCCCATTTTTTCCCTTTGGAAATCCAAAACTCTCCCTGGAATTCCTGCCAGTTCCCATGGAGGTTTGCGTTTCCACAGCCCTCTCTGGCATAATCTTCTGCTCCCACTGAGGTGGTCAGGTCAGAGATTGTCTCACCACCCACTCCCACTCATGTGTCTGTGTTCCGTGACCCAGCTGTGGAGAATTAAAACGTGCCTCTTACCTAGCTACACTGTCCTCGTCCAACCCATCAGCACATCATGGTGGATAAAAACTGTCCTGAAGAAATGGGGCAAAGGCGAGGCTCAGTAAAGCAAAAGACTTTTCCTGCCCATCCCGGAATGATTTCTTCTGGTTCTGGCACTTCATTACCTAATCAAATAATGCTTAAATAGAAATATTTTCTAAAATACACCAAAAAATTAAAAGTGCTTATGTTTGGATTGTGGGACTAGGGGTAATTTTCTTTCCTTCTTTCTATATTTCTGAAACTTTAAACATTATGTAAATAAGTACACATTTCATAATCTTTTAAAAAAAAAGACTAGGTTTTTTTTTTTAAGATTTTATTTATTTGACAGAGAGATCTCGAGAGAGAGCACAAGTAGGCAGAGAGGCAGACAGAGGGAGAGGGAGAAGCAGGCTCCCCACTGAGCAGGGAGCCCAACATGGGGCTTGATCCCAGGACACTGGGATCATGACCTGAGCCGAAGGCAGCCGCTTAACCGACTGAGCCACCCAGGCGCCCCAAAAAGGCCAGTTTTTAAGGCCAGGGGAGAGAGCTTTCAAGGATTGGGGAAGACTTCGGTATTAACAGGAGAAATAAGTCCTTGCCCAGCAAACCCCATCTCCTTTTTCTGATATTTTAAAATGTATTTCTCATGAGTTCCTCCTAATGGGAGTTGTTGTATTTTCTGTATCACAGTTCCAGATGCCCCCTCATTGGCAGCATAATAGGATTCTTTCTTTAACATGTCTTGACGTGCCAGTTGTTTCTGGAAGGCTCCTCCTATTCTTTGGTCTTCTGCTGCTCCAGGATGGAGTTTCAATGCTCAGGCTATCCCACTCTGGCTTCTGCCCAGTTCCACCCTTAACTTTGACAAAGAGAAGAGTCTCTCCTTTCTCAGCTCCTGTGGAGCTCATTCCTCTCTTACTGATCCCTGTGCTCCCAGGACCACTCCTGCTAAGGTCACCAGTGTCTTCCATGTCACTGAATCCAGTGGGCAGTTTGCAATTATTGCCTTACTTGATCTCTCAGCAGCATTGGGAATGATCACTGCCTTTCTCTTAAACCATTTCTTCTGCACATGGTTCCTTGACAGCATGCTCTCCTGATGGTTCTCCTCCAGCTGGATTCCTTTCTAGTTCGCTTTTCTGATTCCTCTTCTTCTATCGATCTTTAAAGATTGGATTTCCTCAGATTTCATCTCTTCTCACTCTACATGTTCTCCCTGGGTAACCTCTTTGGGTCTCATGATTTCAAATATAATTTATGTGCCACTGACTACAAATTTAACTGCATTTCAGCAAATCTAAGACATCAGTGATGGTAAGATGCACCAAGATCTTATATCCCACAAAGAAAGACAGAAGCACTGCCAATTACATGACATAACAGCTTCTTACACATTAACTGTAAGACGAATTCCATTTTCAGAAATGTCAGAATATGAAAAAGGCACACTCAAGAATTAATGATATGCTGGGGCGCCTGGGTGGCTCAGGCATTAAGCGTCTGCCTTCGGCTCAGGTCATGATCCCAGGTCCTGGGATCGAGGCCCACATCGGGCTTCCTGCTCCACAGGAAGCCTGCTTCTCCCTCTCCCACTCCCCCTGCTTGTGTTCCCTCTCTCGCTATCTCTCTCTCTGTCAAATAAATAAAATCTTTAAAAAAAAATTAATAATATGCTGTAAAATGTTTTTGCATAGATGAACTGCAATTTGCAGAGTATTGAATACCTAGTGTGTCTTAAGCATGGTGTTCCTGGAATGCACAAATGAATCATAATAACGTTGTCTAGGGAAGCTGGTAGTTTCCTGAGTCCTGTCTCTCCAGGCATGAAATAGGCCTTATTACCATATAGCTTATTATATGTCTAAATAAGGTAGAATTAAGTTAGCTGAACAATGAGGCAGAGTTATTGAGCCAGAGGATCGTCAAGATGGTGTCCAAACTCTTGAGATTTGTTTCATTTTATCTACAGTTGACTGACTCTAGAGTCATAGTCAAGAATGTTCTGGTTATCTTAGTGTAAACCATGTGGTGGCCTCTGAGCAGTGCTCCCTATCATCACACAACTTCTCAGACAATTGAATTTTAATTTTTATTACTCATTTATTTTGTTGTTACAGATCACTGGGAAATTGTGCTCTTCTTGTTTCCCTCGTTTTTTTATTTCCTTTTTTCTCCCTCTACTGCAAAATTACTTTTAACAGCAATGGGACCTATAAGAACTATTGCCAAATTTTGGAAATGTAATTTTCCTGCAACAGCAGCCAAAGTTAACAAAAAGACACAGAAAAAAAATCTCATTAAGTATTCTAATCTACCACCATCTGTGAACCTCGTTCTGTTTCACTAAGCCTTTCTAAAAATAATCTGAGCTGTATAGCTTCCTTCACTTCTATGGAGAGAATAATCCATACTAAATTACGTTTGCCTCAAAATATTACCTTATGTTCAATCTGATTATCCCAATAAAGTTTTGTCTTCTTAGTCCTAAGGGCAGGGAAAATCATTTACATTCCCTTTTTAGATGCTGTTAACTAGTATATCACCCCTGAACCTCCACTTAATTTAGGTAGTTATATTTTAGCATGCAAATCAGTATTTTCCCATAGAAATGTTCCAAAAATAATATATCTCCTTGCTTTTCTTCTCCCACAACTGTCTTCCATAAGACCTTTCTTGTTGTTAGTTCAGAATAGAACATTTAATGACAAAAGTTTAAATAAAATAATCTGATCATGTGGGAATTGAAAAATATTCTCCTTAAATACTCCTGGGTCAAAGAAGCAATAAAAAAAAATGCAGTTATAGACTCTTCTAGAAAGGACGAAGAACAAGAATACTGCAAATAAAACCCATAAGGTGCAGCCAAAGATTTACTTGGAGGAAAATGATTGGACTTTAAGACTTGTTATTAAACAAAAAGAATGACAATGAATGAGCTGACTCGAACCTGAGAGTTCAGAAAGGAACAAAGAAACAAACAAAGACACATGATATACGAAGGAAAGCTGAAATATTATTAACAAAAGAGCAGAAATTAAACAATTAGAAAAGAGAAAAATTAGTAAATTTGTAGATCCAAGACTTGTTACTTTGAAGAAAACCCTTTGCCTATCTAATCACAAGAAAGTTAAAACGTAGTTCACAATTTAGGAATGAGAGAAAGGTTAAAGGGGGAGGGATTCATCCACAGATAGGAATTAAAAATGTCTAAGAATTTGAAAACCAGCGATTTGAAGATAATTTGTAAAGACAATAGATGTCAAAATGAGATTTAGTAAAAAATGGTAACATTGAAGGGAAGCTGGCTGGCTCAGTCGGTAAAACATGTGACGCTTGAAATTGGGGTTGTGAAGCCCCACGTTGGGTGTAAAGATTACTTAAAAAAATAAAATCTTTTGGGGCGCCTGGGTGGCTCAGTTGTTAAGTGTCTGCCTTCGGCTCAGGTCATGATCCCAGGGTCCTGGGATCGAGCCCCGCATTGGGCTCCCTGCTCGGCGGGAAGCCTGCTTCTCCCTCTCCCACTCTCCCTGCTTGTGTTCCCTCTCTCGCTGTGTCTCTCTCTGTCAAATAAATAAATAAAATCTTTAAAAAAAGATAAAATCTTTTTAAAAAATAGTAACATTGAGTAGATATATAACCACATAAGAAATGGAAAGAATTATTAAAGAATTAATTCTGTATAAAGAAGTACCTTTTTTGTATTTTTTTGTTTCAAAAAATGTGTATGATGAAATCTTTCTAATTAATGTCATCATAATTGTGATGAATTCACCTGATAAAAGTAGAACAAATAGGCTGGTACATGTCAGTCTCTCTTAAAAGTATAGATGCAAAAACAAAACAGAAAACAAAACAGTTATAGCTGGTAAAATACAAGAAATATTAAAACACCAATCCTGAGAATCCAAGACTTGTTTAAAGATTAAGAAATCTATTGCTATTGTAATGTAGGACTAAAGTAAAAAAGCAAATATTCATCCAAATACATATTTTAAAAAACACAGTGTTCATTCCTGATTTTTAAAAATCAAAATTCTTAGTGAATGAAGAATAGGTCACTTCCACATAGGTTTTGTGATAACAAAACATCAACATCAAACTCAATGGTGAAATATTGGAAGTGTTCCCATTAAAAATAGAGGTACACATGAAAAGATGTTCAACATCATTAATCATCAGAGAAATGCAAAGCAAAATCATAGTGAGATACTATCTTACACCTACTAGGATGGCTGTAATCAGAAAGAGAGAGCATAAAAAGTGTTGTCAAAGATACGGAAAAATTAGAACTTCATACATTGGTAGTAGGATTGTTAAATGGTACAACCGCTTTGGAAAATAATGTGGAAGTTCCTTACAATGTTAAACAGAGTTAGCATATGACACAGCATTTCCATTCCTGGATGTATGTGTGTGTATATGTATATACCCAAGAGAAATGAAAACAAATGTCCTCACAACAGCTTGCACAAGAACGTTCATAGCAGCATTATTCATAATAGCCAAAATTCTTAATCTCAGGAAACAAACTGAGAGTTGCTGGAGAGGTGGGG
>NC_138370.1:17183290-17208554 GCF_054177405.1 Leptonychotes weddellii
CATGAGGATGGTATGCACAACGCTGTGGATATGCTAAAAACCACTGTGTAGCACACTTTAAGTGGGTGGGTATCTCAATAAAGATGTTATTAAAAAAAGAAACAAATGAAAATGTGCATGAATGCTGTTGCTGGTATTCACAGCAATCTGCCAGTAAACAAGGAGAGGAAAAGATGTATGAATACTGGAAAAGAAACAGATTATTACAGAAAATATTCCTATCAGAGTGTCCAAGAGACCTCACTGAGAAAATCAGTAGAGGCAGTAAAAGAGTTTGGTAAAGAAGAAATTATAAAACACACAAATAAAAATTCGGCCGTAGGCTCTTCTCCTTACTGATAGAGTTCTTATGAGTACATAAGAAATGATGATCATCTAGTAGGAAAATAAACCAGTGACATGAAGGCCATTTACAAGAGACGCAGTGGTGAATAACGATACGAAAGGAACATATCCGTAATGAAGGAAATACTTCTTAAAACTATGAGTTAATAGGTTAAGAGCCTCCTGCTGAATGAGCATCTTTTAGGTAGACATTCACAGGGCCTCAGGAATAATGCAACCATCTCAGACTAAGTCATATGAATAAAAACATTTTAAATACCACATTTTTTATTTACCTCATCAGATCCCTGAAAATTGGGCAGAAGTGGGATGGGACCGTCCAGTGCTCTTCTCAGAAGGCTGCTTTGGTTCTAGGGCTCAGAGAAGACAAAGGCAACATAATGTCTTGAGTGCTGTTTGACCTTGGTGTCCTGAGGGGTACTCATTAGGTCTGCTCTCCTCCAAGGTTTTCCCTGGAGCAGGGGGGATGCCCTGTGCTCTCCAAATACATCAGGGCCACAGCTTCCATATTAGACTGAAGATTGGAGCAAATGTGATTCACTAGTCCCTGAAGCTTCCTCAGGGAAGCGAGTAGCCATCTTGACTTGAGCGGTGAGGGTCGAGCCAGCGTCTGTCTGTGGATGGTTGATCCTCAGCTGCAGTGAGAGCAGTGCCAAGCCCACCATCATTATAGGAGTGTTCCTCTGGTCACTGTGGTGGCCCTGCCTTGTTAGAGTCATAGTTCCCTCAGTTTCCACTTGCCCTGAAGAGATTATCTTAGAATGTCCATTATATTTTATATTGGAATGATCCCAATCCACATATCCTTGAAACTGCTCTGCCTATAAGAGAGGTATGCTTGATGAAAATTGTTTCCAGAGATCTCTCTTAACCATTCCAAGGTCAGTGGTGAAAATTCCACTTATTAGAGAGATTTTATTATAAATGAATGTGAGCATTTTAATTTGGTAGGTTTTCCTTGTAAACACGCAGAACATTTCTCTGATACTTTTTGCTGTCATATATTTCCTGCTAGTTTATGTGGAAGCAAACTGCCTTAAGGCTGTTTCTACTACCGAGAAATACATAGATATATTATTGTCCTTTTAATAGACATAATTCATACATGGTTATTGTAAAAACTCAGAACTATGATGAATACACTTCCTGCCTTCCATTAGAATTATATAATTACAGTGAAATAAAAATGCTGACTTACTTAAAATACAAAGAGGGCATTCTTAAAGAATATGGTCTATAAAATTTTGTGGTACATTTAAAATGATATTTTAAGTAATTGGTGAATTTTTATCTTTTGATCTACAGAGTCACATACTGAGATCTAATTAAGAGGATGAGTTTTAGGTTTTATTATTGGGAGAATCCTCAAAATTATATATATTTTGGATTAAATATAAGATTACCTACTTACTATTTATTTTTATGAATAGTCTTTTGCTTTATGATAACTCTGTCAAACTGATTTCTCTAGGTCGAAAATGTCCGCTTGGTAGATCGAATATCTTCTAAAAAAGCGGCCCTAGGTACTTTGTATTTGACGGCAACTCATGTCATATTTGTGGAAAACGCACCTGACACAAGAAAAGAAACATGGGTATGCATTCCTTATTTTTGGCTTTATACATTTTCTGTTGTTTTGAATAACAAGTTTTGACCCTGTGGTTGGGCTTTTGATATTTGGGTGTTCAGAGGACTGTTTTTGGAGGGTCAGCTTCGCGTTCTTTTGCAGAGTCAAATCCCCTTGATCTACTTATTCATTTTAAACACTAATTATTTAAACATCATCAAAGACAGGCCTAGAAATAGAGATGTAAATGCTTCATGGTACAGCTGTCAAGCAGAGGTTCGAGAACATCAGTTCCAGGTATAGCACTTAGCTAGGGCCTTATTTGCAATACATTGTATTTGTAGGATCCAATAATGCAGACCGTTTAGTTACTATGTTGTCTTCACTTGTCTGATAATTTGAAAACGGAGGAAAGCAAAGCTAGGGAAGAGTCCGAATGTCAGATATTTCTGCTACTTAGTAATGAGACCATTGGATACATCTTATTTTATATAGCCACCCAACTCCCGACACTCTGACTAGAACCAGAGCCCCTGAATTGTAGATTTTTCCCTTTTCTGTATTCTGTGGACATTGTTACATTTTCAGCGGAAGGTGGCAGGCATTATTGGGTGGAGAGAAATAGTGACAGATGGTGACTACACTTGGGAGCATAGCATAATGTATAGAGTTGATGAGTCAGTATATTGTACACCTGAAACTGATGTAACAGTGTGTGTCAACAATATCTACATAACAAAAGATAACAAATGTTCCCATTGACTGAGCAGAAACCTACCCCCCGCCACACACTGAAGCACCAGAGAGATGCACTTCAGCCTGATTTTCTTTAACATAAATCTCTTCTCCAGCCTGCCTGACTACCAGCAGCTTAGAAAACAACAATCTCAAGTTGCTATTGAACTTGAGCATCCCATGTGGAATTAAGGAGCATGGTGGCACCTCCCAGCGGAGCCATCTCTAACTTTTGTTGATTGCGAGGTTTATTTTACTAACTTCTCATGACCTTATTTAATCGTAGCTATTAAGTGCGTTCACCATTTGACTACCAAAATGTTCCCTTACCTGGACTTGTACAAAATTGTATGCTGAATAGTTGGCTCTAAATAATTAGCGTGGCTATCAGAAGACTCGGTAATGAAAAATGAAATGACAAACTTAGATGGCTCTTTCCCGGAACATTGGTTCTTGTTGTCTGAGTGCAGGTGTTGAGCTAGCTAAAGGCCGGGGGAGGGGAGTGTTTCTTGTCCGTGTTCCTTCGGAGATCTGGGTTATGCTTGTCTCATTTATCAGTTATCAGTGCTTAGCTTCTCCGCATGACTTTTGGTTGTAGATTCTTCACAGTCAGATTTCCACCATTGAAAAACAGGCAACAACTGCTACCGGGAGCCCTCTGCTTATTCGCTGCAAGAACTTCCAGCTGTTACAGCTCATCATCCCGCAGGAACGAGACTGCCATGATGTGTACATCTCTCTGATACGCCTTGCGAGGCCAGGTAGGGCAGAGGAACTCAGCATTGTGTACGTCGCACCCTGAGGTTCACAAATCGTGTTCGAGAAATATGCATAGCTTAAGAATTATGGTGTTTTAGGAATTATATGTTTTCCCAAGTCCTCCAATGAGGCCAAGAATTCTGAATGATTCATTGCCTTTTAGGGGCTCTCCCTAAGTTGTTCACTATACGAACCTCTTTCATTATTCTTAGTATTCACTTTGTCTTGGGTGGGGGGGAGGGTTTATAGCTGTTCCTTTTGGAGTGAAATCGTATTAAAATCATGCCCTTCCCATACAATGATTATTGAGCCACCTTGCTTGAAGCCTAAGATAAAACTGACAAATTGTTTTGTGTGGAAAACATTAATATCAAACAGCTTAAGGGTACTTCCCCCTCTTGGGGCTTTTAAGGTTTGGTTTTTTATTGCTTTGTGATGGTGATAGAGGTTTCCCAAGGTTGGTATAACCAGACGTTTGTTAGCATCAGTTGTATTCACAGTGTGGATCTGTTGGTTCTCCTAAACAAAACCGTCTTAAGTGTCGTGGGAAGAATGTTTAGTTGATTTGAAAAATAGATGCTGTCAGTTTCTCTTCTGTTCTGTCCCTCATTCTTCCGGTTTATGGCTTCCTGGGCACTTCTAGAGAAGCGTTTCTTGTCTCTCTGTGTGGCTTGTATGGGTTGCGGTGTCCTTTTGCTTAAAAGAAATAGACATCTGAGTTTCTGGGGAGAATTCAGTAAAAATAAATCTTTTATATAAGAGTAATCTCCATGGTAGTGTTATACCGAAATTGCTGACAAGGGAGATGGAATATATCTTTATAGTTACTGTGCTAAATGCTGTTTGATTCAGGACAAGAAGTTTGGTTGTAACGTCTGCAAGGGGCTTGGCTGCGTCCTCCATTTCATGTGGTGTTACCGTATCATCTGCAGATAGCGAAGAACTCAAGTTATTTCTTGAAAGTGATGCTAGGGAGCTGTCAAAACCTGAGAGTTTTGACTTGACTTTGCTCCCCTTTCAAAGCAGTTGGTGGAGGATTTTTCATCTCCGTGTGTTGCACAGAAATGCAAAGTTAGCCAGAAAAGCAGTTGAACTTTTCAGAGGGTGCAGTATAAGTGGGACAGAAGTTCTGGGAAGATGTGTGTTAGGTTGCGTGCAACAGGGAATGCGAGGAGAACTGTGCATCAGCAATTTCTGTATCACTGATTAATGGCTGGGCTGCGTAATAAATGTGCTCTGACCGGACTAATGGGATTTAGGAATAGCCCCGAGAACTGGGAAAGAGCTGAGTGGCTGGAAGGGCAGATCACAGTGAACGTGAGGGCTGTGGCTGGTGCGGACAGTCGTTGCAAGGGTCCCCATGGAGGAAAATCTCTGTGTTCCTCACTTTTTTTTTAAAACTCCCACTTTTTCTTAAAGGTGACGTTTGGGAGGTAGGTATTAGACATAGCCAGGGAGCCAAAAAGGAAATCATAGTAATGAATTGAATTAAATTTATTACCTTAGAAGATTTTTAGAAAGCCACCAGCATTTTGAAACCCTGGAATCAGAAATGTCAGTTTACATAAAACCCAGTACTTTAATAAGTGTGGGAAGATGAAATGGAACCCAGACAGTTTCACAGTTTAATGTTAGAGGCAATGCTAAAATTAGGATCCGTTACAGCCTACAACCTTGGAAGCAGGCGTTTGAATCTTGGTGGAGGTAGGGAAAGGTGGAGGGGGTCCCAGCTGGGAATAGGGGTGGCTTATCAGAGCCATCTGAAGATCTTTTACAAAATATACCTCCCCCTCCTCTGGGTCTATCAGAGTGGGTGTGTGTGTGTGTGTGTGTGTGTTAGCACGATACAGCTCTCTGTGGTTGCTCTGGTTTATCACCAACACGAATCACCTATTTTCAGTACCTTTAGAGATATAGCTAAGTTTCAAGGTCCTGTAGAGGACAGATTTTCTTATTTTATTTTGTACAAAAGAAGAAATGCTTGGGAGTCCATTTAAGTCAAGTCCTATGAAGGAGATTTTCAGAACTCTTGAGATTCTCTCTTCACTGAATTAGGATTTCTAGGATAAGGGTACATCAAACTACTAAAACATTTAGCGAGATTTTATTGGTTGGTCTTTGGTGTGAATTCAGATTGGTAAGAATGAAAAATTAAAGTAGCCAAAGTCAGTAAGCTCTTTAATTCTTAATAAAGAATAATTTAGGTTAAAGTAAAACTTTGGCCCCAATGAGAAATAGATCCAGTGTACTAATAAGGATATACATTTTTCTGATGAAAAGACCCCTGTGTCTCAGAGAGCTTCCATTTTTCCCATGTGCATTCTCCTCCCTCTGATTTGGCTTCTGCTGTTTATTTTTCTGTCAATTATCTTTCCCTCTGTAGTGTTCCTGGGCCCTTCAACATTTAAACCATCTTTGTTTATTTTCCCATTTTTTCTAAATGATAGTTTTTTTTTTTTTCAGTTCTTCTTAGTCCCCAGTTCTTCTGCACACATATTATGATTTTACAAATCTTGTGATTGACATCATCTCATTTGCTCAATTTCACTTTTTTGGGGGGTGGGGCTTAATTTCACTTTTGATATCCTTGTCTGTCATGGCTGCTTATGCAGTGTCTGCAGTGGTAATTTGCTTTTTATTGACGATGCTAATCTCTGAGTCCAGAAGTCCTTTTCCACTAAGGGTTAGCTTCCGCAGCCCTGATGTTTCATTCAAACACTTACTTGTTGAAAATAGACAGCAGACGTCTCCTTATTTTTATTCTAAATCTGCAAAGTCCAGTAATAACCATGCTGTCTTCTTAACCTTGTTTCACTGGTTTTTCAGTTCTGCTATTTTAGATTGCCTGAATTAAGCAGAAGGTTGGGAGCAGCTGAGCTTTCAATTGTTACTTTTGGTTCTAATAAACTCCACATATGTGTGTCCGCCTGATGACTGCTGGTCACTTTTCCCTTCCTAGACCCACCTCCTCATTCTGCGAATGCCCATTTGTGTTTGTTCTTTCCTTTGGAGTTTTAAAAAATTTGCACAAGGGAAACAATCAGTAAAATAACTGTATTATTCAGGTTTTACATTGGTCATTGCAAGTTTTTCTTTTTAAAGTATTTTTTTTATTATAATATTGTTACCTTTTGTTTCTCCCAATTAGTCTATCACGGTAATTCCTACCCTATTTTTTTTTCCAAAATATTCTGTTTACATAACCAGTTAGCCTGATACCTGGGAAACAAACCAGGTTGTTTTTCTTTTTTCTCCAATTGCTTTGTCTTACCCACAGCTGCCTTATCTGGTGGAGTGAACACCCTTTCCTTTTTTACAGGAGAGAAGGGGTGGGGGTGTAGAGACGGGGCCATTTGGAGGCTGGGTGGTTCCAAGTTGAAAATTGCCACTTGATGGCATAAATACCCCCCCAGGGAGTAGGAAGTGGGATTGCCCAAGAGCCAAGGCTTTGATGAGAGCAGTACGTATGGAATATGGAACCCGTCGCAGTGCCGAGGGCTTCCCTGTGTTAAGGAGTCCAGCTGAACAGTAGTGCTCAAGGAATGCCAAGTCAGTCAACACATGCATCTCTTAGGCCATCTCCTGAGTCCTGAAACGCTGATTTGGCTTTCCTAGAAACGTACCCAAAATGCTATCCATTCTTCTTCTTCTTTTTTTTTTTTAAATGCTATCCATTCTTAATTTAAGGCAGTATTTTAGAAATTGTTCTTTTTCTTTCTGGATAGAAAAACCTTCAAGTCTGCCTTTGCTTGGCAATTGTAAGATTTAAATAGGTAAATAAAGTAAATACTAGAATGATTTCTGCATAACTTTTTCTGAAAAACCTTTTTTTTTTTTTTTTTTAGATTGGAGGTGCACATTCAGCTTACTCCCACAGTGCAAAGGCATGTGGGGTATTTGCTTCTTACGGAAAGAGCTCTGGAGGAGAGCCCTTTGGTGCACCTCCTGTTGAACCCTGCTCTCACTAATAGCAAAAGACATTTGAGGTTGGGTGTGATGGCTCAGACTCCGTGGGGTGAGAAGCCAGTGGAGTATTTAACCTGTCTGTTTTAAGAGATGAGGGTGAGGAATCAGGGATCTGACCTTTCTGAAGGAGACGTGTTCTCCATTCAGATTCTGTAAAGACTAGAGATTTCTTTAGCCCTACTTTTGGTGTGGTTTTTAACTCACCTCCTTGTGATTACTAAGAATTCTGCTACGTATTTTGCAGGAGATGGAGGTAAGAGGAACAGAACATTGTGAACGGGAAATATTCAGTGAAATTTACATCTGTGTTAATGGTACTTTTTAATTTCTCAGAGTAGGCAGTCATCCACTGAAGGCTTCCCCTGGGCTGGCCTTTGGGTAAGAAGCTTGCCTATGTTAATAAGACCGAGTATTGGCTGACAAAAATGTGGGTTTCTTTGCCCTTGTGTAGAATTTTACTTAAATTGGGCTAGAGCTATGGTTGATCACCCTTTTGCTTAAAAATAACTCAAAGAAAACATTTCACAGTTTTAGTGGCAACCAATCCTAATGCCTCCCAGTTCAAGAATGATCTTCTTAATATCTGCTATAAACTGTTCTTGCTTTAATTTCTGTTCTGTGTGCTTGCCTCCTCCCAATGACAGCAGGCGTAAGCCCATACAAAGAAAACTATCCATAGTTCTAGAATGGTTTTCTCCTTCTACCTTTAAACCTAGTTGTAACTACTCGACAAAGGGAACTTAACGTCCATTATTAACCCCGTGTTCATAAGCTCTTCTTTCACTGAGGGACTGAGGCTTTCTCAAGAGATTCTTTTGGCCTCTTAACCAAATTGCATTTGCGGTTAACGTTATGATATCAGAGGTCTGAGTCATGAAATGGTACTGAGAGATGGAAAAGATGTGTCAGTGTCCAGCCGATGGTTCCCAGAACAGGATCTCAATTTCGTAGTCTTCCCGCTCCAGTAGCTAAGATTACAAGAGACAGTTCCTACTGAGAGCGTCGACTTCATGTTTGTGTGTACAGATATCTGTGGGCGTGCGCTTTCTTATTGGTTGAAATTGTCAGTGTCTCAAAGCTTGAAGTTTAGAAATATATCAGGAGAAACTGAAATAGAACATAGTTTATCTAACTGATAAACTTACTTTTGCTTCTTTCCTACAAGAAAGAGTGCATGTCTAATGAAAAAGTCTGGTCCTTAAAATATGATCCTTATCTTTCTTCCTCCTTGTAGATGAGTTACTTCCATGGTAATCACAACAAGCCTGAAACTGAGGTTAGCTCTCAGGCTGCCTGTGTGTTTCTGTGGCCTTTTGCTGATGGTGAGATCCTTTCTTGGGCCTCCAGACACATGTGGAAGAGCCTTTAAATTAACCACATCTGAATGTCATCAACAGATTAAGGAATAAATGGGGGGACCTAAGAAAATTGAGGAGAAAGAAACCTATTGGAGAAAAAGAAGATGATTCAGGGGATGGAACAAGGAAGGAGAAGACACAAAAGTGGTCCGTCTGGGGAGAAGGATCTGCCTTAGAGGGGCAATGCGTGTGATTAGGAGCATGCACTCTATAGCCAGATTGCCTGATTTAAATCCAGAGTCTCCACTTACTAGCCCTGTGGCCCTGGCGATATTCCTTGACCTACCTTTGCCTCAGATTTCTCATCTGTAAAATGAGGCCCATCATGGGTTAATACATTTACTAAGAACAGAATCTGGAATGAAATACGTGTTCAGTGATAATCAGCCATGATTTATCTTTACCGGAGGTGCTTGGATCTGCACTATCCAACATGGCTGCATGTGGCTTGTGGGCACTTGAAATGTAGGTAGAATGAGTGAGGATATGCTGTCAAGTGTGAAATACACGTGGAATTTCAGAGACATTATGAAATAAGATACATAAAATATTAAAAAGTTTTATACACATGTTGAAATGATAATATTTGGATATATTGGCTTTCTAAGAAAATATATCAGTAAAATTAATTTCATTGTTTCTTTTTAGTTTTTTAATGTGGCTGCAAGGACATTTTAAGTGACACATGTGGCTTGCTTATATTCTTGTTGAACAGCCCTGGCCTAATTGCTTCCTTCAGCATAACAAGATCAGGGCAGGAAAATCAAATCCTAACTCTAAATGGGGAAGGCTGTTGGCCCTGGCCTCACAAGCAGAAAGGGTGGTACATAAAGACATAGACATCCTGGCAGAATTGAAAGCAGACTTTCATCAGACATCCTCAAATTTGCCCCTCATGACCACGGTGCCTTACACTATCAATTGATTTTTTTATGAATCCTATGAATTTTGTATGAGCAGTGCAATTATGACATTGATGTATCTGCTATAAGTTCAGATGTTTTCAGGGCAAAGATCTGTATACATTTCACAGTTTTTCAATTGTTATTTCTTTTTTTCATATTGTGAGTATCAACATGGGGCAGCGGCCTGGGCCTCCATCCACCTCTGAGAAGCCATCCCAAATCCAAGCTCGATATACATAAACAGATTGAGTTCTTGATGTCTAATGATACATACATTCTTAATTAATTTTTAAAGTTCCCTTTCTTACGTGTTCTGGAGAATATGTTTGGCTTCAAAAGCAACTTAAAAAAAAAGCGCAAAATGGAGAAGGCCTTGTTTCTGAAGGGAAAGGAGCTCTTGCAAAATTGAGTTCGCTTGTTCCAAGGTCTCCATGTCATTACTGGGAGGAGGTGTGTGAACCTGCCCCCAGAGACGGGGTGCTCCTTGCAGTGTCCCGAGGGGCAAGAAGCTGCTTTGGCTTCTTGATGTAATCCAGCCCAGATAGAATGCTTTTGAGGAGATTTGGTTCTGGATTTGACTTGGTTTGATTTGGCTTTATTCTCCTTTATCTTGCAGTGAAATATGAAGAGTTATACTGCTTTTCATTCAACCCCAAGCTGGATAAAGAAGAAAGAGAACGGGGCTGGATGCTGATCGATCTCGGTGAAGAGTACAAACGAATGGGCCTCCCTAATAATTATTGGCAGCTCAGCGATGTGAATAGAGACTACAGAGTGAGTGCGGAGGCATTACTTAATCCAAGGGAACTCATGATTCACATAGCTTAGCATGACCTCTGTTTAATCTCCTTTAGTTTTTACAGCTCTTTGTAGATACAGATCTGTGGATTTGCAAGTCTCCCCTGGTTACCGTGAGCTGCATTTCCTACCTGCATCTAGAATCAAAGAGTTTGGCCAAGGGAACCTTAGAGAACCGCCCCCCCGACACCTCCCCCTAATGGTTAAGGAGATGGAAACCCAGAGAGGCCCAGTGGCGGGCTTCATGGCCAGGCAGTGGGTGGGAGAGCCGGCCAGGGCCAAGTTCTCCCATCAGCTCTTTTTATAGTGCAGCGAGTGATTAGTGGGGAAGTCACAAGGACTCTGATGGCAGTCTGGCACCAGCTCCTCTCTGTACTCACTGAACTCTTGATTGGTACACAAGGTCACCAAGAGGCTTCCCTAGAGAAATGTGGAGAAATGTGTCTATGCTTACAGAAAGGCCTATGGAGAGGAAGGGAAGCAGGAGGGGCAGAATCAATCTCATATTGTCCCTAATGATGGGCTTACAAATCAATGTTGGTTTCCGTATTAATTTTTAAAATATTTTAGGTAATAAAAGCAATGCAAGAATGTTGCAGAGAATTTATAAAAGCAAGAAAAAAGAAAAAATACCCACCATCTTAGTGCCCTAATGTTCGTCTATTAGGTTTTAAAATTTTCCTTCAGTTTCTTTTCTCATCTGCATAGTTTTAATAGCTCTTTTCTTATATAAGCAATGCATTTAATGATTCGAAATTGGAAAGTACAGAGGAAAGGGAACTGTTCCAATATATATAACAAATATGGAATCATATTACACATGCCTTGTGTTTGCTTTTCTTCACCCATCATACTGTTTTTTCCTAATAAATATATTTTATATCATTTAAAAATGTTCTATAAAATCACGTAGTATGGCTATATCCTATTCTTTCTACCTAATCTCCAATTTTTAGACATGCAGATTATTATTATTTTTTATGATTTTAAATAAACATAGTGAGAACATCCTCGTACCTATACTTCTGCCCATGTTCAAATTCTTTTTAAAGACAAATTCCTAAAGGTGAAATTTCTGTGTCAAAAAGTTTACATAAATTTTTGTACATGTTGTCAAAAAGAACTGCAGAAAAGTTGGACCAATTTATATAAATTCTCAGCAGCCGTGTATGAGAATGCCTGATTCTTTGTTCCCTCACTGAGAAAGATGTCAGTTCTTAAAAAGTTTTTTTAACAACTTGATAGTGGGACAAGTGATGTCTCATTTTAATTTAATCTACATGCTTTGATTTCTTGATTTGTAGATTTGTATATCCTGATTGACCATTTATATCTTATCTCCTGTTTATTGACCATTTCTGGTTACATTTTTAAAATTTTTTATTATTGACGTATAGTTGGCATACAATGTTATATTAGTTTCAGGTGCACAACATAGTAATTCAGCTAGTCTATACGTTATGTAATGCCCACCACGGTAAGTATAATCACCACACAATGTTATTACAATATTATTAACTCTATTCCCATGCTGTACTCTTCATCCCTGTGACTTATTTGTTTTATCACTGGAAGCTTGTACCTCTAACTCCCCTTCACCTCTTTCTCCCACCCTTCTACCTCTCTCCGCTGGCAACCAGTTTGCTCTCTGTGTTTATGAGTCTATTTCTGTTTTTAGTTTGTTTCTTTGATTTCACATAAGTGAAATCACATAAGTGAAATCATACGGTATTTGTCTTTCTCTATAAGACATTTTACTTAGCATAATGCCCTCTTAAGTCCATTTATGTCAGAAATGTCAAGATCTCATTCTTTTTTATGGTTGAGTAATATTCCTGTGTGTGTGTGTGTGTGTGTGTGTAATATATATATATATACCACATCTTCTTTATTCATTTATCTATCAATGGACACAAGTTACTTCCAGATCTTGGCTATTGTAAATAGTGCTGCAATGAACAGAAGGATGCATATGTCTTTTCAAATTAGTGTTTTTGTTCTCTTTGGGTAAATACTCAGTAGTAGAATTGCTGGATCATATGGTAGTTCTATTTTGAATTTTTTGAGGGACCTTCATACTGTTTTCCACAGCGGCTACACCAATATACATTCCCACCAACAGTGCCAAGGGAGTTCCCTTTTTTCCACATCTTGCCAACACTCGTTACTTCTTGTCTTCTTAATACTAACCATACTGACTGGTGTGAGGGGATACCTCATTGTGGTTTTGATCTTCATTTTCCTGATGATGAGTTATGTTGAGCATGTTCTCATGTGTCTGCTTGCCATTTGTAGGTCTTCTTTAGAAAAACAGCTATTCATGTCCTCTGCCCGTTTTTCCCTGGGATTATTTCGATTTTTTGGTGTTGAGTTGTGTAAATTCTTTATATATTAAACCCTTATCAGATATATTACTTGCAAATATCTAAATATCTTCTCCCATTCAGTTTGCTTTGTTGATAGTTTCCCTTGTGCAAAACCTTTTTATTTTGGTGTAGTCCCAATAGTTTGTTATATAAATATAGTAATAATTAACTATATATATAAAAAGCATGTAATATTTATACAAATGCATCTGTTTGATTGCTAGCTAAAGGAATAAAAATAGTACAGTCCTGGTACAAAAATAGACACATAGATCAATGCTATTAAACCTCCTAATGTTCCCTCCAGATCACTTTCTGCTCCAATGTCACTGACTGCCATTTGGTGTTGTCCTTCTCTATTTATAATGTTCCTACATATGTAAGTGGTAAAAATGTATTATTTTGTGTTTTTTTAATATTTTCTGTACATGGTGTTATGATGAATGTAGCTTACTGAAACTTGATATTTCACTTAACATTGTATTTATGAGATTCGTTTCATTTTTAGCACACACATCTATAATAGTTACCATGTGCCAGACACTGTTCTAAAAACTTGACAAATGTTAGCAGTCCCATGTGATAGCCGTTGTTATCATCCTTGCTTTACAAATGGAGAAACTCAGGCATAGACTGATTAAATAACTGTCTAAGCCATCGAGAAGTGAAGAAACTGTTGAGACCTACAGCTCTCATTCCTTCATTCTTCACTGTGGTATTATACTGCATTTTACAGATAGACCACAGTTTAAAAAAAATTATTCTTATCCTTTTCTCCCTCTCCCTCTCTTTTTGTTTTATCATCACAAAGCTGTTAGCTGGCTTACACATGACTCATAGTATATTGAGAGTTTCCATCTAGGAGTAGAATTTCTGAGTTACAGTGTAAGTGGATTTTAGCCTTACCAGGTATTGCCAGGTTCTTTTCCAAAGTGTATGCATGGACTTATAGACCTAATAGCAAGATATACAAGTTCTCCCTACTCCACAGACTCACTGACAGTTGGTACTGCCTTTGTTTGGTGATAGACCTACTCATTGACCCAGTAGTCTTACTTTTGGGAATTTATTCTAAAGAGTCAACATCATACACACACACAGTATGTGTAAGGTGACTTATTGAAGCATTGTTTGTAACAGCATATATTAGAAGAAACCCAAATTTCTTTTTTTTTTTTTAAAGATTTTATTTATTTATTTGACAGAGAGAGACACAGCAAGAGCAGGAACACAAGCAGGGGGAGTGGGAGAGGGAGAAGCAGGCTTCCCGCCGAGCAGGGAGCCCGATGCGGGGCTCGATCCCAGGACCCTGGGATCATGACCTGAGCCGAAGGCAGTCGCTTAACCAACTGAGCCACCCAGGCGCCCCAGAAACCCAAATTTCTTAATAGAGGATGAGTTAAATAAGTTTTGCTCTCTCCATATAATTAAATTAATGTGTAACCATTAAAAAATATGGAAGATCTCTGTCTACTGATAAGGAAATTTATTTGCTATTTGTTATTTTTTATCCTTTTTTCTATAAGGTTGTCTTTTTTTATTCATTTGTAGAAGTTCTTTATATATTCTAGCTAATAGTATGTTACCATGTATAGCTGTTGCAAATATCTCTTCTTTGGAGACGTTTAAATATTGCCCCTGGAGAATCTTTGGATCCTCAGAAGTTTTGAGTTATTAGTGTTTCCTGTTTTGTTCCATGTTTTAACATATTTTTTTTTTTTTTTAATCCTGGCCTACTTATGAACTCTGTCCCAATTTTACACTATATAATTTCCATAGTTACATTAGTACCAATTATGGTTAGTATGGTTTTATAATAAGACTTGATATTGTATAGGTCAGTTCCTTCCACATCATTCTTCTGATATCTTGAATTTATAGATTATTTGGGGTAGAATGGACATGTTCATGATACTGAATTTTCTTCATAATTACACTTAAATCTAACAACCATAATTATACTCTGTGAGTAGACATTTGGGGCTTCTTTGTTTCACTTATTATGAAGTATGTGGCGATGAATTTTTAGCCTTGAAATGAAAGGGAGGAAAATCCAAGTTTACAAAAGAAAATTGGATACATTTTTAAATTTTTAAAAAATATAACACGCCCTTGAGTCAGGAAGAAAATGAATCTAAGCTACATCTTGTAGAATAATATTTTCTTGGAAACACAGGTTCTTCCTATTTTTGATGAGATTTCCTTCTCGAATTAGCGCCACAAACATGACTCATATTTAGTCACTTAAGTCCTACATGTAGAGACTACAAAACATGAGTTACTCAGCATTTCTTTTCCAAAGTAACACACAGCAAACCAAAACTAACAACCAGCAAACTGTGTTGAAACAGAAGAGGTGAAAACTTAGGGGATTTTCTGATTTTACTAATACCATTGAAATGGGGAGAAAGGATTATGTACCCTTATTTATTACCAACTTAGACCTATAATAAAAGTTGTTTTTCTCAAGAACTTTCTAATAGTCCATTGAGAAAGTTATGATTTCATCCATTACTTTTCCTTTTCATCTCGTGGTTGAGAAAATGTTTACTTTTTCCTCCCTTCTTTTACAAGAGTTATTTTTTCTTCTTTTTTTTAGAGAAGGGGGGGAAGGGAGATGGAGAGGGAGAGAGAGAATTTTAAGCAGGCTCCATGCCCAGCGAGGAGCCCAACATGGGGCTTGATGTCACGACCCTCAGATCATGACCTGAGCCAAAATCAAGAGTCAGATGCTCAACCGACTGAGCCACCCAGGTGCCCCTATTTCTTTCTAATTAGAACAAAACATAGGTTCAGAGGCTGTGCTGCTTTTTTCTGTTTGTGTGGTCTTGGGAGGCTAATCATCATCATCATCATCATCATCATCATCATCATCATTTCTATCATTATTACTCTTAGTCCTACTTATAAGACTTGTCTATGGTAGTCCAATTCTCAAAGTGAAGATTCCCTTCTGTACATAGCTCCTGAAATTGTCTTTCTTAAATAAAATAATTGTCATTCATTACTAGGTTAAAATTTTAACCTGTTTCTCTTGGAATAAAATTTAAAGTATAATCTAAACCAGTAACTGAAATCTTGTTTCAGTTTTCTACAGCTGTGTTTTATATATTATGTATTACTTTATTTTATTTATATATAAATCATTTTATGTGGCTCATACCCTCCTTCTCCCCTAATAGTATATCATAAATTCCTTGAAATAAATTTTAGATCCTAAATGCTTAAGAAGAAAGTTGTCTGTGTAGATCTATCTCAGTCTCTGACAACTAACTCTCCAACGTGCTCAGTTGAGTGGTCCTCAATAAATACAGAGGTCTAATTAAGATGCCTTGGATGGCATCTCAGATGGATACTACCCTACAGTGGTAAATGCATTTACTGCAAGAGTATAATCAGGTCAACAGAGATCACCTTTACTGGGAATGTAAAGTCCTTGAAGCCAATAACTCTTTTGTTATTCATTACTTCCCTAGCACCTAACATAATGCCTGGCACATGTGAAGTATTCAGTAGAAACTTGTTGACAGACAACAATATTGTACTGTAATCAGCAAACTTGCCAAGAGTCTAGAATTTAATGATTCTGACCACTGAAAAGAAAGGAGAATTATGTAATATGATAGGGGTGCTGATTATCACTACAGTGACAATCATAGTACAGTATATAAATGTATCAAATTAACATGTGTACAACAGTATATGTCAAATATATTTAAAAAAAACACTTGTTGAATGAGTGGAAGAATTATCAGAAGAGATTTTTCTTGGTGAGGCCAAACCAAGATATGCAGGCATTCCAGGCAGGCTAATTTATTTAGTGGAGGACAAGGAAAATAATTTCCTCATTAATAAAAAAAAAAGTATGCAGAAATGATTTTAACTTACTCCACTTTCATTGGCTCAGGCAGTCAGTGTAAAGAAGGAAAATTCAGAGGAAAAGCCTTTTGTACTTTTCTGAACTCTCGTTCTCTCTTATGTGATTTTCCAAACCAGGCAAAATTTGGGGAAGCTGCATTGATTAGTTTCAGAATTTGGTGGCATAAATTGCACTGTGCTGTGCATTATTCATTGTCAGAATTTTGACTCTACCCGAGTGGGCTTATTGTAAAAATGACAGTGGTCAGTGCTATGCAGGACCTTTTTTTTTTAAAGATTTTTATTTATTTATTTGGGAGAGCACGAGTGAGGGAGAGAGAGAGAGAGAGAGAGCGCACGTGCGCCTGAGTAGAGGGAGGGGCAGAGGGAGAGGGAGAAGCAGGCTCCCTGCAGGGCTCCATCCTGGACCCTGGGGGATCATGACCTGAGCCAAATGCAGACGCTTAACTGACTGAGCCACCCAGGCGCCCTCAGGGCTGTTTTCTCCATGAAAGTGCTGTCAGATTTCATGAAAGCAGGATGAATTCCCTATTTTCCAGCTTGGTTAAGAAGTTGTATCTTGAAACCTGAGCTTCCCTGACACCATGAATCTGACTTTTTCCCAAAGTTGTTTTAGCTTCTCCTAGAGCTTCCCACACAAATGCTTATCAGAATGCCCATATTTCAGTTCTGAGCCTTGAACTCTTTTCACCTAGACCCAGTGCTAGTGCTCTGGGAAAAACAGGAGTCCCTGTGACTGGCATCTGTCGTGTCCCTACATGGGAGGCTATGACTTCTGTGTGAGCCTGACTACTGTTGACTAGGTTGAGGTGTTGAGCTCTTGGGCCTTGCTCATGCCAACCTAAAAGGTCCACGTTTTCCTACACTGTGGAGGGGGAGAGCCCTGGTATTCTTAGAGGGTGGGAAAGCCTTCCCTGCTCTCTTTGGGAAGAAGGAGGACCCAGAGTGGATGGCAGTCAGGTCCCTAAGTAGGGTGGGGCCAAGAGTCTTAAGGAGAGTGGGCTCCAAGGGTTTACCTTTTCTCTTGGTCCCATAGCAGTTACGGTGCACATAAAGGTTACAGGCATGAGACAAGCTGAGCTTCCTTCGGCCTTGGGAAGCTATAAGGGGACCTGGCAGGAGCTTCCCAGTTCCTAATTCACCTCTCTTACTCAGAAAGGCTGTACGTAATAGGCAGGTTGAGAAATCTCACCTATTATTTTATTTCATCATAAATAACTTTGCAATTCCTTAGTGTTGTTATAATAAAGAAAGTAGGTGATTCCCACCTTTCTGAAACCCTCCCAATTTCCTTTTTAAAACTGTTATTTTAGGAAAATGTTGTAAGCCTGGTGCAATGACTACATGCCTCTTGAACCTCAGACAAGCAGATGTGGTCTGTGTTGTAATGTTCTAGCTGACTGACCGAAGAGAGGTTCGGGCACCAGATTTGCATGGGCAAGAAGATGTAGTGTCTTGTGGTAGTCATTCTGGTCAAAGCCCTTGGGGTCCAACTAAGTTGGGCCATCTGTTCTCGGTACAAGATTTTCCTCCAGAGTATCGGTGTTCCTGGAATGGGATTTCCACTAGAGTGTCAGTGCCAGAGGCTGGAAATCTTTGAAGTCTGCTAATCTTCCCTAAAATGTCTTTGGCTCATTGCTGAAATTACACGTTGAGCCTGACAACATCACTTTTGTGGCCCTTTTATCTCCTGCTTGATGTTGTTCACCAGTCTGGTAACCAAGACAACGGATGGAGGTGCGGGGGGCGGGGGGAGGACCGGCATCCTCACAGGACAATTGTCATGAGCTGTGGTGCGGAGGCTGGGCTCTTACTCGGGGTGGGTTTTCATTCCTTCCAGTTCTATCTTTCCAGAGGGGTAGGTGAGAGCAGGGTTGGACAGAGTTTGTGCGGCTGACAGATTTCCCTGTTGCTACTCCTCCTGGAGGATTCCTCTTGAAATGGCCAGGAAGATGCTTGACTTCTGGGAAAGAAACGGCTCTTTGGCAAAACCCAGGAATTGCTATCTGAGCAATCTTCACATTGCAAAGAGATTGATGGGCTGATGTCAAAATGAAATACATGCTGAGCAACAAGTTGGTGATTACTGTTGCCACCCCTCACATTTCTGTCAGACCCAGTGGTTTATAAAGTGCTTTGTCATGGGTGTTATCTGATTTGACCCTTCTGTCAACCCCGTGGGATATTATTTCTGTGTTTTATCAGTTTTAGAGGTCAGCATAGTTTGACTCTCTGAAGGTCATGAAGTTGGCAAATCAGAGCCACGTTCTAAACTGCTGATTCCTTACTAAATCACAAGATCATTCCAAGGCTCTAGAGTTTCCACTGTGGGAATCACCACTAGCAATGCACAGAAAGAGTAAAATCATTTCTTACCATTGGTGAAATCACACAGAAGAAACAAAAATAAAGCTGTTATGTTGTGTGGTACCGAGTCAGATCTAGAAACTTGTCTGAGCTGCAAGCCCAGGGAGGAAGCTTCTTGAAGGAGGCGGAGTTGGGTTGTCCCCTGAAGAATGGAGGAGACTTGAGAGATTTGGGAAGATGGAGGGGGAGAAGTATCCAGCGAGGGCATGGGCTTTGTCATGGGCAGACTGCTGATGCTTTCCACCCACTGGTGGGCTGTCTTTCCCTCCAAACAGGCGGCTCAATTTTTTCAGCTACCAGGATGCCGAACGATAATCTCTCCCTTTTTGATGAAAGAAATGCTCACCTGTCACTGTCTTGCCCCTCGAAGTGCCCTCAGAAGGGACAGTGCACCAGGACAGACTGCTAAAGAGTGTTTGCTTCCCTTTGCTCTGATGTCATGGAATCAACAGCTCTTCACTTCTTTGAAGTGGCTGTTGCTTTCTTCAAAATAGCCTCCTCCGTAACTTGGTTAAGAAAACTTAAGCAGCAATGTCCACAATAGCCAAACTGTGAAAGAGCCGAGATGCCCTTCAACAGACGAATGGATAAAGAAGATGTGGTCCATATATACAATGGAATATTACTCAGCCATCAGAAAGGATAAATACCCAACTTTTGTATCAACATGGATGGAACTGGAGGAGCTTATGCTAAGTGAAATAAGTCAAACAGAGAAAGTCAATTATCATGTGGTTTCACTTATTTGTGGAACATAAGGAATAGCATGGAAGACATTAGGAGAAGGAAGGGAAAAATGAAGGGGGGAAATCAGAGGGGGCGATGAACCATGAGAGACTATGGACTCCGAGAAACAAACTGAGGGTTTCAGAGGAGTGGGGGGTGGGTGGATGGGTTAGCCTGGTGATGGGCATGGAGCACTGGGTGTTATACGCAAACAATGAATCATGGAACACTACATCAAAAACTAATGGTGTACTGTATGGTGACTAACATAACATAATAAAAAAAAAATTGTAAAGAAAAAAAAGAAAACTTAAATGGGGGTGCCTGGGTGGCTCAGTTGGTTGAGTGTCTGCCTTCGGCTTGGGTCATGATCTCAGGGTCCTGGGATCGAGCCCCACATCGGGCTCCCTGCTGGGTGGGGAGTCTGCTTCTCCCTCTGCCTCCCCTCCCCCCATGGCTTGTGCGCGCTCTCTCTCTCGCTCATTCTCTCAAATAAGTAAAAAAAAAAAATCTAAAAAAAAAACCAAAAAACTTAAATGTACAACTTATAAGTAAGTATGGTGAATGGACCATATTGCGGCAGTTCACAAAGCATTACAAGATGGCCTCAAAATCCCCATGTGTTTCCCGTGACAGGTTTGTGATTCTTACCCTACTGAACTGTATGTTCCCAAATCGGCCACGGCACACATCATTGTGGGGAGTTCCAAATTCCGGAGCAGACGGCGATTTCCTGCCCTTTCTTACTACTATAAAGATAACCACGTAAGTCTCAAGGCATGCTTTTGTTTTATGCTTTGCTTTTCTTGTTTTATCATAAACAGGCATTTTTCTAGCGGCCTTCTGCTCTGTGTGTGTGTGTGTGTTTGAATTCTTAAAGGTATGTGGGTATTGCTGTGTGTGCTATTACACAACACAACTCTGCTTAAACTCTTACCTCAGGTAGAAACTGACCTTTCATGTTTATTTGATAATAAAGTAATGGGATACTGTCAGAAAATACCTAAACCTAATCATCCAAACGAATGCCTGTCCTTTTCTAAGTGGTCACTTTGGGAAGCTCAGTGCTCCTTCAAACAGTGCTAGAGATCCTTTGAAATGCCTGCTTTAGTAAAGCTTCCAGAATCCATGGCACCTTCTTTTTTTTTAATGGCACACTCTTCTGAGCATCCTCAGTATAAGAAATCTTTGTTTACGGAGAGCAGGTTTTATTTTTTAAATATTACTTATAAGGGGCACCTGGGTGGCACAGTTGGTGAAGCATCTGATTCTTGATCTCAGCTCAGGTCTTGATCTCAGTGTCATGAGTTCAAGCCCCGTGTTGGGTTCCACGCTGGGTGTGGAACCTACTTAAAAAAGAATTATTTATAAAAGCTAGGATTAGATTTGTCTGCAACTAACAGGGCCTCTAAGTAACAGTGCCTTAAATAGGATAGAACTTTATTTTCTCTCACGTAAAACTCCAAAAGTGGGCAGTCCAGGCCCAGAGTCTCGGTTGTCCATTACTCAGCCCTCAGAGACCTGAGCTCCTGCACCTTTCTGCTCTGCCTTCCTTTGTCTTTGATCCTCATTGAGTGGTATAGGAGATGACTTTAGTACCAGCCACCATTTCCACAGAGCAGCAGGGGGTGGGGGGATAACAGGCCCTCACAGCTTTCTGAGGAAACCTAAAACTGCCACGCGACACTTCTGCTCACATCCTGTTGGTCAGAACTGTGCAGGGCAGGTGAGAAAATACACTCTCCTGGGTAATTGTGTAAATAACTAAAAATTGTGGTTCCATTTCTGGGAAGGACAAGAAAACAAATTTGGGGAGCCAAGAATGGTCTTTGCCACCCACTTCAGAAGTTATTTGACTTTAGAGGGGTGAAAAGTTGGGTTTTCAAGCTAGATGATATAGTTTTGGATTCAAAGGCAAATTCACAGCCATAAACAATTGCAACAGATGTGTGTGAGTGTGACTGCTCACACGTGTACCTATGGGCGAGGGAGTAGGGTCAGGTCTGTGTCCGATTCTAAGAGGAGGTTTCCAGAAATACCTTGAGCAATGCCATCTGCACCCAAGTAAGCTTATAACCTTCTGTGCTGCCTGCTTTGGAGGCAAATATTCATTGAGCAGTGCAAGTTCCATTAATTGAAAGGATATAAACTGTCTTACTTTTAGTTACATTCACTGGGGTCTAAAAAAGGCAGGTATATTATTAATGTTCTGTATTACTTGACTCCAACTATATTTCAGCCTACATAGAACTGGAGAAGTGGTGAAAGAAAGATGTGAATTTCTTTAAAAAAAAAAAAAAGATGGAGGGAATAGGGAATTTCATGACATTGTATTTGAAATTAGGATGCCGGTAACATTGACACTTTTTGTAACATCCATTGATAAAGAAGTAAGAGAGGGAGGATCCTTTCTTTTATTGTTGTTAAGAGGTGAAGGTGGGTTGGGTATTTAAAAAGTGAGCGTAGTGTCTACCCTACTTCTTTTCCTTCTGTTTTGATGTTCTTGAGAAAAGAGACTTTTTTCTTGGTCATTTGTAATTATTGCGAAGGGCAAGTATGCGATGTCTCAGAACAGGATAGAAGTCTTAACAATTAGACACCAGAAGCTCTTCACCTACTGGCCTCAGCTTTTCATAGTTCTATTCCTCCTCTTGGAAGATCTTGACTTGATCTCCAGGCTTGAAAAGGAGCCATGCAGCCCTCATTTATAGTTGAAAATAACTGATTTCCTGTAGTTAGAACTTTCAGGAAGATAATGCTTCATGTTTTAGCTCTTCTTACAAAGTACAAAATAGAGATGTGTTTCTGAGCATTGCTCGATGAACCGGTTACCCCAGGGAAACAGTTCATGTGCCCGGACATGCATACCCACTCTCCCAACCCCAGAAACTAAATTCCGTCCTGCATGGAGCAGAATGATCCATTTTGTGTTTTATAACAACATTTAGGTTTCAATATCAAGGTTCATGATGTAAATGCTTCTGATGCATCCAGGGATTTTTATAAAGGGAAATACTGTCAAAGGTGGATTTCTGTGGTTAAATGGATGATGTGTGAGATAACAAAGCAGCAGTTCATGCTGTCATTGCTCTGGAAAACACATACATAAACCAGGCAGTCTTCCATAAAAAGTAAACAGGGGGAAAAAAAAAAAAAGGAAACAGGTGGATTATGTAAATTTGCTGATCTATCTTTCTTCCCTTTTTGTGATTTTAGACATTTTAGACTTAAGACTATGTATTCCTCACCCAATAAAACTTACTGCTTGTGAATAAAAATATCATATCTTTTAGTTAAACTATTGTTCCTCCCATATCCTTGTGTTACTTAAGGGCCCCTTTGCCTGGTGAGGTGGCTTGGCTAATGTGCGGTAGTGGGATCGGGAGTTAGATTATGACGGGAAATGCACATCGTTGCATGAGCTAGAAGTCCTGGGGGAGAATCCTTTGATATAAATGTCCCTGCTGAGGGGGCATCATTCCTTTCATATCAGCTTTTATGATACGTGGTGTTGTAATCACTTCCTAGTCATTTGTTGGTGAGAAGAGGATCCCTGCCCTAGGATTCCAGGGAAGGCTGCCCACATGACACCCGACACTGGGCAGAAGCGGTTCTCAGCGGTTTCTGAGTTGTGTGTACTCACTTCCCAGGGGAGGAGGACACTGCATGCCATGCAGGGCACCCGGGGGTGGCGCTCAGGAATAGAGTGAACCAGCAGGGACCGTGGGAGGCAGGCTTTGTAGTGAGGGGTACGGTGACCTCAGGTTCCTACGGGGGCATGTGATTGGCTTGTTGAATTCCATGGGCTGGCAGGGTACTGAAAGCCGCTACTCAGAGATGAGCAGGTGCAGGACCTGAATCAGGTCTGTAGGGAGGGTTAGCCGGGGGGCTTTATCCATAGGAGCAAGGGGTGAAGGGGCACTTGTTGTTGGTCATTTGAGGCCCTCCCAATTTTACCGATGTCAAGGGAGAGCCCAGAATAAAAAGTTTAGGCCTTGAACTGCCCAGGGGTTATATAGAGCCATCCATACTCCCTTTGGATATCAAACTACTAACAGCTTTGTAGATAACAGTTAGAGATGTATAAATTAGAAATGTTGCTTACATTCGGAAGCCTGTGCATGTTATTTACCAGCCCTTGTAATTGCCGTATACTTTGTTCTTTCTTACTAAAGGTTTCAGTTATTTTTTTTTTTAATTTTTTTATTGACATATAATGTATTATTTGTTTCAGGGATACAGGTCTGTGATTCATCAGTGTTACAAAATTCACAGCGCTCACCGTAGCACATACCCTCCCCAATGTCCATCACCCAGCCACCCCATTCCCTCCCACCCCCCTCCACTCCTGCAACCCTCAGTTTGTTTCCTGAGATTAAGAGTCTCTTATGGTTTGTCTCCCTCTCTGGTTTCATCTTGTTTCATTTTTAAGAAAGCAGTTTTACTTTAAATGGTTAATAGCGTGATCTCCCAAATTCACAGTACAAATCTCTGGGAAACCAAACTCTGTAAGATTTCCAAAGAAGTGATTTCCCTTAAGAAAAATACAGACATTTTCTCTTCCTTTTATAACTAATGTTTATTAAAACTCACTATGTGTTAGGTACAGTTCTAGGAAAATTATAAACCTCATCATACTCTGTAGTTTTGATATTATTATCCTCATATTGTAGATGAGAAAACCAAAGTTCAAAGACAATAGGTCGGTTACCCAAGATCATATACCGAGTGAAAGCAAACTGTGGATTGAAAGCCAGACCTTCTTGGATGCTGCATCTTAATTCTCTCATGCCTCCTGACTTATTTCTGTACCTCGGTGCTATATTATTTTGGTTGAGAACTCAGGATCAGAAAATGTTATGCCTGGATGGAATTTCTGGCTTCCCTAATTATTAGCTGTGTAACATTGAGCAAGTTACTTCACCTCTCTGTTGCCTCGGTTGCCTCATTTGTAAAATGAAGCAAATCATAGATGGTAATTGAGAAGATTAAATAAAAATAACACAAAGTTCCAAAAGACAACCAACAAAATGGGAAAAGATATTTGCAAATGACATATCAGATAAAGGGCTAGTATCCAAAATCTATAAAGAACTTATCAAACTCAACACCCAAAGAGCAAAGAATCCAATCAAGAAATGGGCAGAAGACATGAACAGACATTTTTCCAAAGCAGACATCCAAATGGCCAACAGACACATGAAAAAGTGCTCAACATCACTTGGCATCAGGGAAATCCAAATCAAAACCTCAATGAGATACCACCTCACACCAGTCAGGATGGCTAAAATTAACAAGTCAGGAAACGAAAGATGTTGGCAGAGATGTGGAGAAAGGGGAACCCTCCTACACTGTTGGTGGGAATGCAAGCTGGTGCAGCCACTCTGGAAAACAGTATGGAGGTTCCTCAAAAAGTTGAAAATAGAGCTACCCTATGACCCAGCAATTGCACTACTGGGTATTTACCCCAAAGATACAAATGTAGGGATCCGA
>NC_138370.1:17209054-17336530 GCF_054177405.1 Leptonychotes weddellii
GAGACGAACCATGAGAAACTATGGACTCTGAGAAACAAACTGAGGGTTCTAGAGGGGAGGGGGTGGGGGAATGGGTTAGCCTGGCCATGGGTATTAAGGAGGGCACGTATTGAATGGAGCACTGGGTGTTAAATGCAAACAATGAATCATGGAACATTACATCAAAAAAATAAGGAAGGAAAAAAAATAACACAAAGTTTTTATAATAGTGCTCGCCACATAATAAGCATTCAAAAAATGTTGGGTATTTTAATTACTAGTAGTGTTGTAGATGAGACGCTCCCATGACAGTTTACCATTGAAGAGTTTTCCCTCTGCGCTCAGGTGACCGACATCAGTGAGAAAGGCTGCCAGGCAAGGGTAATATTCTCTCAACAGCAGGACGGTCTGGGGTATGTTCAAGGTGAGCAGACGCACCCAAGGCTACTTATGCTCCACACAAAATTGGTAACTATATGTTAGCCCCAAGGCAATGAAGAAGTCCCTGTGGAGTATGTCTATAGGTTATTAAGAAAATATAACTATGAAATATTAAAACATAGTTGGTTTAATCTATCTGGTTTAGTTTATTGACCACATTGCATAGTGTAACTATTCTGACTTAACCCCTCACTTAAACTGGCTGCCCGCATCCTGCAGGTAATTACTGATGGTCCTTGTTACTCCCTGGCTTCGTTTCCTAGTTGGAGTCCCTCTGGGTCAGGGGGTTCAGGTGTGGTGTGTGCATTCTCAGACAAATTCTCAGCGTGTAAATGTGTTTCCTTCCTGTCTAACTCTTCCGATACTCTAAGGAATTACCCAGTGGTAGCTGTGTTAACTAGTATCTCTTCAACCCCGAAGAAGTGTCAGGTAGAACCAGCTCAGAACTGTTC
Organism: Leptonychotes weddellii; assembly: GCF_054177405.1. Classification (NCBI taxonomy): domain Eukaryota; kingdom Metazoa; phylum Chordata; class Mammalia; order Carnivora; family Phocidae; genus Leptonychotes; species Leptonychotes weddellii. Next base: position 17,209,927 of record NC_138370.1, read on the forward strand.
TCTCAGCTGCCAGAATGCCCTCAGGACAGGGGGGCAGAGCCTGAAGAAACAGGACCCACAGGGGAAGCATTAGGAAAGCCCTCTGGGGCGATTTGCTTTCTATCCATCGAAGCTGCTTGCCTTTTGTTCCCAGCCCGCCTTTGGTCCCTGCCCTGCTTGCCTTTCTCCTCCAGGACCTCCCTCTTCCCAGCTGTCCTCATCCGGGTTCGGGCCCCCCAGTCCTTTCTCCTCCAGGCTGCAGTTGCACTTCTGCCAATAATTCAAGAATCCTACAACTCTGGAGCAACTCTGCTGCCCCTCTGCTTTGCCTGCCACTCTGCCATGTATTTCCCTCCTGGATTCTGAACCTGGCTGCGGGGCCCAGAGTTCTTTTTCTCTTTTTTCTTTTTAAGATTGATTTATTTATTTGAGAGAGGGGGAGAGAGAGAATGTGAGTGAGCGGGGAGGGGCAGAGAAGAGAATCTCCAGTGGACTCCTCACTGAGCGGGGAGCCTGACACGGGGCTCGATCCCACAACTCTGAGACCATGACCTGAGCTGAAGCCAAGAGTCGGACCTTCAGCCTGCTGAGCCACCCAGGCGCCCCAGAGTTCTTGACCGACCTCAGTGGTTGCCCTCGCTGTTACAGGGTGGTTCTGGAACGCTCTGGCAGTGGCCCAGTTATGCACCGAGCTGTTCTGCGGTTCTCGGGCTTGCCTGCAGGTCCTCAGCTGAAGGATGGTAGAGTTATTGAGAAACATTCCCACTTTTTCCAGTGAGGAGCACCAGCGCTTCCTTTTTTTCTGGGGAAGCCCAAAGCCTAGCTAAGTCGTCCTGGGTTGAACTTCAGGGACAGTTAAGCTGTGCTTGGACTCGGAGCTGGGCTGTCCCTTCCTGGACAGAGTCCTGCAGGGCGGGCACCCTGAGCGGGCTCTGCCACCGTCATTGTCAGGGAGTTTGCCCTGCTTTGCCTGCCCGCCTGCAGCAAGGGGCCTCTCTTCCTCACCGGCCGCCACTCTCATCCAGTGGGCTCACAGCCTCAGTGTGGATTCTTGGCAAGAGTCGTTCCTTTAAGTGTGAAAATAAAATCTAAGTCCCTAAAAAGCACTTTGCCTCAGAAGTCTCAGTTTTATAGCTGCGAGGATGTACCCACACTCCCCTCCTAATACCTCAGGGAAAGGTTTACGCTATTGCACACGTCGGCTGCCAGAATCGCAGACTAGGGAAGTGGCAGACTAGAACGCAGACTGACGCCAGAGGAACCCCCTGCTCCTAGCTCGCCAGGGGCAGCCTGGGGGAGTGCCTGCTCTCCTGGGGGGCAAAGGTAGCAGCCTCCTGGCCTTTCATCACAGCAGAAACTTCCCGGACATCTAGGATTAGAATTGGTTTTTAGTATTTGTGATGTTTCCAAACGAGCTGGTAAAAATTGATGGAAAACATGACACAATAACTTATTTATTTATTTATACTTTACTAGTCTTGCTATTAGCAGTATCTTGTAAATTTTAGGAGAATAGTTATTTACTTTATATTTCTGCCTTCAGCAGGAAAATGAAATAATACCAGTAAAAGGGAAAGTAGGCTACGTAAATGGCTTTATATTTCATAATTTAGATCCCATCTGAACATCCATATTCACTCCTAATTTCTTACGCAGAGAAACTTTGCACTGCTTGCCCTGGTAGTGGTTTCTCTGGCCTGAATTAAAAAGAAACCAAGCTCGATGTTTGGAAGGCATGAAGATGCTTCTACAAGCCGGCTTGGGGCTCGTTGCTGGGGCCGCGGTCTCGAGGTATCAGTGGGAGCTGACGCTGCCGTGTCCCGCAGGCCTCCATCTGCCGAAGCAGCCAGCCCCTGTCCGGCTTCAGCGCCCGGTGCCTCGAGGACGAGCAGATGCTCCAGGCCATCAGGAAAGCCAATCCGGGAAGCGACTTCATTTACGTCGTGGACACCCGGCCCAAAGTAAGTGTTGCCGTTCCTGTGCGTGTCTTTGCAGCCCTGAATCGTGAACCTGGAGACGAGACAAAGGTAAACAGACTGTCGTCCCCGCTCTGGGTGCCTCATTGGCAAGGGCGGATGTTCCTCTTTGTATAGTCAGGATGGGGCCGCCCTGCTTGGCTGAGTGTTTCTCCACGGGGGAGTGTGTTTGCACCTGCGAGTTGTTTCCGGGGGTGTCCTACGCTCCTCATCACGCAGAGCCTTTCGAGAGTTCTCCTGCTCCTAGCATCGTGCCAGGTACACGGTGCACACAACCAATGAGTGTGGTTTAATTTTGGAGCTTGTTCTCCTAAATACACCAAATTATTTATTTATTTATTTGTTTTTTTGGTTTATTTCTAAAATTGACCTTTTCTGTCCTAACAGTAAGAAATTACTGCAGAGCTCCCACAGTTCATGTTTTGTGAGGTGTTCAGCTATACTATTTCAAATTCAACCTTGTAGAGCGATCTGGATCTGTGACTCGGGAAGATTTACAATATACAATGTCAAGTAAAAAAAAATCACAAAATAATATGCATACTATTGTGTTTATGTCAAATAAAACTACAGGCATATAAAAATTTCTGTTAAAATAAGAAAAGATCTGGAAGGATAAACGCCAACCTGTTAAAATTCCATGGAGAAGGGAGGATTTAGAGAGGTAGAGAACTTTCTACATGTCTCTTGTTTGAAAAAAAAATTTTTTTTTGGAGTTTTATTTATTTGACAGAGAGGGAACACAAGCAGGGTGAGCGGGAGAGGGAGAAGCAGGCTTCCCACCGAGCAGGGAGCCCGATGTGGGGCTCAGTCCCAGGACTCTGGGATCATGACCTGAGCCGAAGGCAGACGCTTAACGACTATGCCACCCAGGCGCCCAAAAATATTATTTTAATTATGCATGTATTCATATACTGATTTTATAATTTAATAAAACAGTCAACAGGAAATAATGGATCTAGTTGTCAAGGGGTAAGCCAAGTCCATCTTGCAGAGTATCTCTCAGTCACAGAGGCCCACGCATTGTATGATTCCATTTATGTGAAATGTCCAGAACAGACAGATCCATAGAGACAGAAGGTAGGCTGGTGGTTGCCTCGAGTTAAGAGGATTGGAGGAAGTGGGGTGACAGCTAATGGGTAGAGGGTTTCATTTTGGGGTGATTAAAATGTTCTAGAAATAGATTGTGGTGATGGTTACACAACTCTCTAAATATACCAAACATCACTGAATCGTGCAATTTTAGCGGATGAATTGTATGGCCTGTGTGTTATATGCCCACGAAGCTATTTTTTTTTTTTTTTAAGATTTTATTTATTTATTTGACAGAGAGAGACAAAGCGAGAGAGAGAACACAAGCAGGGGGAGTGGGAGAGGGAGAAGCAGGCTCCCTGCAGGGACCCCAATGCGGGGCTCGATCCCAGGACCCTGCGATCATGACCTGAGCCGAAGGCAGATGCTTAATGCCTGAGCCACCCAGGCGCCCCTCCAACGAAGCTATTTTCTAAAAAGAGCATAAGGACACAAGAAACATTAGAACAGGAAGCAGGAATTATGACCGACAGCCCCAATCGCTTAAAAGTATACACAGATGTGTAGACTAGGTAACTATAGACATAGTCTATACTCATGGGCCATATGAGAATTGAGAATTTTGTATTACCCATTATGTGGGCACTCAGACCCTGGCAGTTTTCAATGCTTCTCTGAGCCTCATGTCATCAAATGCTGTGATTCATGGCCTGGTTCCCTTAACTTGATGTTTTCCTGGCGTAAGTAAGATCAGCGCCCTGGTCGTCCCCGTGACCTCCAGTAGTCCCGAGCTCCTGACCGAAGTGCAGCTGTGGGGTACTGGGCGGGGCGGCGGTGAAGTCGTCTCTCTCAGATACCAGATCAGCAAATCTGCCCCGGAGATCAAGGATACAACCCATGTTACAGCCAGGTCCTGTTCCAGCAGATGATACGTAGGGGATTCTCTTCCTTTTAGGTAGTCTGAAAACAAAACACACTGGTAAGAATTTCCAACCGGAAGACAAAACAAAAACAAAACAAAGCTGGTCTGCTGGTAGATTTTCACCTGAAAGATACCAGCAGCCCTCTGACTTGACTGTTCTCTTTGCATGTGTGCTTTTCTCTCTGGCCCATCGCACTGTCACCCCTCCCTGCTAACCTTGACTCTTTTCTGTCCTCTTCATTGTACCTTCCGTGTAAGTAAAGTGCAGCTGTTTGGCATTTCCTCGTGACCAGAGGTGAATTAAAGAACGCCTGCGTCTTAGGCACATGTACTGAGCCCGAGGTAAGAAAAGGAAGGGCAGGGGCTTTCCTGAATTGGGGTGCCCTTCTCCTGTCCTGTGTTCCCAGATTTAAAAAAAAAAGCCAGACAGATTCACCTACTCGTTCCAGGGCCAGTGATGGAAGTGTGTACTATGCCACATAAACCTTTTGGGACGTGTGGCAGTTGTTGAGACAGGCGGATTCCGGATTTAAAATGAATTAATCCAGAGGATTTGATTTGAAGGGCATATTTAGCATGAAGCGTGTTTACTTGAGGCGATAAGAAGTTTGATGCTGATCCATTAAAGAAAACTGGTGTCTCCTCCGAGGGCCCCATTCTTGTATTTGCTCACACATCCCCACACTTCACGTGAGTTTTAAACTGCTTAGATCTGTTCGTTCAAGAACAAGGCTGTTGATTTTTGGTTCCCGAGTGTTAGGCTTCCTTGGTAGCCAGGAGATGGAGCTCAAGCTTGCTCTAGGCGGTGGCAGTGGGAAATGGGGCCCCTGCCCTGGGTTTGCTCTCAGGATCGGGAGCATCTGGATCATTCCTGCCCTGGGAGCAAGGCTCACCCCACACGCTGCCTGTTGAGATGAAAGCCTTCTGAATTGCTTGTTGACATTAAAATCTTGGGAGGCAGAGGCGGTGAGGTCCTCAGCATGTATTGAATATCTGCTCAAAAACAACTATACCCTTGGGGTCATATGTTACTGCTGGGATTTGGTGCCTTAAGAAGATAGGAAACAGTATCGATGCACTAGACGTTGAATTGTAAAATGAGAGGAACTAATTTTCTCTCAGCCTTGTCGACGACTTCTTGTTACTTTAGCCTGGGACTTTGCTGAGCTTGTAATAATGCTCGTTTAATTCTGACAATAATCCTGAAAATGAGGAGATGTAGATTTGGAGAGGTTAAATAATCTGCCCAAGGTTGCAGAGTTCAGGACAGAGCCCACGTGCCAATCCGGGCTCACCTGTGGCCAAAGCCTGTGCTCCTTCCACTCGACCACAGTGCTGTTCACAGCAATCTCCAGGGGAGCCTTGTGTCCACATCAGCCTCAGGACGGTTGGCACCTCCGAGCACACACCTAGTGAACCTGGAGACACGGAGCTGAAGAACCAACCAGAAGCTCATCCGGAATCAGGCCAGGGTCAGAGGAGCCACGAGGGCTCTGAGCTGGGCTCTGCTGCCAGAACCTTGGGAGGGAGCCCTGAACAGTGCTGAGAAGGGGGGAGGTTAGGTAACCACCCGCCTCCGCTAATGCTCAGCCTCTTGTCCTTGCTCCTTCTCCAAAGACAGCTTTATGGTTATGGCTTCTAATCGCACCCTGTAAGCAGTTTTTTAGTTGCACTACAGGATGTTGGGTATTTTTGTGTTTCTCTGGGATCGGTAATTAGGTGGTTTCTACTCACCAAATCCTGGGGGGGCGGGGGTCTGAGAGAATCCGTTGTAAAGATTGGGGTGCCTGAAAGAGGAGAATCTAGGACCTCCTCTTTTAGTGGGACGTGTCCCATCCTTGCTGATGGCCACCGTGGCGGTGAGCAGGGGGAAAGGGAGCTGGTAGCGATCAGAGGCGGGGGCAGTCTACACTCCTTCTGTTTGGTAGTGCAGGGGTGGAGGGATTTCCCGTGGGTCAAGTGCACACTGAGGAAGGAAGTACATAGGAGCCATCTTGCTAGTGTCCCTCCAAAGAGGGCTCGTCCCCTGGCGGTCCCCAGCTGCGTGTGTCTGCTGGGGAGCGAAGTTGAGGGGACTGGAAGAGGCCCGAGCCAGGGGGATCTCCCATGTCAGTGACCTGTGTACCCTGTATCTACAAGAGCCCACATACGTGCCCTGGGAGATGCAGCATTTGGACCCTTTTCACCGAGAGGGCAGTGAGGGCCAGTAAGTGTGATGAGAAAAGCAGCAACGTCAATGGAGAGAGAATTGTGGTCTTGCCAGCTTTATAAAAAGACGTTTACCACTTATCCCTCCTCTGTACCCCTCCCCACACCCCCTACACCCCCCCCCAAAGCAGATAGCACCTAGAAGAAAGAGGAAGGGGAAGGGAGTAGGAGAGCAGACCCCTCACCTGTCCTCATAGCCTGTAATGAGGGAAAGAGATAATTTTGCATCATACATGGAATTGGAATTTTAAATGGAGCTGGATGGTGATTTTTCTCTTAGAGTGTAATCCAAAAGCTATTCATTCTGCCTAAGATGTCCTTCAGGGTAGGAAAGGAAGATTTCCCTAGCAGGGTTGTATGCAGTAGTGCAAGAAAGCAAGCCGCCTCATATTTTCATGTTTATGTCACAAGTTCAGGTTCTTCATTTCACCAGTTAGAGATGGAGGGAGGGAAAGGAGCGTCATGGGACGCTCGCTGCTAGGCTGTGGCCCAATCCTCCTCCTGCCAAGATAACTTTTGTTCTCATTTCCCAACCCTGTCAGATCAGCTCCTGTCATTATTCAGGTACAGAATGTACTGTGCTGAAATCTGAGACTGCAGGGTTAAGACAGTTGTAGTCTTCGGAGTGACCAGGCTGACCATTAAGTTGATACCAAGATTATTATTGGCTAAGTTCTCATGGTTTTGGTGTGTCTGACTGACTGATTGATTGAGGGTCAGAGGAAGAATCTGATTCTGCTTCTTAACATTCTTGGCCTGTTCACCTTTCCACTTCACTCCAATATTCAGTCCTTTGTTTGGCCGGTCAGCCGGTCAGTAAATCTTCACTGAGTCCTACTGTGCCAGTTGGAGGGATATGGCCACAAACCAGGCCTGCAGGCGCCCCATGGAGCCTGTGTCCTCCACCCCAGCCCAGGGGATCTTCTCTGCCATCAACACTACATCTTAAGATTTTCAAATAAACCTGGTCAGAATCCTTCAGTTGCTCTCCACCGCCATGGGTAAAGTCTAACCTTCTGACTTGGGCCTCTCTGTAGAGGAGGACTCGAAATAATTTTTAGCCTCCTCTCTCGCTCCTGCTACCATCCATGAACCATTGACCCCACTGGCACTGGTGGGCTCACTGATACCCATATGCCCCTTGATTTTGTGTCCCACCTCTTCTGGAATGCCCTCCCCTTTGTCTCCATTTCCCAGATGATGGAAGTCCATCTCAAGGCCTCTTGCTTTCATGAGACGTGACCCCTGATCCCCTAGGCCACATGGGGCTGCTCACGCCCAGTCCTGGCGGGTCAAGTCCGTTATTATTTGGTGCTGTGTGCTTCCCCGGACACACTCAAAAGCTTATGGTGGCAGGGACAGCTTCTTATTCATCTTTTTATTCTGTTCAGCATCTGACACACAGTAAGTGTTCATTAGGAGTTTGTGGGGAGGGCGCCTGGGCTCAGTCGATTAAGCATCTGCCTTCGGCTCGGGTCATGGTCTCAGGGTCCTGGGATGGAGCCCTGTGTTGGGCTCGCTGCTCAGCGGGGGGTCTGCTTCTCCCTCTGCCCCTTCCCCCATTTGTGCTTTCTCCCACTCTCTCTCAAATTAAGAAAAAAAAAAAAAGGAGTTTGTGGAGAAATGAGTGGGTTCTTTTTATTTCACTGATAAGATTTTCTGCCCTCATAGATGCTGAGATTATCAAATAGTGGCGTGATCTTGGGTGAGAAAGCGGTATTTTTTTTCCAGCTCTACTTGTTATTTCTCTGTTGTATTCCTTATGCATAAAGTGAAGCTGGAATGCAGTTACCTCCAATGTTTCATTTATTCGAGAATTTTTTGGAGTTGAGATGAACAGCTTTCCCTTGGTTCGTGAGATGGAGTTCTCAGCCAAAGGCACGGGGGACAAATTAGACTTACTCTAATACTGTTTGATATATACAAGGCACACTCTATCTGGAGATTTATAAAATAGGTCCAGGGTAGCTTCTTGAATTTGTATTACTCATAAAACCGTACTTCCTGCTTTGACGGTTCAGCATTTGCTACACTATCCTGATAGGTCTCCGGTGAAATCTGTGGAAACCTTGACAAAGTACACTTTGGATGATAGATTAAATATTGCCATCTTCTGTTCATTATGAGAAGTACCATTGACTTTCAAGAAGCCATCTTGTGTTGCTCCTTTCCTTTGAAAGACTATCAACAAATTATCCCAGGTCACAGGTACTCAACTATGTAAAAATGTGAACACAGAGTTCTAATCATACATTCAAATGATAATACTAATGATATATGGGGTTTTATTTATTACACTATTAGAAAAGAGTATCTCTGAAGTATGTGGTGGGTAGGTTTAACTTGAATTATTTAAGATACAGAGGAAATATAAGGCTCATGTAGCATCGGGATTCTTGCAAGTATCCTATTAATTGTTTTATTTTATAAAGCTTGTTGTAAAGGCTAGGGCAGCAGCTTTGGAAAATAATCATACAAAGGAGTGATATTTTATAACAGTACGCTTCAAAAGAATAATGCCTGTAGGTAATTTTAGAGAGAAATTTCCCCTTAAAATATTTAAAAATTGTAAAGCATAGGGTGCCTGGGTGGCTCAGTTGGTTAAGCGACTGCCTTCGGCTCAGGTCATGATCCTGGAGTCCCGGGATCGAGTCCCGCATCGGGCTCCCTGCTCAGCGGGGAGTCTGCTTCTCCCTCTGACCCTCCTCCCCCTCATGCTCTCTGTCTCTCATTCTCTCTCTCTCAAATAAATAAATAAAATCTTTAAAAAAAAAATAAATAAAAATTGTAAAGCATAAACAGGAGTTGTCTTCAAAATAGCATCATTTTTGTATTTTTTTTTTTTTCTTGAGGAAGGCCAAACCCTTTATTCTCATAGCATGCCCAGGAGAAAGGTGACAATCACTGGGAAGTGTCTTGGGCTGATGGGCCCCAGCTGATGTCATAAGCGCTAAATCGTGAGCAGGACCGCTACGGAGAAGGGAGGTGTCCACCAGCCCCAGCTCGGAGGGGCACCGGCTTGCCCTCTGCTGCTTCAGTTTTCACTTCTAATACGTGTTATGTTTATTAGTTAAATTACAAAGCTAATATAATCTTGGTAACAGAGAATACAGAGGCATCTAAAGTAGGATTGATAGTGTCCCCTGGCACTTGTCACCTCTGTGTTTCTGCTCTAACCGCTGCGAGGTTGGTATCGTCATTCATACATTTTAATCTGCTTATTCAAACGTGTATAAACATAAATATGCATCTGTACTTTGTTTTACAAGAAATGAGATTATTGTATGAATATTATTCTTTAGGTTACTCTTTTCACTTAACCATGTCATGGGCCAATTCCAAATCAGTCTGTCTGTCTCTGTCTCTGTGTCTGTCTCTCTCCAAAATCCATGTCTTTTTGCCCCTGTAGAAGTTCAGGGTGTGAATATACCATAATTTATCTACCCATCGCCCTATTGAGATACTCATAGGTTTTCAGGTTTTTACTATTATAAAGTTTTAATGGACATCTCTCTTTATGTGCTGGTAGTTTTAATTGTGTGAAGTAAAGATCTGGGCCAAAGAATACTTATGTTTTTAACTTAGCTTAGTTTTTAGCTTCATTTTTTTAAACTTGGCTTTTTGAGAAGTGTTTGTTAATTTGTGAAATCGATATATTTTTTCTGGCGGTGAGTTCCTGGTGTCAGTTCTCTGCCGGGGAGAACCTGCCTGCCTTTTGTGGACAGAAGTTGAACATGATCAGTGGTAGTGTTTCCTAGGTTGTGACCACCCACGTAGCCAAACAGCAAGGATGGAATTTTAGCAATAATACATGCATCCCAGAAATGTATTTCCCAGCTAAGGCAGGACTTGTCCCCTGCCTGGTTTTAGTTACACAGGATGGGGGCAGAAGTTTGCATTTAATAAATTTCTTTGAAGTCTGTTCTCTTTAACCCAGTTTGTACTGGGAAACCCCCACCATATACAAAATTGTAGTAATGAGAGTGGTCCAAAAGACCTCTTAGCAGGTCTCTAGATTGAAATAAAATCACTGGAGAAATGGCCCTGGAGATAGTTCTACATGTGCTTGCCATTTTAGTCAGTGAGTCCTGCTCAAGGTTTAATTGGGGGATTCTTATAGGCAGATTAAAATCACACCACCATTCCTATAGGATAATGTGTTTATTGGTAATATAATACTGGAAGATATAATTTAACTCACAGAGCTTTGGATTTCCCCCTGTATCTGCTGATATTCTTCTGCCAACCTACAGGTTATAACGTTTGGTTAAGTCAGGGCAAGGTGGCTCTATCACAGAATTCCATACTCAATTTGGCATCTCTGATGGAACCACGACAGACATCTCCAGAAGGGTTTATCTGTAGAATGCTTTCCAGCTAAGAAAGTGTTCCTTGCATCAACACATTTATGCTGTTGAGTATAAGCTCAGCAGGAGTGCCTGGAATCACATAGCTTGGTAGGATGTTCCAGTGATTTCAAACATGTTATGTTTCTGCACACCATTTTGAATGCTGTTATCGCTGTCGGTGAGATGTTTAGGTTGTTTTATGCCCTGAATATCATTGGTGACTACTCTGTTTTGCTGACCACCGCAGCTCAATGCGATGGCAAATCGTGCCGCAGGGAAAGGCTATGAGAACGAAGACAACTACTCCAATATCAAGTTTCAGTTTATCGGGATAGAGAACATCCATGTCATGAGGAGCAGTCTGCAAAAAATGCTGGAAGGTAAGCCATTTCCTTATGCACAGCATTAAAAAAAAATACAGTGAAAGGTTGTAATGTCAAGCAGAATAAGATAGTCTTTTGTTTTTTAAATTGTTTTTACCATGATGCTGTTTATATAGGTGGGGTAAGTCACACGAGAATATCGTATTGCATTAAACATTTAAGCCTTTCTCTTATTTTTTGCAAGTGTCATGGGGAAATGGTTTTTCACTTGGTTAGCAAAGTCAGGCACCGTCCAGGGCTTAGTATCTAAGATAAAAGTGCACAGGAGTATTTTTTCTTTCTCCCTCATGATACTAGTTTGACCCACATTCAAGGCCATTTAGATAAAACAGTCCTACATTTAAAGCAATAGCCAGCTCTGTTCACGTGTGGAGAGGAGTGTATGAAATGAATCCCGGGGGCCGAACGGCCATTAGAGGCGAGGGCGTTGCCTCCCATTTCTCCCCGCCACAACCGCGGCAGTGCGCCTGCGCCTAAATCACGTGCCCACCGGCGTCCCGCCCCTGCCCCTGCCCCCAGCTCCTTACGCCGCAGGACACATACACACAGGCTTATGGGGGAGGAAATGGCAAAGATGGATTAGGTAATGCGCAACAGCCATTCTTGTGGCCAAACCAGCCATAAGCTGATTAGCAGAAATTCTGCATTTCAAGCAAAACCGGCCTCATTTACTGCTTATGCTCCATGTGATTATAAAGGCGCGCAAGGAGGCATCTAGTGCCACAGTCCACCACTTCTGGCTCTATTAGGAGCCGCAGAGAAAGGGGGAGGCAAAACACTTTGCTTTGTACCTTGGGGTCCTGGAAAGGCTGTGAACGCTGTGCTTGCCCTCGGCGTGAAGGCCCTGGAAAGGTGGAGCCGAGCGCGAGGACAGTGGGCTGTCTGAATAGGAAAGGCAGGGTGGAATGAAGGAGGACAAAGAAAGTGCTGAATTCCTTTTTTCTAAAGGGGTACACATTTGCTCTCAGCATGTAGTTCTCTGCTTCATGGGAAGGATAGGGGGTAGTGAGAACCTGCGGGTGGGGCTGGAGGGCCTTGAGGAGCACATTCCTGATTTCCATTCTCCCTCCTGGATTCCCTGGGTCAGCGCCCTGGCTGTGAAACTTGCAGCCCAGCAGCCACCTTCACTGGGCTGTTACCTGCCATAAAATGAGAAGCTTGGACTGATAATTTCTCCGGGTCCTTCCAGCTGTGTCGGGTCTGTGACTACAGTTTGATGCCCCTGGTTGCAAATATTTGGACTTTGGACATTTGAATCGTTAGAAGAAATCTCATCCTAAATCTGAAAAAAAAAAAAAAAAAAAAATCACGGCCCCAGAGAATCTCCATCTTATTTTCACGGGAAATCTGCCACGGCTCAGGTCACTGTAAGGGAACCTTGGGCATGATTGTTGGAGCTTTTTTTTTTTTTTTTAAAGGTTTTATTTGAGAGAAAGACAGCGAGCATGAGCAGGGGGAGAGGCAGAGGGAGAGAGACAAACAGACTCCCTGCTGAGCAGGGAGCTGGACGCCGGACACGGGACTCCATCCCAGGACCCTAGGATCATGACCTGAGCCGAAGGCAGACGCTTAACAGACTGAGCCTCCCACGTGCCCTGATTGTTTGAGCTTCTTAAACTTCTGGAGATAATCATGGGCCGTGTGGCTGTCCGTGCTATAAGCTGTGCTTTTTAGGTGTCAAAAAATCGGACCAGCTTTGTACTGTTGTTAAAAGGATAGTTTAACATTAGTATGAAAGGTGTGCATCACTGTCAGAATCATTAAAAAACGTTTAGGTTGTTATGCTTCATATTTTTCATTTAGTAATTTCATAAGCTGACTTCCGACAACCTACATTTTCTTCAATTCAGAAAGTAGCTCTTCGGAGTTTTGATAACCTATCACTCTGACTTGAGTTTTGGAGCTAGCATTTATTTGGTTTCTTATTAGGAACCATTTCTCCCGCCCTTCTACCTGTGGTCTGACTCTCTTCTTCTAAAGGATGTCAAACTGACCGAGTCCTGGAGGGCAGTCCCTGTTCCATGAGGGATCACAGTAATTGGACATCACTTTTCAGCTCTCTGTCAGTGCAGTAAGCAAGGACAACCTTCTGGATGCCTTTCAGGGAACTTGACCAATGTTTGACTATCTGTTTTTACCAAGTAAATTATAAACCACTTGTGGAGGCTCAGCTGATGAAGTGATGCAATCAGACCCACCTTCTAGGGCTTTTCCTGCTTCCAACAGCTGTCCTTGGCATCAAAGAGATTGGACGGTTTGTGTTGCTGGTCACTTGGTAGGAAGAGGGATAGTGCATTTTTATTCATGGTTATTATTGTCTTTGATTTTTTTTTTTTTTTTACCACTGTTAACATTATCAGAATAGATTTTGAATAACAGAAAAGAAAAAAATTGTTTGCATTCTGGCTCTGTGTGTGAGCAAGAGCTGCAGGATATTTCATCAGAAACTGAAATTTAGGACCAAGTTCACATCCGGTGTAGGTCCTTTTATAAAGGTCACTTAATTTTAGCTTTGATTTATAAGTCCTAAAGCAAACTGTGTTGCGGTATTCACACCTCGCAATGAGATAGTAATGATCCCTTCCAGTTATGTAGCAATTTTGTAATTGTTTTCTACAGTGCTTTCCCTCTTGATCATACAATGTCTTTCCCTCAAATAATAAAGGGATGCCCTATTTTTTCTTTTTTTATTGGGACAGTCAATAAGAAAGCCCACATTTCTCTGCCATATGGACCACTCTATATATGCTATTCACAACATGGCAGGTTCTTTTTTTTTTTTTTTAACATTTTATTTATTTATTTGACAGAGAGACACAGCGAGAGACGGAACACCAGCAGGGGGAGTGGGAGAGGGAGAAGAAGGCTTCCCACTGAGCCGGGACCCCGATGCGGGGCTCGATCCCAGGACCCTGGGATCATGACCCGAGCCAAAGGCAGACGCTTAACCGACTGAGCCACCCAGGCGCCCCGGCAGGTTATTTTTTCAAAGCTTAACTCTCCAGTTCTAAAATCTAGTATATTACATTAAAAAAATATATGTTTCCTTAAGTAGGCTCTACACCCAGTGTGGAGCCCAACACAGGGCTTGAACTCATGACCCTGAGATCAAGACTGAGCTGATGTCAGAGCCAGACACTTAACCAACTGAGCCACCTAGGCATCCCACATTTAAAAATATTTTATATTACATATTTAAGTTTTTAAAAACACGCACTTCCCAGGGTCTCATAACAAAGCAGGATTTGAGCCTAGTACTGTATTCTATCATGTTAGAGCACAACTCATTGATTTGTGGGTACGGTGTTGGACAGGCTCACAGATAACCACCCCACATAAGAATGGTGTTATAACATCTACGGGGTAATTACTATGTACCCGACACTGTTTTAATTTTCTCAGGTGTATTTATTCAAGTAGTCCTCAGGGCAGTCTTGTTAGAGCTATTCTTTTTTTTTAAATTCAATTAGCCAATATATCATTAGCCATCATTAGTTTTTTGATGTAGTGTTCAATGATTCATTAGTTGTGTATAACACCCAGTGCTCATCAGATCACGTGCCCTCCTTAATGCCTATCACCCAGTTACCCCATACCACCACCCCCTCCCTTCCACAACCTTCAGTTTGTTTCCTGGTGTCAAGAGTCTCTCATGGTTTGTCTCCCTCTCTGATTTCTTCCCATTCATTTTTCCCTCCCTTCCTCTATGGTCATCTGCACTATTCCTTATGTTCCACATATGAGTGAAACCATATGATAATTGACTTTCTCTGCTTGACTTATTTCACTTAGCATAATGCCCTCCAGTTCTATCCACGTCTATGTAAATGGTAGGTATTCATCCTTTCTGATGGCTGAGTAATATTCCATTGTATATATGAACCACAGCTTCTTTATCCATTCATCTGATGATGGACATCCCGGCTCCTTCCACAGTTTGGCTCTTGTGGACATTGCTGCTATGAACATTGGGGTGCATATGGCCCTTCTTTTCACTACATCTGTATCTTTGGGGTAAATACCTAGTAGTGCAGTTGCTGGGTTGTAGGGTAGCTCTTTAACTTCCTGAGGAACCTCCATACTGTTTTCCAGAGTATCCTCATTGTACAGATGAGGAAATTGAGGTGCAGAGGCTGAAGAACTCATGCAAACTCACAACAGTAGATGATAGAACCAAGATTTTCACCTGATCCGTATGGATCCAGATGCCACACTCTTCACCACTTGGCTTTTATGGCCTCTCTAGGTAGCCGGTTGGGTAGAAAGTACCCTGGCCTGAGAGTCTGAAGACCTGGGTTTGGGTTCTTGCTTTATAGTCTCTGAATAAACTTGAACAAACCTCATTTCCTGTATTTGTAAAACAACGTTAGTAATGTATCATCCCTCACTTACAGATTTATTGAAAAGATTCCTTGCAAACTATAAAGTGCTTTCTTTCCATTGTAAGGTGCATTATGCTTTCTCTTGAGAAGCAATACTGCACTTGGAAATAAGTACTGAATAAAATGGGTAAGTTAATGGGCTATAGATTAATTCAGTCAGCAAGATAAATATTTGGGAGGTCCCGGGCCTTTTTATGAGTAGCTTTTCTCAATTTCTTTATTCAAGAGACATGGAGTAAGACAGCACAATTTCAGAGGCATGGAAGTGCTTGCCTTGTGATAACGGTCAATGTCCACTCAGCAAAAGTCCATCAAAAATAATTTAATAAACCACCTCTGAGGCCTTGTGGACGTTTTCTCAGCAAATTATTTCACAGAGATACAAACCTCAGCCCAGTGGCAGGTCATGTGGGAATGGGTCCTGAGCACAGGAAGAAAGGCCAGTGTCCATTCAGCAATTTGGGCAATACTACAGTGAAGAGCTGTTTGAAAGGGGCCAGAGTCGATGCAATTTAAAAGATTGAAATCTTTTTAGCAGGCCCCAAAGTGTAACCACATTTGTCATATTCCCCGGAATTGTAGACATTGACAGTGGAGAAAGTTTTGTGGCAAAATCAGGTGGCCTCAGAGATCATATCTGATCTGCACTTTTGTGTGAAGTTTCTAAGGCCAATTATTCAGAACCTTCATTAGGTGTAGAAAGGATGGTTGAAAGCAGAGAATTTTGAGTATGTCATGGGAGGCGGCGGGTATTATGGTCATCCGACTAACTGCTCTGGTCTCCCTGCCAAGTTGCCTTGGGCACACCAAGGTCTAGAAAGGAGCAGACCCTAACACACCCAGCTCTGAGGGTCCCGTGAAACACTTCTCTCTGCTCAGAGTTACGGTTGTGGCTATCAGTTCAAATGTCCCCTTTGTTGGAGACTTTCTTGCTCACCTCATGTCTTTATTAGGTGATGACTAATTCAACCTGGAAGATATCTTTATAGATATTCAGATTTAAGTTTTTCAATTTAAAGTATTTCCTATTACATTGCCTACAGGTTGACAAAGTTCTACCAGATATGAGCTAATAAAAGGCTATAAAAGTTCATCTTTTTTCTGTTCTTTATGTTTTGCCTTTTTACCACTATTAATTTCCTCAATTACTAACCCGTTAAATGAGACAGCCAACAAGACCTGGCTGAAAATCTGGTTATTGTCCTTCAAAAGTTAGCAACAAGGCATGGTTTTCCACACA
This sequence comes from Leptonychotes weddellii, assembly GCF_054177405.1. Taxonomy (NCBI): domain Eukaryota; kingdom Metazoa; phylum Chordata; class Mammalia; order Carnivora; family Phocidae; genus Leptonychotes; species Leptonychotes weddellii. The sequence goes on from NC_138370.1 coordinate 17,226,398, forward strand.
GAAAACCTAATTTCCCAGTAAAGTGGAACTAGATAGCTTCACATCTGAGGTTTTTCAAAGAGTGTTTGGTATGACCAACAGGCCTGTCCTGTCAGGCTTTACTAGTTATCAATCCATGGTCACTTGGAGGAAAGAAATAGATCAAGAGCATGTACCTTGCTCTCTGTGGTGTTGTAAGAGGATGCAGAATGTGGCCAGTGAATGCTGGGTATCAGCTAATCTGGACAAGCATATCCTAAGCACTAAGGCGTGGAGAACAGAGCGGGCCCCTTGGGGGGATAGGGAACGTGGACTGGACTCCAGCTCAATTATTTACGGACTGTGTAACCATGGATGATGACTCAGTAAACTTCTTTAAGCCACCTTTCCAATCTGTGTATTGGGAGTAAATAATACCCCATCTGGTAGAGATTGTATGTAGAGTAGCAGGAACAATCCCTGCTTAGAGTAAGTATGGAATAAGTTGGTGCTACAGAAGTTCTCTCCGACATTTGTCTGTACGTCAAATAGTTATTGAGAGTTTTCTACATGCTGGGCATTGGGTAGAAAAATGCTTTATTCATTAATACAAAATGAGGTACTGATTTTGATGTAGGGCAAAAATCATGGGCAGGAAGAAAAGATGATGCTTGCTTATTACTGAGGGCTATCCCTGGGTAAGGTTGAATGTTTTAACTGGATGTCAAAGTCAAAGACTTCATCTCTGGGTGACATTATCAAGGAGAGGACAAACAAAATGATTTAATGAGAACAGTGGCTATTTTCATCCTAATTATGCTGTCCTGGGCGCCTGGGTGGCCCAGTCGTTAAGTGTCTGCCTTCGGCTCAGGTCATGATCCCAGGGTCCTGGGATTGAGCCCCGCATCAGGTTCCTTGCTCGGGGGAAGCCTGCTTCTCCCTCTCCCCCTGTCCCTGCTTGTGTTCCCTCTCTCAGTATCTCTCTCTCTGTCAAATAAATAAATACAGTCTTTAAGAAAATAATTATGCTGTCCCTTGACGTTCACTGAGATAATTCAAAGATTAATTTCACCCTCAGAATTATTGTTTTATATTTTGTTCATCATGATGGTTAGGTTTTGGATAACTAGGGCATGTACAAAAGGAATGCTGTAGAAGACAGTGCCTCCCGTGCAACTAAAGGTAGACATGACTAATTTTAGTGACAAGGCGAGCTGGTTTTCCATAAGGCTGTAGTTGGGGGTTGGCCATTCGGTATTTGCTTGCCAGCGATGGTAAGGTTTGAGATTTGGTGAGAATGTTGGTCCTGGCAGTGTTCTCAGCGTGGGATGAGCCCCCACCCGCTCCCTCCCCTGCTGCTTATCTCACCACTTCAATTATTTGCTGCCACCATCTTCATCTTACATGATTCCTGGGTCTTCTCTCCAGTGCCTACCGCTAATACTTTATATCCACCCCGACTTCCTAGCCTCTCAGCATTTTCTCCCAGTCTAGACTTCTCTATTTCCATTTGCTTTAAGTTTCCTATTTAGACTTTAAGCCTTACCTTCAGTTAACTTCCTGTTCATCCTGGCTCAGTTTGCATAGTGACTTAATTATTCTCTATTTGAAGTGGAAAAAATACAGAAGTTGGAGTCAAGGGAGCTAGATTCCTCTCACCGTGTCCTTACTGGGCCGCTAGCATCTGAACCTGTTCATTTTCTGTAAGTTGAGAGAATCAAACCTACTGTAGATGGGAGGTTGTGTTAGCTCACTGAGAGAAAACCACCAAGGCCCAAGCTTTTATACATGGATGTAATATAAATGGGCACATACATGTTTTCATTTATTTGCCACAAGTGGTGTTTTTAGACACAAATTCACGTGCAAAGCTAATAAATGCTGAGGGCATTCTTTTGTGAACCTGCTGCTTGATGTCCCTCAGGACAATGGTAATTAGTACTACTGGAGCTCATGTGTGTATCCACGGACTGTACACGCTTTCACGTTTATCAGTAGCTGGACACACGCATACTCATGCACATGTGTACTTGTGTATACTGTTTTCTCTGCTACTAAATTGAGGCTTGATTGCACCTTACCAATTCATATGATCATCAAATTCTTTAAAAGAAAACAAGGCTGTACAACCATGGGTTTCAGGGAATTACTGTATAGCGATTCCAGAAAATAGCACCTCATGCACAAGGCTGGAATTGTTTTAAAGAATAGTCACTAATCTGGTTGGTGTCCTGTGGAGAAACTAATATGCAAAGCTCTCTAGTTAATGTAGAGTTCTCTATAAAGAGGGCCCACGTTGCTTGGCCTGGGGAGGGAGGAGCAACACCACTAACATTAACAAAGGGAATACAATTTGTGCAGAGCTCAGAAGTTTATTCTGTGTCACCATGGTGGGCTCTAAGTAGAAAGCAGACCATAAAACAGGCTTAACCAAACTTTTCCATGTGACAGGCCATCATGAAGTCCTCTTTCAATGGGTTCACCTGCTAGGATGTTCAGTGAAGGGAGATTATTACCCTTTTACCGGTTCTTTGAAGATCATTTCATTGGGCTTGGCGTTTTGACTCCAAAATGGGAAAGGGACAAATCAAACATCAGCAGAACTCAGGTGGCTGTCAGGCTGGTAATTAAGGGAGGGCCATGAACTCTTCAACTTTAGGTCTTAGGAGACAAGAAAGAGTGATCCCGTGGGGTTCAGACGGAGACTGTCTTTGCATCCTCCCACATCCCACCCAGCAACCGTACACGAAGAAATGAGATTGGTGTTAGGAACTCTCTAAAGAAGATCATCCAAGGCTTATTTTCTTCCAAGTAAATTTCTTATTTCCTCTTGTTTCCTTATGTCCTATAATTATCTGTCTTTTCCTTTTTTGGTGTTATCTATACATGTTTTATGGGATATGGTTGCCCTTTTACGTAAAACAAATATTGTTAGACCTGGGCATTAAACTCCCACGAAGTAAGTACGACTCTCTGTGGCATATGTCTCTGATGTCAGCTGAAATGAACTTCGTTCAGCAAAATGGTTTGTCAATATTGGTTTGGGTTTGGCAACGAGAGTGAACAAATCAGTATTTCTGCCTTTTCCTGAGTTTATCCAAACAAACCCACCAGTTTTAGATTTAAAAATGCAGGCACTGATTGTTTGAGTCTCAAGTGTTCCCCCATCTGTCCGTGTGTATTAATCATCTGCAGAGCTGTTTGCTTTTACCCGGCCGCTCAGCATTTAGCAGGAGAACACCCTTGAAGTGGGTACCTTGCTTGAAAACCTGGTGAGGTTATTTTACTTAACGTACCCAGCTTTAGTGTTCCTGAAAACGGAAATGTTCAACAAGGAGCCATTCGCAGTGTGGGAAGAAAGGAGTTGGCCTGGCAGGGGATACAGCAGCTTGTCTCCTTGCTGAGTGAGCTAAATGAAGAGGGAAACACTGGAACATTCTCTCTGGCAGTACATTTTAGGGCCCTGTTTCTGGGAGCTGTCTGTTCCTCTCTTGCTTTTGGCACAGACCATCTCCAGGTTAGCTGGAAAGCCTGGTGTCTTATTTTTAAACTTGCTGTCGTTTCCATGCCTTGTGGGAAGAGAAGGTGAAAAGGATCATTTGTTCTCCGGCTGAGCTTCAGGGTTTGGATGCCAAGATATCCCTCAGGCTCCCTGGACCTTTTGAAATAAACAGGAATGCCAACTAGCCCTAAGCCCTATAATAACAACCAGAAAGTTTGGCCTATTTAGTGAAAAGAAAAAAAAACAAAACTGTTTGCAAGGTCATGTTATCTGTGAAAGATTTAAAGGAATCAGTGGAGTCCTGAGACTCTACGTGGTGGAATGTGTGTATTTTAGGATGAAGTTGAACACTTTGGGTCATGGCCTGGGGTTAAACAGACCAAACAGCAGGCGCCCAGGGAGTGGAGAGAGGGCCCTGCGAGTGCTGGAATTTCAGGCACTTCCCACCGCTGGGTGCACGGGCAGAGGCGAGCCTGCCCCCTGCAGGAGCCGAGTGGTACTGCTGGGCAGTGTCACTGGGAAGGGAAGCAGGGCCTGCCCAGTTTTACCTAGAGGCTGTCCTTCTGCCTTCATCAGAATCCACAGTCTGTCTTCCAACTGGGTACACACCCCTGAGCTCGCGGGAAGACTTAGGAAGTGCACCCTGGCTAGCTGGCTTCACGGCATCAACTTCGATGTACTCTCCTTCCTAAAACTGCCTTGGAAGGTTCCTTGGCCCAGGCTGGAAGCCATCCCTCCTTGGCCATTTCCCCTCCTAAATGCCCTCTTGCCAACTTTACAAAAGACAAACACACCCTTTATCACATCCTCAGTCTTGTTATGATGTATTATTCCGGGGTGCACGAGAGCGTACCTAATTTAAAACATTATTGCAAGGGTACATGTGCAGAAATGCTGGAAGACTGCTAATCAGGCTAATCTTCCTCGAAGAGTCTAAATAGCTGCTATCCCAGAGAAGTGTAATGGAAGTCACACGTGGGGACAACATTTGTAATTTTACATTTTCTAGTGGCTGCATCAAAAAAAAGTGCAAGGAAATGGGTGGATTTTCAGAATACATTTGTATTTAATTCGATATATCCCACATATTATCATTTCAACATGTAGTCATTACAAAAACTATTCGTGAGATATTTTCTATTCTTTTTTTGATACTAAGTCTTTGACATTTGGGATCTACTTTGCACTCACAGCGTATCTCAGTTCAGACTTGCTCCATTTCAGATATTCAACAGCCACATGCGACTAGCGGCTACCACACTGGATGGTACAGTTTTGAGTGACCAAGTGTGTAATCTTTAAGCTGATAGTAGGTGGGAGGCAAGGAGCATTTAGAGTGGTTCGTGTTTGAATTACAAAAAAATCATATAACTGAGATCGATAGACATTGCTTAAGAGCACGGACTTTGGAGCCAGAATGAATCCGAGCCTCACTGCTTATCAGCCGGTGACCTTGGACAAGTTACTTAACCTCTCTTTGCATTGGCTTCCACTTTTATAAAATAAGGATAATAATAGTACCTTCTTCCTATGATTGCCATGAGGATTAAAAAACTATAGTATGGGAAGCACCTGGAGGAGTGTCTGGCACCTGGTAAGTACTATTTAAGTTTTGCTATTATTATTACTACTAGTAGTACTATTTCCAGTTAAACCCACCAGGGTAGCTGTGGTGGGGTGGCAGAAACTCTAGGCTTCTTTGTCAGAAGACTTGGGCTCTCCTGCTCTTGATCACTTTGTGTTCTGACCTTTCTAAGCCTCAGCTTTGAGGTCGGGTGTGAGTGAGTCTGTATCTCCTTCCTGTCAGGACACCACACTGGATGAACACATAATAAAGCATATTTCATAGCTACCATTTCTGAATCTTCTATCTCCCGGCGTAGTGTATATGTATTATCTCATTTCACCCTTCAATTAACGCTTTGAGGAAGGTGTTTTATCCCCATGGCACACTTGAGGAAATCAAGGCTTGGGTAACTAGCTCCAGGTTGCATTGTTGGGGCACAGAGCTGGAATTTGAATGCCAGAGGATTGGACTCTGAAGCCCATGGCCTTGACCAGTACCACGTGCTGTCGTCCCTGCACAACTTGCGATTATTACTAAGGTGTGCAGGTTAGTTCACATAAAACTAAAATCTAAGTGAAATACGGAGGCCTTCCCAATTCCCAAGATGTCAGATTAAATATGAAACACCCTCTGATAAGAACACCTAGAAATGCCAGATAAATATAGCAAACATTTCCTTAAATGAATGACTGAACTTGTAAGCAAGACGAGGAATGAGCCCTCGGGTAATTGAGACCACAGTGAGACAGCATTGCGCATCCACTAGGGGGGCAGGAGTCAAAAAGCCAAGTGATAACAAGCGTTGGTGCAGATGTGGGGACATCAGAACCCTCGCGCACTGCTCGTGGGATGTAACCGGGTGCAGCTGCTGAAGAAGACAGCCCCTCTGGCAGCTTCTCAAGCGGTGAAACCATGTGACCCAGCGAGTTCAATCCTAGGTATGTCCCCACGAGAAACGAAACATACTTCCATGTAGAACTTGTACATGAATATTCCTAGCAGCATTATTCATCAGAGCCCAGAAGTAGAAATAACCCAAACGCCCATCAGGTGATGAATGGGTAAAAAATGGGGCGTATCCGTCCTGTGAAATATTTGGCCTTAAAGGGAATGAAGTACTCACATGCTGCAACTTGCATTATACTAAGGGGAAGAAGCCACTCAGGATGAACCACATATTGTATGCTTCACTTTATATGAAGTATCTGGAATATGCAAATCTATACAGAAAGAAAGTAGATTAGTGGTTGCCTAGGGCTGGGGGGAGGGAAAATGGGGGTGACTGCTAATGGGTTTCTTTTAGGGGTGATGAAAACATTCTGGAATTGAATATGGTGATGGATACACAACTCCATGAATATACTAAAAATCATCATACACTTTGAATTGCACTGTAAGTAAATTCTATCACAAAACTGTTAGAAAAGAAAGAAGAGGAACTCTCCAGGTGCCAGAAGGAAAGGGGAGGGGGAGGGGAAAAGAGAGGGGGGAATTGCCTTCAGGGAATGCTGAAGCCTTCAGATATTGCTTAAATTTAGCTTTTATTTTTCAAAAAATCTTGCAATTATAGAGGGTCTTTAAAAAAATCAAATAATTCTATGTTTATAACCAAAACAAGAGCAAAACGGCAGTCCTCTTCCCCAACTGTGCCCACTTCCGTTCCCGCTTCTCGGGTAACCGCTTATTATTACCTTAGGCCTCGGCCTCCAGGTTTCTAGTGTCACCCGAGTTCACTGCGGTTGCTTGATTTTTCCCCTTTATGTATGGTCTGCCCGTGTCCCTCTATGGAGGAGGAATGATGGCTTTCAGACACTCTCTACCTTTCACATTCCTTTGATTAGCTCCTTATTCAGTGTGTACATTATTATTGTGTAAGTATCCTTTTCAGCTGAGGCTTTTTATAAAGTTACTCTGGCTGCATTTCCTTTCTAGAACAACTTACTGTCTTCCCTGACGTTCATAAAGGAGGGAGTCCGCACTGCTCTACAGAGTTAAACAGGGCTGCGTCACTTTGCCTTCCAGATAGGCTGCAGATAGCTGTGCTGAATGCTAACCTGGCACCCCGGAGAGGGCAGTGTGGGAATCCTGGCTGGGAATTAGCAGAGATGGCCGTACAGCCCCACTGCAGGGGCTAACGTGACTTCTTCCCCAGGCTGCTAGAAGTGTGAACTCAAACACATCAGCAAAATGATCCTTTTTATGTTCTGTTGGAGCCTTCCATTCTCCTGCTCCAATTCAAATATATTAAACTTCACTTCAGATTACTGTTCTAGTATATCATGCTCTTGGGGGTGCTAATCCTGTATCTTTTTTTCTCTGTCTCTTTGCTCTTACTTGAGAATACCGTTTCTTGGTGTGTTGTAATTTTTTATTCTATTCAGTCAATTTTTCTGTGGGATTCCACAAGTGTTGCTCCTGAGCAGTTTTTTGGTTTGCTTCTTTCTGCCAGGTATCATAAGACTCCAGGCCAAATATGGTAATTTCTCAACTAGGGAATCCTGCACATAGGAAAAGATACTTTTGGATCCCAAACATGTATGAGACTAGACCTAGGGTTTCAACATCCTGGGGATAAATTTAAAAAAAATTTTTTTTTTATTTTCTCAGGATAAATTTTTATTTTCCTCATGTGGAGTCCAGGCATCCTGGTCATCACCCTGAGTCCACAAGTGGATTTTTTTTTTTTTTTTAATGGCTCAGTTTGATACAGGGAATCTCCGTTCCATGTCCTGCCTCACACAGACCCAAAATTTGATCATCCCTGTTCCAGTTATACTTGGCATACTGGTGCATATACTCATCCACTTCCCCTGGCCCCTGCTAAAATGATAAGGAAGTGGTATAAAAAAAAAAAAAAAGAAAAGAGTGAGACAGTGGGAGAATGGGAGAGGAGGTGGCAGCAACAAAAATTTCAATGCTGGAAAATGGATGCATGAGTAATGGACTAGACAAAAGCTGAAATTTATGGTGGGTGTGTGAGAAACATAGAAGCAAACCAGACAGTCCTGCAGACCCTCAGAAAGCTCCAGAATGAAGCATCAGTTTCCTCTGAAACAGGCGGACTGGTTGAATGTTTGTCCTCAGACACCCAGCCTCCTCCCTCCCCTGTGCTGCCCAGTGAAGCCTCTTCCCTCACCTTCACAAGGGAAGATGATGAGGAACTCTCTGGAAAGGTTGACGAGAGACACTCTGGGCTCAGAGAGAGCAGGCATAGCTGGAAGAATGGGCAGGAAATACCAGGCCAAAAAAGGAGGCAGTAAGTAAGAGTAAGGGAGAAGACTACCTGTGGTTCACCTCCCAGCTCTGCTCTGAGCACAATGACAGCCAGTCCTATGAGTCCCTCAGGTGTTTGAAAGTCCCTCCCTGGGGCCTGCAGCCATCCCACGAGAAAGGACTTGCTGGTCCTGGAGTTTGGGGGCTCACACCAGCCACAGGTCACGCAGCAAAGCCCTGCAGCTGAGAGACTTGCTTGTGCACCCAGCACTTCCAGACACCTTTTAGTGCCCCGTGCTTACCTATGATTGGACAGAGATCACCGCACACTTGAGGAAAGCCCACCATGGAAGACGGAGACAACACGCACGCACATACGCGTGCACGCAAGGAAGCGTGCATAGTGAATCCAGAAAAAAACTGATTCATCCAGACAGTAGAAGAAATGAAAACAAACAAAAAACTGGCATTAATCACCTTAGAGAAATAACGGTGACCAAACTGACAGCATTGGCACTACCAGGTGTTGGCCGGGATGTGGGAGAAAGGAATTCTCCCACCCTGTTGGTGAGGATGCAGACTGGGCCAACTCCTTCAGAGAGCGGTTTGGCAATACGTGGTTAGGACCCTCTGACCCAGCCCGTTTCACTTATTGAAATGCATGGATGGGGATTTTCCACAAGGAGATTGTAGACAGATGTCTTTTCAGGCACTGTTGCTAAATATTGAAAAAGAAGAAACAACAGTAGGGAAATAGATAATCAGATATATTCATAGAGTGGAATATTATATGCTTGTCAAATGAGTGAAATCTACTTACATAATATGGAAGTCTCAAAAATAAAATGTTGGCTAAAAAAGTCAAGTTGCAAAGGCTAGAAGTGTGAATGAGGATAATTAATAGTCATGAGGACTAACTTATAAAGCAACATATAAAATAACTGATGGGCTATTATCCCCACTTTACACCCAAGTAAACTGAGGCACAGAGAGGCTAATTAGAGTGTCCAAGATTACACAGCTAGTAAGTAGTGAAGGGACGTACCCCTGCCTGGCAATGTTCACAGACTTCAGGCGGAAGAGCAGGATGACATAGGAACATGGGACTTTGTAACATTTTTTTCTTTGAGAGATCTGAAATAATTGTGGCCAGTCTGAGTGTCCGTTACATTATTTTAAAACCTTTTATATGTTCAAATATTTCACAACTTAACACATTTTCATGACTAAGGAGACCAGAACCTTGCAAACAGCCTGCTGCTGAGTGCCGAGGGGCACGGGGCTGACCCACAGAGCCGTTGATTCTATGCATCAGTCTGTGTATTTTTCCCTGAGCTTCAGCAAAGGGAAAAAAGCTTTCCCGTATTGTTCTGCATGTGCTTTATCAGGAGAGTGTGTGATGTGAGTGGGAGGGGGTAGCACTGTAACCTCAGACAAAGGGACAGTGCTCGTGAGTCAGAGCCCTGCCAGAGAGAACTCAGTTCTCTAGCTGCTTATTAGGTCACTGGAGCTGTGCTTCCAGCTCAGCAAGAATTTGGGATTTTGCCTAAACACATTTATAATACGGTTTTCTTAAGTAGGGCCTTTTGCTGGGAATTTTGGTGTTATTTTCTTCATCATTGCTGTCCTCTATGACTCCGAATTTATGTGTGTGTGTGTTTTAATGTGGCTCTTATATTGTGGAAAAAGAGAGTGAACCCTCTCATGTGGCATGTCTGAGGAAAAGACAGTTAAGAAATATTGTAATTAACAGTTACTCTTTTCCAAATGTGCAATACCTTTCTCTTTTTTTTAAGATTTTACTTATTTACTTGCGAGAGAGAGAAGGCACGGGAGCACGAGCGGAGGAGGGAGAGGGACAACAGACTCCACGCTGAGCGCAGAGCAGGACCTGGGGGCTTGGGACTTGATTACAGGACCCTGAGATGAGAGCTGGAGCTGAAACCAAGAGTTGGACACTTAACCGACTGCGCTCTATTTTGGAAGAGTTAACAAAGTTGAATCTGGGAGTTTAGCGTTGGAAGGACACTTACATATACTTTAGTACACCTTGCCTATTTTAAACATGAAGAGATCGAGGCTCAAAAAGGTTGAAATGACTTGTGCAAGACTACAGCTAGGGACAGACAGCGCTGGGAGTAGGAGAAAGGGCTCCCTACTCCCTGCATGTATCACAGCATCGCAGAATACAAGAAAATATACTTTAGCAAACAAACAGAAACGTCTATGGAACATTATTTGTCATTGACTTACAGGATTCCTCAAAACTACTTCATAGGTATAAAACCCATTTACTTTGGAATGTATATTTCTGATACGTAGTCAGAACACTAGCTCTAAAACTTTTACATTAACTAAAAGTAAGCTCTAGAGCTGAAATTGCTTGTGATAATATGGAGGTGTTGACACACCCGCTTGAGTGTAAACACAGATATTATGATTCTAGCTGACCTTTATTTTCAGTCAAAGGGAAAGCCCCTAACTTGATGCTGGAGAAGCAGTTCAGAAGGACAGGATCTCAGTTTTAAGTTCCTAGGCTTTCCTCCCAGTGGGTGGGGGTTGTTGGCAAGGAGAGTTGGAGCATTTCCTTCTGAGATGTTTAGGATGGTGGTTTTGTGTCTTCACAGTGGTCCTAAACGGAAGTGGTTGGGTACTACAGAGTTGTAACTGGGCAGGTTCTGGGGTTCGTTACAAGAACTTTCTTCTGTAGCCCGCTCATTCATGGCCCACTGCTAATCTTTGCTGGAAGGGTAAATAGATCTTCTCTGCTGGTCCTTTACTGTGGTCCATGATTTTCATTAATATTGGAGTTTAAACCTTACAAACATAGTACTTCTGAACAAATGCAGCATCCCCGAGGACCAGAGAAGGTAGAAGAGCCTCATTTGAAGTGGTTCAGTAGAATCAATTTTAGTAAGTATGGACATATATCCTGACTTAATTTCTTCCAGAAAATACAGTGATGAAGGGAATCGTGAACAAACTGCCTGCAAGTATGAGCATATATAAAGTAAGAGATTGTCTTAAGTTTGCTTTCATCACATGATTTACCTTGCAGTGTGTGAACTGAAATCGCCCTCAATGAGTGACTTTCTGTGGGGACTGGAGAACTCGGGCTGGTTAAGGCACATCAAGGCCATCATGGATGCAGGGATCTTCATCGCGAAGGTATGGGTAAGGGCAGCGCTGCCAGCGAACTCTGACTTCAGACCAGAGAGGCTGTTTCCTCCCCATCTGCTGAGGCTGCCGCATAGTAAGCTGTGGCTCGCCCAGTGGGGAGCTGGCTTTGCCGACCCCCATGTTTGGCCTCTTAACATGTGACTGCTGCGAAAGAGAGGACAGTGCTCTGCTGATAGGATGGCGGCACAGCGGTAAATGGTAAAACATTTTCAGAGTATTCTCTCTTCGGGTAGGCCTGGCCCTAAATGGAGGAAAGAATTTTCTACTGGAGAGTACATACATCCAAATGTGTGACACTTCAGTGACCAAGGCCAGTCTTCCATCTTAGTAAACCGCAACTTCTTTGCCATGACGGCGGAAACAAGTCATGTTTCCAAACCTGGTAGGTAGGTTCCCTTCTGCCACGGGAACAACCTTGCTGTGACTTTCATGTAAGCAGGTTTTAGATGCATTATCTATTTTCTCAGTGTTTTTTGTTGGTTCTGTTTGTTTTTATAGATCCCTCTCAGATTTATACCTAAAGACAACCATGTCTTTTCTGAGGATATGGTATGCTCCCCTTTATTAGATAATTCATTTATTTACCAAGTATTTATTTAGTGCAAGGCACTTTCGTAAGTGCAGAGCAGGCAATGCCAAATAAACCAGATCAAGTCTCTTCTCTTACAGAGCTTGCATTCTGGTTTGGGACACAGAAAGTGAATAAATAATAAACAGGATTTCTGGTAGTGAAAGTGCTATGTTGCAATCTCTACTATGTTTCCCAGTTTATGTTTCCTGCCAGAACACTCAGCTAAAAATTGTGTGTGCATTTGCAGTAGCAGACAGAAATTCTTTTGAGACTCCCTGCTATAATTTTTACCTTATTTTCTCTTCCTTCCCCTACCCCAGGATCCATTACTTGACTCCTATCCTTTTATCTCTAATTTCATAGTTTTACTACATATAATTTTTGTGTCTTTCCCTTTTTGGAAATGACTGAGACCAGTAGCAGCTGCAGAATTTCAATATTGGAAAGGTCTTATGAACCCCGACGGGAGGGTTGAAGGTGCTCAGGAAGCGTAGCACATATACGTAGTTGCAGTGGTCTGGGGTGGCTCCTGGGTATAATGGGAAGGAAAAGTTTTGGTTGCCAGCATCAAATGACTCCTTGGCTCTACCCTAACTGGATGGGGCATGAAACACTAAATTAGCTGTTTTCGGTTATGTTTTTTTTAATTATTATTATTTTCTCCCCCTTTTCTTTCTATAGGTATAAAAACCAAACCTAGGTCTGAGGAGACGTTTTTCCTTTTTGTAGCCATTCTTTCTGACTCTTTGCTGGTCCTGTGTTTGTTAGGCAGTTTCAGAGGAAGGGGCGAGCGTGCTTGTTCACTGCTCGGATGGCTGGGACAGGACTGCCCAAGCGTGCTCAGTGGCCGGCCTCCTGCTGGATCCGCATTACCGGACTCTGAGGGGCTTTATGGTGAGTGCGGCCGCCGGGCTTCTGCCCCACGCAGGGCCTTGAACAAAATGGACCTCCCTTTCGGCAACTGTTGGCAACTCGTTTTTCCCTCTCTCTGTTATTTTTCTCTTAGTAGATCAGCAAGATTAAAGGGGAAGAGGTAGAAAATGGTCTTGGAGTAAAGAAGTGAATTTCTGGGATATTGGAACCAATTCAAATTAGTGCTAATTATTAAATGTGAATTTGGGGGCAAATATAAAATATATTCAGTAGTCTGTAAGATAGTGAATTTTATACATTATTCGCTCATAAATCAAGTTTGAGGTAACATGTGAACATGTGGTAGGAAACATTTTTCAGGAAAAAATATTTGGAGAAAAAATTTTCTGTCCTCTGCATGCAAAGTCCTTGAGAGGAAAAACTTTTTACTACTTTGATTTTTTTAGGTAGTCCTTCACAACTATAGCTGAGAGTACTGAATATTTCAGTGTTTCTGTGCTCTCTGTTGAAATTATGAGCACATCCTTTCCTAGATTTTCACCTTTAGGTGTGCATCACAGTGCAACGTGTTCCTTCCACCTGCAGAATATTTGTGTAGTTACTGGGATGGTGAAGTTCTGGCCAAGCTGGAGCCCTGTTCTTAACATGACTGGAGGGGCTTCCTAAGTGGTTCCTGGTTCTTGCCTCTGGCACCATGATTTGGTAGAAAGTGCTTCAGTGGATCCTGCATCCATGCTAGGGATAGATGCTGACAGAGGAGCCTGAATGGGCTATCTCTACTGCTTGATTGCCTTCACCGAGTAAGATCAGCTGACACTCTGGGTACAAGAGAGGAGAGGCAGAGGCAGGTTTCCTTTATGGGCTTTTTCTTTTTCTCCTTTTTTTGAAAGTGTTAGAGAACTTCCAATTCCCTGTGATAGCATTGAGACATCAGAGTGATCCTCCAGCTTCAGACCCCTCCCCTGGACTGAGGTTAGGGTTCCTTCCTTTCCATTTGGAGACTGGAGGGTTTCTGGCTCACACATTCCTTCATACCATCCTCTACCACCATGGACTCTTTTTGATTCTGCCCCATTAAATTTACGTGTTGTCAAGGGCAAACTTCAACCACTCCATATTTTTTAAGGGAAATCTCTGGCCATTTTAGAGCATTGGTGATAGCGATGGGATCGGTCTGTATTACTTGATTCTTTTTAAAATCCAGATAATTTGAGATTGTAAACTTATGTTACCCCAACTCCAAAGCAGGGCTGAAACTCCTCTATTATGTCCCCAACACCTGTCATTTTAGGATTTTTCTAATGTGTAGTAAAGATCACAGGAATATATTCCTAATTGTTCTTGTAAGAAGGTTGGTATTTGATATTACCCTGAGACCTGTTGGTTAAGAGATGGGCTTTGGTGTAGAAAGAACTAGGTTATGAGGTAGCATCAACCACTTCTTAGTAGCGTGATCTTAGAAGTATTTAACCTCTTTTTCAGTTTCCCCTTCTGAAAAATGAGTGATCATACTTGTCCCACAGTGAAATGAGATTATATATGAAGCACTATGACCAGTGTTTCTAGAAAACACTCAGTGGGTGCTGCTATTACGTTTTCAAATGTCCATTCCCACTTATTTTTCCTGTGGATGACCTTCAGCTTGTCCTTCTGCTACACATCTGTGTTGGTGGACAAGGAGTGTGCATTCATCTGCACTACCTGAGGGTAGTGACTTCTCCAAGATCCTTTGAATCCTTCAACATTGTTGGTTGGGGTCTCTTATTTTTCCTTGTTTTCTTCTCTCCATGATATTTATATTCTTTTTCGTATAGGTATTAATTGAAAAGGACTGGATTTCCTTTGGTCATAAGTTTAATCACAGGTAAAAAAAAATACTTAAAAATCTGTTGTTTTGAATGTGTAGGACAAAAAAATTCTGTTTCTGAAGTTTTCAATTTAGTGGGGAAAATAGCCTTATTTTGTGTATCTTATTCAAAAAGTTAAAGTTTTGTTGTATACATTGTATCATGAAGTTCTACCATCTAGTGGCAGCAATATCTCTGAGATAGAGGATAATGGACAGAAAGAATGTGGAAATGGACAAAGACTAGCTATATAATTGTTTTACGAGGAAACCCTTTTTAAAGCTACCAAGTTGAGTGGAACTGAAACTTCTGAGAAGTTTCCAGTTCTAATGTTTTCACTCTTGGAAGAACTCCTAAACTGATCTTTACTCATTTCTATTCCTAAAGTTGGTCATCCATTGCTGAGCAGATGAGGTTCTATATTGTTATTTTGAATTTGATGGCACCCAAATAACCCTTTTGGATTCTAAAATTCACATGATAGTGTAAAGGACTAGGCAGTCTTCATTTAAAAATCAATACAAGGGGTGCCTGGGTTGCTCAGTCAGTTGAGCATCTGATTCTTGATCTTGGCTTGGGTCTTGATCTCAGGGTTGTGAGTTCAAGCCCATGGTGGGCTTCATGCTGGGCATGGAACCTACTTAAAAAAATCAATACAAATGTGAGGGAGAAGCTTCTGATGTACTCTTGAAAAACAAAGATGGGAGATATAAAGGTATGGGAGTCTGGGAGTATGGGAATTGTCACATGGAAAATAAATTACGGGACAGGTTTTAACATTGCTCTAAAAATATCCTGAGAAACTTGGGAAACCACATTTTTTTCAAGTTGTCTTTCTTCCTCTTCCCTTCCAACAAAACAGTGCAAAAGCAAAAAACTCTAACACTCCCACAAATTGCTAATTAAATAAAGTGGAAGATTTATTTCAAAAGTCCTGAAGTACTTTTGGGAAACTTGAATTAAAGAATGCTCTATTAAAAAAGCGGAAGATTTACTTCAAAAGTCGCGAATGTACTTTTACAACTTGAATTAAAGAATGCTCTTAAAAAAAAAGAATGTTCTTTTGCCATGGCAAGTTTCCTTGAATTTTCTCTCTTGCACTAATGCTTTCTTTTGTAACTGTACGTCCCTTTTCTAGCCAGACCTTCAGTACAGTTTCTCTTGAAAGTGGAATTTAAGAAGTTAATTTTTTCCACTTCTGCACCCCAGGTTTATAAGGTTTGTCTAGAAATTAGGTCTTCTTGTATGTAAACTAGGGTTTTTGCATTTATAGCTTTGTAAATAAAAAACCTCAACTTCCTATAAAGTCTCTTAATATTTTGTTGTATAGATATGGCAATCTAGATGGTGATCCAAAAGAAATCTCTCCAGTTATTGATCAGTTCATTGAGTGTGTCTGGCAGTTAATGGAACAATTTCCCTGTGCCTTTGAGTTCAATGAGAGATTTTTGATTCACATTCAACATCACATTTATTCCTGCCAGTTTGGAAACTTCTTATGTAATAGCCAAAAGGAGCGACAAGAGCTCAAGTAAGTGTTTTGCTGTTTAATTTTTATCTAAGGATTTTGTGATTGAGAATTTCAGATGACATTTTAAAATTCTGGAGACTATTTTAGCCACGTATCTATACTGGCAGATGAAAGTTATTTTGTTTTTCCTGACATCACTTCATAAACGGTTTAATGTCAGTGACTGATAAAGATAGACACAAGGTCATTTGCCCCACTGACATCCACAGACAGGGTGGCAGACTTGATGCACTCACATTGAAAGGAAACTTCCTGGAGTCAGAGGAAGCAATTTTTGTACTTAAAAGGAAAAAGTTAGACATCTTCAGTGGATATACTCTCCGAGTAAGAATTGCAAATCTAACTGGGAAAGCAAATTCGAAACTCCAGTCATTCTTTTACTCAGATTAAAACTGTATTGTTTTTAACCAGGAGGAAAGTCAGTGAAATGTAGAATTTAAAATAAATTGCTAAGTCAAAAACTGAACAGCAAAGTGCTTTATGAATTGCAATGAGAGAACAGTTTTGAAATTTTCATAAAATGATTTTAACTCTGTGGTGTATATAATACCAGATTTAATTCTGGAAATGATCAGTTCAAGTAAAATGGGCTTTACTGGTTTTATATAGTCTGAACAGAAAGAAAATGGCCTTTTCAGGTGCATACTAGTTTGTTTTCTCTCAGGAACTTCAAGTGTGATTCCTGCTAAATGGTAAATGATGAAAAGCAGCAGAGTGCTTCCTTCAAGCTCACCTCTTTTCCTAGACAGTTTTGTGCTTTGCTGTGACAGACCCATCACTTTAATGGTGTCTGCTTGCCTTTGAATCCTGGCTATTCCACTCACTATGTGTCTTTGTGACTATGTGACTTTGAGAGAAACTGCTCAATCTCTCTTAGCCTCGGTTTCCTCACCTGTACAATGGACAGATCTCGTAGGAGTTCAGTGAGGGCTGGATGAGAGAAAACAGGTGAAGCATTTAAATAGTACCTAGCAAATAATAAAATTTCAGTGATTATTTGGGGAAAAATTTCCCCCAAATACATAAAGTTTTGTTTTACACTCAGAGGAATTAAACATCTTGTCCAGGCCAGTTCAGATGGCAGAGAAGTTGAGACTCTTACAGTGCCCTTCTGCTAGATCATGAGGACACACAGACTGTAAATTTCCCTGCTACAGAACAGGGACATGGGATATTCATCTAACAATTATTGGTCCCTTTCCAGATTTAATATTACATATCTACAATTGCTAAGAACCAAGATGGGTCATTTTCAGGCTTCTTTTCTTTATAACAGAATTCAAGAAAGAACATACTCTTTATGGGCTCACCTGTGGAAGAATCGGGCTGACTATATGAATCCTCTATTTAGAGCTGATCACAGTCAGACCTGGGGAACCCTTTGTCTCCCCTCAACGCCATTCAACTTCATGTACAAGTATGTAAACCTCTAGGACCTTACTCAGTATGCTTATGAACCTAGATTCTGCCACTGTTTAACATCTGGAGGCCAAAGCAGATGAACACTGAGCCTCAAGGCTTTTTTTTTGGATGTAAAACACACTAAAAGAGGATGCTTTAAATACCTGATCTGGTATTTTTGCCAGTGTCCCCTCTCCCCTTCCTTCCCCCTACATATGGAATTCTCTTTAGAAGTCAATGTTTTATAATAATGATCTTTAAAAATGTAAGTTCCAGTATTATTAGAAGCAAAAAACAGAGAGGGAGGGAAGAAGAAAGGAAGGAAGCAAGAAAGGATAGAGGAAAGGATGGACCAGGTAAACCAAGTGTCTTGTAAGTTAAATGTGGAATCACAAGTTTAGATAGTGATCATGACTTAGCTTACCTTCTTTTTCTGCTGAAACTCTGCCTAGTGGAACTATTTCCCTGTGGAAATAAATTATTTTTAAGACTGTATATATATTGGGATGGGGAGAGCAGGGTGGCATCCTACAGATTCTATTAGAGATGTAGGTTATATTTTATCCTTTGGCTTCTCTATGTGGAAGTTGTATGATGTGAAGGATGTCTCAGAGGTCAGCAAAAAGACAAACTTACACAGAACAAACTGAGAAACCACATTCTTTCTCCCTATGCACCCCCGAAAACACACTTAGTGCTTAGTGGCTTCCTCTATAGTTTTTTTTTTCCCCCTCATCAATTTGCTTTTGTTCTTAATTATTTCTATCTAATTATTTGCCCAGAATTTTAAAGACTACTGTCACACTGGAAAAAAAAAAAAAGCCATAAAACAGCAGTTTTGAGAGCTGTTGAGATACAATGCAATCAATTGTATTGCTCCTAATTTGTTAGTAATAGCCAGTCAACAAATATGTTATAGAGGGTCCAGCACTATTCTACGCACTATGGATAAAACAATGAATGATACTAAAACCCTGCCCTCAAAGTACTTTTCTAAGTAAAGCATAGATCTACAGACATCCCTGTGATAATACTATTTATTCTTTGCAATCCAGTATGCTTTATTGTGTAGGATAAAAGAAGAAAGATTTATTGCAAATGGAAATGTCAATTTTTGGTGGTTGTGATTAAAAAAAAAAAAAAGACAAGCCAAAACCCTCAAATCTGCAACTGAGAGATTCTAAATGTTAATATAATCACTAATTTTCCAAGTTTACTTCAAAACTAAGAGCCATTTTCTTAAAAAGAAAAAAGAATATGGTAATATGGCTACTTCGGTCTACTTTAGAAAGATACAGGCCTTCTTATTTCAGGACCATATGTACAAGTAGACTCACCATGAATTTATCCTCCTGAAAGAAATTTACTGACCCAAGAAAAAGAGAACATCAACATGAAATCATTACCTTAAGTAAGTGTCGTCTTTGAGCCCGTAATTCGTGATCATTAGGACTTTGGGACTCCGGCATTACAGATACCTTAGAAGACTTGAGGGAGTGAATTTACAGACTGATATGGCAGTATCCTAAAGCTCTGCCATCTTTTGCAGGTTTTGGAATGGGATGTACAATCGCTTTGAAAAGGGACTGCAGCCCCGACAGTCTGTTACGGATTACCTTATGGCAGTGAAGGAGGAGACCCAGCAGCTGCAGGAAGAACTAGAGGCCCTGGAAGAAGTAAGACACGCTCGTTCTTATTCGTCTCTTTTTGATGCTTATTTCTTGACAACCACTGTTCCATGAACACCTCTCATGACTCAGGATATGTGAACGCAGCAACATAGCCATTTCATATTTTTAGCTAAGTGGATAACCTGAAACAGAACCCCACCTAGATACCTGGCTCGGGGCTCACTCACATGGTTTGCTGAACTTGTCGGTTATTCCTAGAATAGATCAGGTTTTATTTATTACTGTTATTTGAGAGAACTAAAATTCTTTCTGAAAGGTACATTAAAAAATGGGATTCAGAGTGAAAGAACAAAATCAGATATATGCACATGTGGTAAAATTTTCTCTACTTTTTAGAATATTATTATTACATTAGCCTATGAATGGTAATAGCTGAGACCAACTTAGCAACAGCCTAATTTTTGGCTTTTATAATTTCCCAGTAATTGGCCAGGAAGGTTATAATATACATATTTTTGCTAATTATATAACTTTGTTTCCAGTGATACCACTGGTTTAGTTGCTCACTAAAACCACTTGGATTCTTTGCTTCATTCTGCTTCACTCATCTTAAAACTCCATGGCATCATCAGGTCATTCACTTGCTCAAGAACTGGCAACCAATTCCTGTGGTCTGGACCAGAATTCTGAATTGAGACTAAATATTAAAATAAGATGAAAGGCCTTTTCTCCCCGCTCCTAAGATCATATGTGGTGTAGATTGGTAATGTCTAATGAAATGAAAGTTGATGAAATTATCACAAGACGAGTTCCAACAAAGTCTACTCCTTTACTAATGGATAGTCACCCCTGAGAATGATGGCCTGGGGGACATGCACTATGGTTCAGGGACCCCACCAATATAGATAGTCATGTAGAGGTAGCTGGTGAGGCTGACTTCTCTGGTTGTTCCCATAACATTACCAGGAAACATCACCTTTCAAGATAGAAGTACCACGGAAGAACTTAGGTCTAGGGTTGCACACTCAAGTCCATACAGGAGCCAGATGGATGAAACAAATTCTGTCACTAGTAAACTGTTGGTTTTGAGAATTTTTGAAATCAAGCATAAATCTTAATCTATTATAAATCTGCAAGGGTAAAACAAACCATCTTTGATCCTGTATGGAGAGCTCGACCTTAAGTTTACATGACTGGAGCAATAGTTTTTGTGCATCAAAATCACCTCACAAAAAATCCTACTACCAGGGCTCTAAGCCCAGAGATTCTGATGGAGAATCTTTCGAGCTCCACAGTGATTGTGAATTTCCTCCAGGGCTGACAGACCTTGAACACAGAGACAACTGAAATGAAGCAAAGGTTAGGTTTTTAGGATTCCGGAGCTCTGGTAAAAGCCTCTATGATTTTTGCCATTTTTAAGTCCACTCACAACATCAGTAGGCCAGTTTTATTTCCTCTTCCTAAAGGTACCCAAGCTTTACGAAAAGCTTAGGATTCTCCTGGTCTGTTCCAATATTCTTTTTGTTAAAATACTAAAAATGAAAAAAAAAATTTACTTAGAAAAACCTTAATTAAAAGACATTGGCTCTTTTTCCTTTATAACAAAGTCAAAACCCCTTAGTCTGGCATTTAAATTTTCCCATAATTCAGTAATCAGTCCTTTCAGCTTTATTCTCTACTATTGTCCTTGCTCAAATTTTAAAATTTTTTATTTAACTAACATATAATGTATTATTTGTTTCAGGGGTACAGGTCTGTGATTCTGGGTCTTATATACTACCTAGTGCTCATTACAATACATACCTTCCCCACTGTCCATCACCCCCTGACCCCTTCCCCTCCAGCAACCCTCAGTTTGTTTCCTAAGATTGAGTCTCTTATGGTTTGTCTCCCTCTCTGGTTTTGTCTTACTTTGTTTTTTCCTTTCTTCCCCTATGATCCTCTGCCTTGTTTCTTAGAAAATTCCACATATGAGTGAGATCATATGATAATTGTCTTTCTCTGATTGACTTATTTTGCTTAGCAAAATACCTTCTAGTTCCATCCATGTTGTTGCCCTTGCTCAAATTTAACTGTTCTCTGCTTCTTGTACACAATGACCTCTTCCTACTTTTGTGTTTTTCTTCTCACTGTCCCTCCTGCCATAAATGCTCTAACCATCACCAGCAACCCCCCAGTTTAATTCCTTCACAGTCCTGTTAAAATGCTCGTTCATTCCTGAAGCTTATTCAGATCTCTTCCCTCTAGCCATCCCACCTGCCCTCTTAAAATTATTTTGACCTCTTCCAAATTCTTACATTACCTGAATTCTGCCTCCATACTCCAAGTTCCTTATGGCTGGATCTGTATTTATCTCTGTTACTTATATTGCCCAGTACAATGCTCTTTGCACACAACAACTTAGGGTGAATGCTTTTGAAATGATTAGGTAATACTTGATCTTTTAACACCTCCCTTGCTGATGCCAAAGGATGAAATCTGGTAAAATGTATTTTGAACAACCCAAATGTCCATCATCTGATGAAGAGATAAATAAAATATGGATACTCATGCAATGTAGTATTATTTAGTCATAAAAAGGAATGAAGTATTGATACATGCTACATTGTGGATGAACCCCAAGAACATAAACTAAGGGAAAAGAAGCCAGACATGAAAGAACACATGGTTTATGATTCCATTTGTAGGAAATGTTCAGACTAGGCAAATCCATAGAGCTAGAAAGTAACTTAGTGGTTGCCAGGGCTGTCGGAAGGGGGAATGGGGAGTAACTACTAATGGATATGGGGTTTTCTTTGGGGATGAAAATATTTTGGAATTAGGTAGTAGTTAATTGTTGTGTAACCTTGTGACTATACTAAAACCAACGAATTGTATATTTGGGGGGGGCAGTTTATGGTAATTGACTTATATCTTAATTTATAAACTTAGATAATAAACACCTCATTCCTGATGTTTAAAAAAAATGTATTTTGAGTTCATAGGATGAAAATCATTATGTAAAACCTTACAGGTATAGAAAGAAGGATGACTCCTGATTGCCAGGTGCTTTACATAGTTTTTTTTGTTTTTTGCTTGTTTTTTTTGCATTTTACAGAAAATCTATATACTAAGGCAGGTATTACCTTCCTTAATTAGAGATGAAGAAACCAAGTCTCGGAGAATCTAACTATTTTGTCCAAGGTCATAAAATCTAGCTTTGAACCCATGTCCACTTAAATCCCATGTTCTTAACATTATACTCAGCTGGAAAGTAATAAATGCTAAATTATTTATGTTTCCGTTTTTTTTTTTTTTTTTAGAGGCTGGAAAAAATTCAAAAAGTCCAGTTGAATCACACTAAAGTGAAGAGTAAGCAGAGTGAACCCAGCAAACACTCAGGGTTTTCCACCTCAGACAACAGCACAGCCAACACTCCTCAGGATTACAGTGGAAATATGAAATCATTTCCATCCAGGAGTCCTTCCCAAGGTGATGAAGATTCTGCTCTCATTCTAACCCAAGACAATTTGAAAAGCTCAGATCCAGATCTGTCGGCCAACAGTGATCAGGAGTCTGGGGTGGAGGATTTGAGCTGCCGGTCTCCAAGTGGTGGGGAGTGTGTACCAAGTGAAGACAGTGGCAAGGACCGTGACTCGGATGAAGCGGTGTTTCTCACTGCCTGAAGTTTCCCTGTGGGGATCCAAAATAAAGGACACACAAGAAACACTTTCCAAAAATAAGGGAGCAGTGCAATTTAAAATAAAAAATAATTCAAGAAATGGCACATGTCATTGAGAATTATAAAATGTAGCAATGAAAAGGGAAAAAAAAGTCCAACTCTTAGTTTCTTTAGATGTTGAAGAACAGGCAGTAGCCATTTCTTTTATCAAACATATATAAACGAAAAATTCCCCATTTTAAATGTTGTTCTAGACTCTGAAAGTTTTGTTCACTACGTAGTGCTGACCTCTTCCATCACCTGAGTTATCATTACAAATCTTCCTTGTCATAGCATGCATCTGCTCAAAAAGTGCCCCGACTCCTTCTCCCCTCAAACCTGTTATCCTCAGTCTTTCCCTGTATTTCACTTCCAGATATATATTTTGTTTTCTAGAATATTTGACATTGCCTTCCATCCTGTTACCAGTATTTCTAGTGACAGAGCACACTGTGGAAACGCACCCCTTTTGGTTGGCAGATGTGTCTCTAACTGAGGAGCTTTGTAATTGCTTGAGCTTATCTTTCAGGTTTAATGATCACTTTAACTTTTCCTTAAATAATATATTTTGAATTGTTATAATCTTGTTTCCTTTTTCTGGAATCTCATCATTTAAAAAATGCTGAAACATAATTCACTTCTTCTCTAACACGGGTCTAATACCTAATAAAATAGAAGCAACATTTACTCTTTGGTTCTTAAAATATGAATTCAGATCATATTAAATATAACAGTTTAAATTATAAATGTTATAAAACATAGCATTTTAAAATAACCTTTTATTACTATTCCAGAGATTGCATTACCACGACAGTGTGGGCCAACCACCAGCCTGATGCTTTTAGTATAACAAAGTTAGCAGTGTAACATTTTGATAAGGAAGAACACCAGTTAAAAACTAGAGAATTTGGTTGTCCTGTCTATTTAACAATAGAATAAGTTTTATCACCTATTGTTTTAGAAACTGTGTAACTGGTTAATATGACTTAACATTAGTAACCACTGACTGCTGAAAGTTCTGAAAAGAGTTTGATTATAAACTTTTGATCTGAAGAAACTTAGTGGAGAAAGTTTAGACAGAGATAAATAACATTTACAACTGCATGGTTTTTAATTATCATTACATTCTAAAATGTAAAGGGCCCACTTTTATAATCAAATGAGGGGAGGGTGGGGGAGAGAGAGAATCTCAGGCAGACTCCCTGCTGCTCACGGAGCCTGACATGGGGCCCAATCTCACAACCCTGAGACTATGACCTGTGCCGAAATCAAGAGTCATATGCTAAACTGACTAAGCCACCCAGGCACCCCTACATCAATATTTTGAATAGGTTAAATTTGTTAAATAAGGTATTAAATTTTGCTGAAATGGGAATAAGGTAAGAGAGGGAAGAGGAATAACATCACCAACATGGTGACAGAGGTTGTTTCTGACTTTGCCCCCCTTCACAAGAAGACTAACAACTGTTCATGGACAAGATACCACTGAGAGGATCCTAGAGCGCTCAGGAGTGAGGCTAAGGCCCCCCACAGCACAAGAGAGACCAAGACAGACTGCATTAGAAGGGTAAGAGGGACAGCTACATGCTGACCACATTGCTCCTCCCCCAGGCTGGCTCAGTACTACATGGAGAGATTCCCCCTTGAGCCTATGGTTCCTCTAGGGGGAGAGCCCATGGGTGACATCCAGCCTCCCACCCACCCAATGTTGTGGGTTGCTTAGCTGGAGCCCCTCAGGTTTCACTCCACAAGGACTGCAGGGAAAGCCATGGGGCTCAACCACTAGGAGCCTGTGACAAGAGAAGGGGAGAGGGGCTTCCAACAACCAACACTTGGGAGTTGGAAGACAGTTCCTATGAGCACAGCCTAAGTAATAGTCCCAACCAGTGGTTTTGTTCATCTGCAAACCAGGTCAGTGGCACAATCTGGGGAACTCGGCAGGGTTCAGGCCTGCCAAATGTGGGTCCCCAAAGAAGGAGTTCTGCTGGCCCTGGTGCCTGGTCTTCTCATACCTTGGCAGAAGAGCTGAGCCACAGCTACCCTCCTGATCAGAACATCTATTCAGGAAAGTTTCGGAGTTGCCTAAAGTGGGCTCTTGCCCACACAGTAACCAGAGACCTAGCCATCTCCAGCCCCAACATCTACAAAGCATGGCCTCCTGCACCATCCGACAGGAAGGGCTGACAAAAACACCTGGAAGCTGTGTGATCCAGCAACTCTTAAGCCAAGAAATAGGTGGGCAGAACTGATAGCACCAAAAAACAGTGGTCTTGTTTGGCCAGGGAACTTGAGGCATGGGTTGGCTTGAGTCAAGACCACAAAGCATTAATGGCCTTTGAGCTGCTTCTCCTGCTGCACCCGACCAGGAAAACTAGTTCAGAGCCCCACTTATTGCTGAACACAACCTTCAACCCACCCACACAGGGAACCTAACCAGAGCACACAGGAAACTGCATAGCTCACCCAACATCCCCATTTACAGGGCACTTGAATAGAGCACAGCACATGGCTCTCCATGTCTGTAGAGCAAAACCAGTGGTCTCATCTGACCAGGATATTCAGTGCAACTCTTGCCTGAATCAGGTCCCCAAACAACCTATGCAGGCCCTGGGTTCCATCCTACTGCCCTGCTAGGGCAGAGAGGATAATTCACAGCCCCAACAAAGGCTAAATATAATACCCAGTCCCAACCTTCTAGTAAGCCTAACCAGAGAATCCAGGAAATCACAAAGACCATCCCACAGTCTGACTTGAGTAGGGAACCAAGCCAGCAGTGCTATCCAGCTATTCTCAGTCCCTGACATACCTCTGAACTCAGAGCATGAATAGCTGCCTTGCCCAAAAATAGACTCTAATAGGAGGCCCCACCTACCCAAGGATGTTATCAGCAGACATGTCCAGAAACCCAGACTGAGCTGACTGGTAAGAAATGTCTCTGCCAAATCAAACATGCTAAGTCTGGAAGAGGAGACCCCTTACTCAAATGCAACCTAGGGAATCAAAGATCTTGTGAAAAATCAGGTAAGTATGATACCACCAAAGGAAACAGATGAAGCTCTACTAACTGACCCAAAAGAAATGGAGATCTGTGAGCTGTCAGATAAAGAATTCAGAATAATTCCCATAAAGAAGTTTAGTGAACTGTAAGAACACACAGACAGCTAAACAAAATTAGGAAAACAATACATGACCAAGAAGTTCAACAAAGAAATAGAAATCATCAAACACACTCCAAATCCTAGAGCTAAAAAATATAGTAACTGAATGGAAAAATTCAATAAAGAGTTTCAAAAACAGACTCAACCATGCAGAAGAACAAAGCAATAAACTGGAAGAAAAACAATTGAAATTATTCAGTCAGAGGAGCAAAAAGAAAAAAAATGAAAACAAAGTGAAGAGGGGCTACAGGAAGTATAGGACACAATGAAAACAAATAATATTTGCATTATGGGAATACCAGGAGAAAAAGAAATGGACAGAAAGTATATTTAGAGCAATAATGGCTGAAAACTTCCCAAACCTGGGTAGAGAAATAGATACCCAGATCCAGGAGGCCCTAAGGACCCAAACAGGTTGAACTCAAATAGGGCTAAATCAAGACACTTTACAATTAAATGCCAACAAAGACAAAGACTTTTGAAAGCAACAAGAGAAAAGAGAGATTACAAAAAAGGGAACCCCAAATAAGGCTAAAGGTGGACCTCTCAACAGAAATTTTTCAGGTCTGAAAACAATGGGATGACATATTCAAAATAAGAAAAACCCAAAGTTTCAATCAAGAATTCTATACCCAGTGAAGCTGTCCTTCAGAAATAAAGGAGGGATAGACTTTGCCAGATAGACAAAGGCTGAGTGATTTCATTACCACTAAACCTGTCTTACAAGAAATTCTATAGGGAGCTCTTTGAGTGAAAATAAAAGATCACTAGTTAATAGCATAGAAACATAAGAAGGCAGTGTAAAACTCACTGGTAATGATAAATAGTAAAAAAATGGATTCTGTAATAGGGTAATGGTGGTGTGTAAGTCACTTAAGACGCTAGTTTGAAATTTAAAGACAAACACAGTAAAAGTAACCATATCTTTAATAATCTGATATTAACTACACAATAAGAAAAATGTAAATTGCAACATTAATTAACTAAAATGTGAGGATGTGAGAAGTGTAAAGCTTAGGAATTCAATTAAAGCTGCTATTAGTTAAAAATAGGATGTTAAATTTTAAGATATTTTATGTAAGCCTCATGGTAACACAGGGAAAAACTTTAGTAATTATACAAAAGATGACAGAGAAGTCAAAGTATACTGATAACGACAAGACATCAAACCACAAAGACAAAAGAATAAGAAACAAGGAACAAATGGATCTACAAAACAAACACAAAACAGCAAAATGGCAATAGTAAATCCTTATCCATAATTACCTTAAATGTCAATAGATTAAATTCTCCAAAGACACAGAAAGGCTACGTGGATTAAAATAACAAGACTCAAATGATAATCTACAAGAGACCCATTTCAGACTTAAAGGTAGACTGAAAGTGAAGAAAGACATTTCAAGCAATTGGTAACCAAAAAAAAAACCCAAACCAACAACAACAATAAAAAAACCAGGGGTAGCTATACTTGTATCAGACAAAATAGACTTTAAAAACTGTAAAAAGTGGGTACCTGGGTGGCTCAGTCAGTTAAGCGTCTGCCTTCAGCTCAGGTCATGATCCCAGGGGCCCAGGATCAAGCCCCATGTCTGGCTCCCTGCTCAGCAGGGAGTCTGCTTCTCTCTCTGCCTCTGCCCCTTCCCTTGCTCGTTATCTCTCTCTCAAATAAAATCTTTAAAAAATTGTAAAAAGAGACAAAGAAGGTCATTATATAAAAGATAAGGGGGTGAATACATCAAGATGATGTAACAATTATAAATATTTATGCACCCAATGTTACAGTCAGAGCACATAAAGACATAGAGCAAAAATGAACAGACCTAAAAGGAGAAATAAGCAACAATACAGTAATAGTTGGGGATTTAATACTCCACTCAACAATGGATAGATCATGCAGATAGCAAATCAATAAGGAAAAAGCAGATTTGAGTAACACAACAGACAAAATGGACTTAACAGTGATATACAGAACATTCTCTCTGGAGAGAATACATTCTTCCCAGGTGTAAATGGAACATTTTCTTTTTTTTTTTTAAAGATTTTTTTTTTTTTTTATTTATTTATTTGAGACAGAGAGAATGAGAGACAGAGAGCATGAGAGGGAGGAGGGTCAGAGGGAGAAGCAGACTCCCTGCCGAGCAGGGAGCCCGATGCGGGACTCGATCCCGGGACTCCAGGATCATGACCTGAGCCGAAGGCAGTCGCTTAACCAACTGAGCCACCCAGGCGCCCGGAACATTTTCTAGGATAGAACATGTTAGGTCAAAAAACAATTCTTAGCAAATTCAAGAACACTGAAATCATACCAAATATCTTCTCTGACCATAATGGTATGAAACTAGAAATCAGTAACGAGGAAAACTGCAGAAAAAAATGGAAATTAAACAACACTCTCCTGAAGGGAATCAAAGAAATTAAAGTGGAAATAAAATATCTTGAGACAAATAACAATTGTGAGATGCAGTAAAAGCAATTCAAAGAAGAAAGTTCATAGCAATAAAACATCCCAGATAAACCATCTAACTCCAGGCCTTAAGAAGTAGAAAAAGAATAACAAAGTGAACCCCAGGTTAGCATAAGGAAGGAAGTAAAGATTACAGAAGAACTAAATGAAGGAGGGAAGAGGAAAGCAATAGAAAACATTAACCAAACTAAGAGGTAGTTTTTTGAATATATATAATTGACAAACTATTAGATAAATCAAGGAAAAATGAGGAACCAAATCAACAAAATTGTAAATGAAACATGGAGATATTACAACTGATACTACAGAAATACAGAGAATCATAAAAGGCTAATATGAACAATCATATGCCAACAAACAGGAAAATGTTATAAGAAATTAAATAATTCTTAGAAGCATACAATCTACTGAGACTGGAATTGAGAAGAAACAGTCCGAATTAGACTAATTACTGGTATGGAGATTTAATGAGTAATTAAAACTCTCCCAATGAAGAAAATTCCAAGACTAGACGTCTTCACTGGTAAACTTTAACAAATATTTAAAGTAAAATTAACACTGATCCTTCTGAAATTCTTCTAAGAAATCAAACAGGTGACACTTCCAAACTCATTTTACAAGCCAACATCACCAATGTTGGCTTGTAAACCAGAAAACCAAAGCCAGAAAAAGATACCACCAGAAAACTATGAACCAATATCCCTGATGACAGAGATGCAAAAATTCTCAACAAAATACTAGCAAACTGACTTCAGCAGCTCATGAAAAGGATCATTTACAATGATCAAGGGTGATTTATACCTGGGATGCAAGGATGACTCAACATGTGTCAATCAATCAATGTGATACATGACATTAATAAAAGAAAAAAATCATGCGATCATTGCAATAGGTACAGAAAAAGCATTTGAAAAAATGCAACATCCTTTCATGATAAAAACTCTTACCGATTACATATAGGAGGAATGAATCTCAACATAATAAAGGCCATATATGATAAGTCTACATCTATTCCAGTATTCAATGGTCAAAGGGTGAAAGCTTTTCCTTTAAGATAGGGAACATGACATTGTGCCCACTCTCACCACTCATAGTCAATACTGTATTGGGAAGTCTTTGACAGAGCAATCAGGCAAGAAATAAAAGGCATTAGAAATGGAGATGAAGAAGTAAGATTTTTCTCTATTTATATATGACATGATTTTATAAACAGAAAATCCTAAAGACTCCACCAAAAAAAATGTTAGGTCTAATCAATGAATTCAGTAAAGCTGTAGGATACTCAATTAACATACAAAAATTTGTACCATTTCTATACAATAACAAATTACCTGAAAAAGAAATAAAGAACACAATCCCATTTACAATAGCACCAAAAGCAATAAAGTACTGAGGAATAAATTTAACCAAGGAAGTAAAAGATCTCTACTCTGAAAACTATAATAAACTGATGAAACTAAAGACGACTCAAATACATGGAAAGGTATCCTGTGTTGTCAGACTGGAAAAAACTAATATTGTTAAAATGTCCATACTTGCCAAAATCCATTTATAGATTCATGCAAATCCTTACCAAGATTCCCATGGCATTTTCCTACAGAAGTAGGGAAAATTCCTAAAATTTATACGGAACAACAAAAGACTCTGAATAGTCAAAGACATCCTGACAAAAAAGAAAAAAAGCAGTACAAGCTATACCATAAAGCTATAGTAATCAAAACAGTATGGTACTATCACAAAAGCAGACAAATAGATCAGTGAAGAGAACTGAGAGCTCAGAAATAAACCCAAACATATAGGGTCAACTATTACTTGACAACGGAGCCAAGAACACTCTGGAGAAAGACAGTTTCTTCAATGAATGGTCCTCGGAAAACTGGATGTTCACATGTTAAAGAATGAAATTATACACCTATCTTACACCACTTACAAAAATTAACTCAAAACGGATTAAAGACTTATATGTGAGACTTGAAAAATGAAACTCCTAAATTAAAAAAAGGAAAAAAGTTCCTTACCATGGGTCTTGGTCATGACTTTTTTGGATGTAACACCTAAAGCACAAACAACAAAATAAAAAATCAACAAGTGGGATTACATCAAACTAAAAGTTTCTTTTGCAAAAGAAACAACCAACAAAGTGAAAAGATAACCTATGAAATGGGAAAAAAATACTGCAAACTACATATCTGATAGGGAGTGAATATCCAAAAAAGCAGAGAGAACTTATAAAAACACAATAACAAAAATAAAAGTAATCCAATTTAAAATGGGCAAAAGACTTGACTAGACATTTCCCCATAAAAGACACACGAAAGGCAACAGTTATACGAAAAGATGCAAATCAAAATCACTGACATATCACCTCATGCCTCTTAGGGTGGCCATCCTCAACAAGACAAGATATAACAAATGCTGGTAAGGATGTGGACAAAAGGAACACTTGTGCACTATTGGTAGAACTGTAAACTGGTGCAACCAGTACAGAAAACAGTATGGAGCATCCTCAAAATATTAAAATAGAATGACCACACCTACCAACGCACGAGCAGCAGTTGAGGTCAGGACCCACAGCCTTCCAGGCCAAGGGTTACTCCTGCCAACCAGTTACCCTACAGGATTCATGGTTGCCCCTTGCAACCACTCACGCTAGGGGCCATCCCTGCCTACCACTGTGCCCACAGCATTTGTGGACCCACCACAACAAGAGGGAGCACACAGCCAACACAGTTGGCAACCTTGGAGCACCTGGCTCTGGTGGCCAATGGAGATTGCGCTTCTGGGCCCTACAGGATATCCCCTACCAAAAGCTATCCAGACTAGGAGACATAGCTGAACTACCTAATATATAGAAAGAACAAAGAGAGGCAAAACGAGGAGACAGAATAGTATGTTCCAAAAGAAAACCTAGAACTAAAAACCTCAGAAAAAGAACGAAACAAAATGGAGATGGTTGATCTAACAAATAGTTCAAAGTAATGGCCATAAAGACGCTTACTAAACTTGGAAGAACAATGGATGACAAGGTGAAAATTTCAACAAAGAAAAAATATAAGAAAGTACCAATCCTAACTGAAGAGTAAAATACCAGAAATGAAAACTACACTAGAGGGAATAAACAGCAGATTATATGATAAAGAAAAATGGATCAACAATCTGGAAGACAGGGTGGTGAAAACTACCCAAACTGAACAGGAAAAAAAAAATGATAGTTTAAGGGATCTCTGAGACATCAAGAATACTAACAATCACATTACAGGGAATCCCAGAAGGAAAAGAAAAAAGAGTAGAAACTTTACTTGAAGAAATAACGGCTGAAAACTTCTCTAATCTGGGAAAGGAAACAGACATGCAGGTCCAGGAAGCACAAGTCTCAAACAAGAGAAACCCAAAGAGATCCACACTGACACATTATAATTAAAAGGTCAAAAATTAAAGATAAAGAGAGTATCTTAAAAGCAGCAAGAGAAAAACAATTAGTTACTTACAAAGGAGCCCCCTCCCCCATAGAACTATCAGCTGATTTTTCAATAGAAAAATTACAGGTCAGAAGAAAGTGGCACAGTATATTTAAACTGCTGAGAGAAAAAAAACCCAAAACCTACAACCAAGAATACTCTACCTGGCAAGGTTATTATTCAGAATTGAAGGGAAAATAAAGAATTTCCTAGACAAGAAAAAACTAAAAGAGTTCATCACCACTAAACCACTTTGCAAAAAATATTACAAGGATTCCTTTATGCAGAAAAGCCCATAACTAGAAATAAGAAAAAAAATGAAAGAAAAAAATTTGACTGATAAAAACAAACATAGAGTAAAAATAATGGATCAACCAATTATATAGCATGAAGATTAAAAGACAAAAGAAGCAAAATTAATTATATCTATAATAATCATTTAAGGGATTCACAAAATAAAAAGATGTAAAGTATGACATCAAAAACATAAAACGTGGGACAGGGGAGTATTATTTTTGTATTTTTGTATGTATTATTTTTAGAATGTGTTTGAACTTAAGCAACCACCAACTTAAAAAAGACTGCTATACACATAGGTTGTTATATATGAACCTTCTGGTAACAACAAACAAAAAACCTGTAATAAATACACAGCAAGAGAAAAGGAATCCAAGGGTACCACTAAAGAAAGTCACCAACACAAGGGAAGAGAGGAAGAATGAAATAGAGATTATAAAAACAACCAGAAAAAAATTAAGAAAATGGCAATAAATTCATACCCATTAGTAATTACTATAAATGTAAATGAACTAAATGCTCCAATCAAAAGACAAAGGGTGGCTGAATGGATAAAAAAAACAAGATGCTGTTTACAAGAGACTCACTACAGATGAAAACACACATATACTGAATGGGAAGGGATGAAAGATACATGAAAATGGAAAAGAAAGCTGGAATAGCAATAGTTATGTCAGACAAAATAAACTTTAAAACAAAGGCTATAACAAGAAACAAAGGGCATTAAATAATAATAAAAGGATCAAACAGGAAGGTTTAACATTTATAAATATTTATACATCTAACCTAGGAGCACCTAAATATTGAGACACAAAGGGAGAAACTGACAGTAATATAAAATAGTAGTGGACTTTAACATTTCACTTACTTCAAAGGATAGATCTTCCAGAAAGAAAATTATTAAGAAAACATTATCCTTAAATGACACATTACACCAAATGACTTAATAGATATATACATGGTATTCTATCCAAAACAGGAGAATATGCATTCTTCTTAGGTGCAAATGGAGCATTCTCCTGGAAGAATCACATGTTAGGCCACAAAGCAAGTCTCCATAAATTTAAGAAGACTGAAATTATATGAAGCATCTTTTCCAGCCACAAAGGTATGAAACTAGAAATCAATTAACAAGAAGAAAACTGGAAAAAACACAAACACATGGATACTAAACAACATGCTACTAAACAAACAATGGGTCAATGAAGACATCAGAGGAAACTAAAAAAACAGAACAAAAAACCTTGAGACAAATAGAAATGAAAATGCAACATTCCAAAATCTGAGACACAGCAAAAGCAGTTCTAATGGGAAGTTTATAGTGATACAGGCTCACCTCAAGAAATAAGGAAAATCTCCAACAATCTAATCCTACATCTAAAGGAACTAGAAGAACAAACAAAACCCAAAGTTAGTAGAAGGAAGAAAACAGAAAAGATCAGAATAGAAATAACTGAAATAGAGACAAACAAAACAAAAACAATAAAAAGGATCAATGAAACTAAGCTGGTTCTTTGGAAAGATAAACTTCAAAATATTTAGTCAGGCATATTAAAAAAAAAAAAAAAAAAGAGCCAGGGCCCAATAAATAAAATCAGGAATAGAAGAGAAGTATCATAAGAGACTACAATGAATAATTATATACAAAATTGGAAGACCTAGAAAAAATGGATAAATTCCTAGAAATATACAATCTTCTGGGACTAAATCCAAAAGAAATAGAAAATCTGAACAGACCAATTACTAGTAATGAAATCGAATCAGTAATCAAAAAACTCCGAACAAAGTCCAAAACCAGATGGCTTCACTGGCGAATTCTCTCAAATATGTAGAATTAATACCTACCCTTGTACTATTTCAAAAAAAAATGAAGAGGAGTAAATGCTTCCTAAGCTAATTCTATAAGGCCAGCATTACCCTGATACCTAAACTAGAAACAAACAAACAAAAAAACCAACAACTGCAAAAATTCTCAACAATATATTAGCAAACTGAATTCAACAATAAATTGAAAGGATCATCCACCACAATCAAGTGGAACTTATTCTGGGAATGCAAGGATGGTTCAACATTTGCAAATCAATTGTGATAAACCACATCAACAAAACAAAAGATCAAATGATCATCTCAATGGATGCATAAAAAGCATTTGACAAAGTTCAACATCTATTTATGATAAAAAGTCTCAACAAAGTGAGTATAGTGGAAATGAACCTCAATGTAATAAGGCCACATATGGCAAACTCACAGCTAACATCACAGTCAACACTGAAAACCTGAAAGCTTTTCTTCTAGGAGTAGGAACAAGACAAGGACGTCTATTCTCACCACTTTTATTTAATATAGTATTGGAAGAACTAGCCACAACAATTAGGCAAGAAAAAGAAATAAAAGGTATCCAAATTAGGAAGTAAAACTCATTATTTGCAGAAGACATGAAACCATATATAGAAAACCCTAAAGCCTCCACCAAAAAAATATTAGAAATAAAATATTAAAATAAAGGAATTCAGTAAAGTTGCAGGCTACAAAATCAATAAGCAGAAATCTGTTGCATTTCTATACAGTAATAACTATAAGAAAGAGAAAATAAGAAAACAATCCCAATGACAATTGTATCAACAAGAATAAAATACTTAGGAATAAATGTTACCAAGGAGGTGAAAGACTGCTGTACAGAAAACTGTAAGACATTGATGGAAGAAACTGAAGATGACACTAATAAATGAAAAAACATGCCATGTCGTGGATTGGAAGAATTAATATTGTTAAAATGTTCATACTACACAAAGTGACATACAGATTCAGTACAATCCCTATCAAAATACCAATGGCATTTTTCACAGAACTAGAACAAATAACCCTAAAATTTATATGGAATCACCAAAACACACCAGATAGCCAAAGCTGTCCTGAGACAGAACAAACCTGAAGGTATCATGCTCCCGGATATCAAACCACATTACAAAGCTACAGTAATCAAAACAGTATGGTAATGGCACAAAAACAGACACATAGATCAATGGAACAGAATAGAGAGCCCAGATATAAACTTACACTTATAAGGTCAACTGATCTTTGACAAAGTTGGCAGGAACATACAATGGAGAAAAGACAGTCTCTTTAATTAATGGTGATGAGAAAACTGGGCAGCTACATGCAAAAGAATGAAACCAGACCACCTTCTTATACCATATACAAAAATAAGATAAAAAAGTACTAAAGACTTAAATGTACGATATGTATCCACAAAACTGGAAGAAAACAGGCAGTATGCTCTTTGATACTGGTTTTAGCATCAGTTTTTTTTTTTTGGCTCTTTTTAAAGATGGATAGCATAAGCAAAAATAAACAGAACTACATTAAACTAAAAAGCTTTTCCACAGCAAAGGATACCATCAAAAGAACAAAAAGGCAACCTACTGAATGGGAGAAGATATTTGCAAATGACATTTGATTAGGGGTTAATATCCAAAATATATAAAAAAACTCATCCAACTCAATATCAGAAAAATAAACAATTCTGATTAAAAATGGGTAGAGGACCTATAAAGACATTTTTCCAAAGAAGACAAAGAGGTGATTAATAGGCATGGAAAGATCATCAGCAACCATGGTGAAATGCATATCAAGACCACACTGAAATATCACTTTGTATCTGTCAGAATGGCTATTATCAAAAAGATAAGCAATAACATATTGGTGAGGATATGGAGAAAAGGGAACCCTGGTAGACTGTTGGTGGGAAGGGTAAATTGGTACAGCCACAATGAAAACAGTATGACGTTTACTCAAAAAATTAAAAATGGATCTACCATAGGATCCAGCCATTCCCCTTCTAGGTATTTATCTAAAGAAAACAAAAACACTAATTGGAGGGCGCCTGGGTGGCTCAGTTGGTTAAGCGACTGCCTTCGGCTCAGGTCATGATCCTGGAGTCCCTGGATCGAGTCCCGCATCCGGCTCCCTGCTCAGCGGGGGGTCTGCTTCTCCCTCTGACCCTTTTCCCTTTTGTGCTCTCATTCTCTCTCTCAAATAAATAAATAAAATCTTTAAAAAAAAAAACAAAACAACACTAATTGGAAAAGACATATGCACCCTTCATTATTTATATTAGCAAAGATACTGAAACAACCTAAATATGCATGATATATGAAAGGATTAAAGAAGTGGGGGGTGTGTGTGTGTGTGTGTATACAGATATACACACAGTGGAATATTACTCAGCCATAAAAGCGTGAAATCCTGTCATGTGTGACAACTAGGACAGACCTAGAGGGTATTATCCTAAGTGAAATAAGTCAGAGAAAAACTAATACTGTATGATTTTGGTTATATGTGTAATCTAAACAGCAAAAAAAATGAACAAACAAAACAATACAGGAACAGACTCACAGATACAGAGAACTGATGGTTGCAGAGAGGGAAGGGGAGATAGACAAAAGAGGTGAAGGGGATTAAGAGGTACAATCTTCCAATTATAAAATAAGACAGGGGATGTAATGTACAGCATAGGGAATATAATAATAT
Organism: Leptonychotes weddellii; assembly: GCF_054177405.1. Classification (NCBI taxonomy): domain Eukaryota; kingdom Metazoa; phylum Chordata; class Mammalia; order Carnivora; family Phocidae; genus Leptonychotes; species Leptonychotes weddellii. Next base: position 17,263,279 of record NC_138370.1, read on the forward strand.
TCTAACAACTTTGTATAATGACAGATGGTAACTAGACTTACTGTAGTGATCACTTCATAATACATATAAACAAATCACTATACACCTGAAACTTATACAATATTGCCTGTTGATTATCTTCAATTAACAAAAGTCCAAACTGTCCTTGGAAAAAAAAAACAAAACTGAACTGCCATGACCCAGCAATTCAATTTCTGGGAACATGTCCAAAAGAAACAAAAACATGTAACTCTAAAAGGTTTCTGCACCCCCATGTTCATAACAGCATTATTTACAACAGCCAAGACAGGGAGACAAACTAACTGTCCATTGATGGGTGAATGAAGAAGTTGAGTAGATACACAATGGAATATTATTCAGCAATAGAGAACAAGGATATCCTGCCCCTTGTGACAACATGAGCGGATCCTGAGGGCATTATTATGCTAAGTGAAATAAGTCAAGAGAAAAGCAAACATTGTATGATCTCATATATAGAATCTAAAACAAACAAACAAACAACTCATAGGAAAAGAGATCCGACTTATGGTTACCAGAGATGGGGGTGTAGGGAGGGGGACTGGAGAAAGATGGTGAAAAGGTACAACCTTCCAGTGACGAGATAAATGAGTACTAGGGTCGTAACATACGCATAGCATGAGCATAGCTAACACTGCTTCATGATACACATGAAAGTTAAGAGAGTTAATCCTAATAATTCTCATCACAAGGAAAACAACTTTTGCTTTTTAGCTTATCTCCCATGGTGAGATGATGGATGCTTCAGTCGACTTATTGTGGTAATCATTCACAATGTATGTAGGTCAAACCATTATGTTTTCTATCTTAAACTTAGACAGTGATGTATGTCAACTATGTACCAATAAAACAGAAAAAAAGAGAAAGGACAAGAAAGCTACATTGCTGAAATGCCCGGTATGAAAGGTTTGGAGGGCGTATAGCAATATATTTAAATAAAATAATCCAGTATTCAGTTGACCCTTGAACAACATCAGATTGAACTGCACGGCTCCACATATATACAGATTTTTTTTTTTCAATAAAGCACAGTAGTGTAAATGTATTTTCTCTTCTTTATGATTTTTAACATTTTTTCTCTAGCTTACTTATTGTAAGAATACAGTATATAACAAACAAAATATGTGGTAATCAACTGTTTATGTTATCAATAAGGCTCCTAGGCAACAGCAGGCTACTGGTGGTTAAGTTTTTGAGGAGTCAAAAATTGTACATGGATTTTTGTCTGTGCAGGAAGTCAGTGCCCCTAAGCTCCACATTGTTCAAAAGCCGACTGTAATTGTTTATGTGTTAATCATTTAAACAGAACAACTCTAATATGTCAGAGATGTGTTATAAAAGTACTCTGTTAATGTAAATAAAACAAGTACAATTCTTTTAGAACATAAAATTTGAGCATACTCTGCTGAGGAATACTTGTTCATTTTCTGCCATTTACTGTATATAGTAATACCTTATTAATGATACTTAGGATAATACTTGTAATGGATTTTGCATTTTTATAAGACAACTCACTATATGCCATTGTTGTAGTTATTAACTCTTGGAAACTTCTTTGCCTAATACTGAGGATGAGATTTTAATTTCTTCCATTTGGCAGTTTATATCTACAAAAATACAGAAATTTTTTTTTTAAAAATGACACAGTAAATATATGAAACAAAACTATGCAATTTATTTTGAAACACAAATAGTATAAATATTTGGTATTTTAAAATGTCTTTAATGTGATGTCTTTCCCATCAGACACATAAACTCTTTTTTCAGCCTCCCCAAACGTTTTACAAGATACTATAACTTACACATATGTTCATTTAGACTACTTACTAGAAGTTAATCTAACACTGATATTTATATAAAAAGTTACATTTATTGCATATTAAAACTTTATTATGCTTTCACAGGGTCTTGAAAGAGCATGGCCAAACCAAAAGACTAAAATTAAAATCTCTAATAGCACATATTCATTTTACATCAAACATCAATCAGAAAGTGTTTTATTTAGAGCACCTGTTTTAAGGCATAGGTAATAAACTAATGTAAAACCGACTCAAGGCAGATTACTTCCCAACTAGTAATATTTAGAGCTCAAGTGACTTGTTATTTAGTGATACTCAGGAAAATTTAATTATTTGAAGTAGGTAAGAACTTTGACCATAAATTCAGCAATCAACAAAGGAACTTCTTTAAAAATAAAGTTAGGTGAGGATAAGGGAAACCTTGGCATATGGTTTTATTCTTTAAGATCAAAAAGTTTACTCTCTTCCCCTAAAAATGAATTCCAATTTTCATTGAAATTCCTTCGATTTAAGCAAATGTAATTTATGATCAAACTTACCTGTCAAACAACCTCTATTCCAACATAAACTTCCTACTCTTGTTTATTCCTAGAAAATCTTCCAATTTGAAACAGGTATCTTTACTGTACATCCCATTTATTTAGACAACTTTCTTCTATTTGAGACATTAGTGTTTAAATTTCTACCCATGACAAACTTCTACTCTGAATAATAACTCCTAAGCTTTCCTCTATTTTCTGATTTCCATCTGGTCTTCTCTTACATGTTAAAGTAAAATCAGAACCTCTGCCTTGGCAGGCCTTTTTTCCCCTGTGGCATGACCTCTCCAAATGACCAATTTTTAGAAGAAAACAACATAGCCATAAAATTACCCAAAAAATCACTTACTTTTTCTATTGCAATATAAACCAAAATATGCAGATTTTTTTCTGTCTTGGACAACTTATACAACCTATATCTGAACTAAATTGTCTGTTGGTTAAATGCGGATAGATATTCATGATCAAATTCCTCTTTTTAATGACTGGGTTGTAAGGAAGTTGCCTAATAAATTAATTTTGGAAGGAGGAAGCAAGCTATGTTAACTGGTATAGAATGGAACTAGGACAGTTTGGTTTAAAGAATAAAAAACATTGAGATGAATTACGTGATTATGTAGAAGAAATTTACTGTGTAAGAAAATGTGGGGTTTTTATGTTTTGGGGGTTTTGTTTGTTTTTGCGTGGAGGGGAAGGCAGATGAGCACCCAAGCACCTAAACCATGTTTGAGTTACTGTATAGTATTTCCACTGTGCCTTATTCTGAATAGGTGTTAAATAAAATTAGCAGATCAAATGAATTAATGTCCTTTTAAAATGGCTGTGATCTGCTGCTCTCTTGTTATAGGTTCTACACAGTTTCTAAGAAAGCCACCTGATTATTTGCAAAAGACTGGGGCTATTATGTCCTCCATTGCAGTGACTGCTGGGAAAATTGGAAGTTCTGCTGGTCTGTGCAATATGCAAAGGTTTCTGAATACCCAGAAGACTCTGCCATAAATTTAAAACACTTACCTCGGTTATTTCATCTACAAATCCATAAAAATCATGTCTGGTCATTCTGAAGATTAAACAGCATGCCCTTAGCACAGCGCCAGTGAGACAGGCAATTAATGAAAGTTAATATCTTTATTCCAATTATATACTTATAGTCCATATGAATACTTGCTCTTCCACAAAGACAGATTAAGTATTATTTTTCAATTCTAAGAAAATAATTTTTTTTTTCCTAAAGTTCTATTGCCAAGGACATGTACAGAAAGAAAAAGAATTAAAAAAAAAAACAAAACTGTAGTACTATATGCTGGCATCTGGAATAACAATACATATTGGGATGGAAATTTAAACAAAAGTATGCATTAACTTGTTTTGTGATTTAGACACCACCTTACCAAGCCTCAGATACACATAGTTACAGATTTTCTCCTTTATTAGCTTTTACAGCTACCCATAAAATGTGTTCATTCTGTAACATGGTATAGAAGCAAACTGCTGAACATAGTACAATTTAAAGAGCAAATTCAATAAAATTAATTAAAAACTAGACTGCCCAAAAGTTAAATATTAATTTTATTAATAAAGCTGTTCTCTTATGAAAAGCTAACTCACAGTAAAGGTCAAAAGAATTCATTGACTTCTGTGTCTAGATTTACTATTTATTAACAAAAAGATTGTTTTTAACATTAGGAATTTAGAAAGTATATCATTATCCAATCACAAGCCTATCAGATAATTATATAAAAAAAGGAGTATGAAAGTTTATGTTGGACTAGATGAAGCGGAAGGCAATTTTTTTTCTATTAGGTAAAATAATTATTTAACTGTATTGCTTCTTAAATGTATCCTTAATTTTATTTTTTTAAGATTTTATTTATTTGAGAGAGAGAATGAGAGAGAGCACATGAGAGGGGGGAGGGTCAAAGGGAGAAGCAGACTCCCTGCCGAGCAGGGAGCCTGATGCGGGACTCGATCCAGGGACTCCAGGATCATGACCTGAGCCGAAGGCAGTCGCTTAACCAACTGAGCCACCCAGGCACCCCTAAATGTATCCTTAATTTTAAAAATTAAACAATATATGAGCAGCTGATGTATTCTCTTGATTTATTGTGTATTAAAAGTTACTTTCTTGAGATGGCACATTAGTAGGTTTGGTATTTCCTGACACTATAAATACTTAAAAACAAATATTTTTTGAAAGTTTCATCATTTGGAAAGAAGGAGAAATAAGGCTTTCTATAGTTGAAAATAGTAATTTTTCAAAAAGGTTTAGAGGAAAAATATCTAAACAAACCATTTTTGATAAATGAGGCAGTGTCAAATTAAAAATATAAATTTAAACGAAGCAATTTTATAAAATATTGAAATTAGCTAAAATTACATGCATAGGTACTTAATAATTGAACAGAGGAACAGCAGTGGAACTTAAATATGATAGGATTGATCAACAATAAATAAACATAGTGCAAATCGTGCAGAAAAATTTCTCAAAGCGAAGGCTACAGCAGTCATTCTAATCTGTACAAAATCAGTCTCAGTTCTGTATATGATCTATAACAGGATATCTATGAATTCAGCCACTGTGATGAAATGCCAATTTGCAAATCATACATAAAAATGTGCTTAGTCTTGTGTCATTTCTGTCTTGGCAGTTTATGTTTTCAGGAAAATCTGAAAAGAAAACATAAAAAACCCTAAGATTTAACTTAAGGTGATAAATTGTCATCTCTTTACATTCTCTTCCAATTAAGATCTACCTATAAGAAGATAACTTGACTATGAGGGAAAAGAGGTAGGGAAAGAATTCTATCATGTTCGTATAAATAATTACTCAGTGCCTACTTTCTTCCTAAACCTTGATATTAAAAATCAGCCCTTACCCAAGGGGAACTGACAGTATGATTTGTAAAACAAGAAAACAATTCAATGTTATGTACAACCAGATTAAGGGAAGGGGCAGATGAGTCTGAGGTAGAGATGAGAAATTCCTGCCACTTCCTTCCCTATAAATGCTCCCTCTTCAGAGTCCCCTCCTTCAGCTCACTTGAATGAGCACAGAGCCACATGACACTGATCTCCAGGCCAAACTGCTGTTGGGCCAGTCTCTTTCCTGGGGATTGGCAGTGAAACCCTTGTTTAGTTTCCATGGGCGACGTGAACTGTCCTAATGTGGCCAGGCCTGTGGGGAGCAATGGTGGAGCATGTGCGAGGGGAGCGAAGAAAGGCACTCTGAAGAGCTGCAAGTCAGGAAGCACAAGACAGTGAGAGGCAGGCAAGAACAGAGACACAGAAAAGAGAAACAAGCAGCCTTAGCAAGGGTGTGAGAAGAAGTTATTATGGCTTCTTGTCGTGTTTTCACTCTCAGCGACTGAGCTGTCCTTTGTGCATTCTGACTCTTATAAAGTATTTCTGCATTGTTCAATAATACAAGCTTTTATTTAAATTTGTTGGGGTGTGAACTAGTCTTCACAACCAAATCACTCCTAAACTACATAGATGGAGAGGAAAAGGGAGTGTCTTGAGATCAATAAGAGCGTGACCAAAGATACAGTGATAGGAGAAATAACATGAAATGGAGAACTTAAGGGGAAAATGGAAAACTGAAGTGGGTGTTCCCAAACGTACTGCAGATTATAGAAGGCTTAAAGACAGAGAGAAATTTAACAGTGATCCTGCCCCTGCTAAGGTTTCATCATAAGTTCTGCGACAGAGAAAGTATACCACAGGGTGGTATTTGAGATCGTTCTGTCAGTGCTGTGCAGGAAGGAGAAAAACTACATTCAGGTGACTGGCAAGACAATTACTGGAATAATCCTGGTCTGAGATGGAAAAGCAACAGATAGGAAGTTCATTTTAGGGAAGAAATGACAAAGGAGACTAGTGAGAAATAATGTCAACTAAGTGAAATGGTAAACACCATATACCAGCTAAGAGACAGGAACGAATTACAGCTTACGATTCTACAGAAGTAGCTATCCAACACTGAAATAAACATTTCATTTAAGCCAACAGCATAGTGACAAACTATCCAAAAGATTTCCACTGGTTAAATGCTAATGTATATAAAATTATGCTTAATGTATACTACAAAGCATTTTCTATGTCATCTAACACAGAAGCTATGACAGAATTATGCTTAAAGCTGACTAAACAGGCACTGGGGTAAAAAGACTTCAATTAAAGAGTAGTCATGCAATAGCCTTCTGACTCAAACTTTCTGGAAGACAATTTACCTATAGTGGGGCATGAAATTGGCTGTGCATTGCTATTGCTTGTTGAAGTTTCTCTTCCTTGGCTCTTCTACAGTGGCAGATCTAGAAGATAAATGATTTAAAATACCAGTCACTTCTCCAATGATTTACCTACTCCTTCTTACCATTAGGACAGAATTCGAAGTTTAAGAATCCCTTAACCTGTTGACATCTTTAACTTTTGAATGTTTAAGGTAGCTCAGAATTTAAGAATCCCCACCCCCACAAACACTGAATTGTATCTGGAAGATAACCTCTGCCTGTGAACTTCCAGAATGTTAAATAAACCTTGACCCTTTATATCAATTCTCTGATTGTGGAATTTCAAGCATCTGTGTTTTAAAAATATAAAAACAAAACCCTACTGTTGTTAACCAGGAAGCTTAATAAATAAAAACTTTAAGGTACAGCTATATAGTACCACAAAAGAATGAACCAAAAATCAATGCTTTACTAATGCTATAACCATAATCTTTAACGTCCCTGAACTTCAATGTTCTCTTATGGAAAATGGGGACAATAAAATCTGCCCACTTTCCTTAACAGGATATGCACATACATAGTACACATTTTACAAAGTTTATTAACAAAAAGGTTAATTTTCAAATGTGATGCTTCAGAGAAATCAGGTAAATATTTAGAACTCTATCAAAGGGCAAGATACGGTCAAGTAGACTTTCTTAATTTTTGGAAATCAGAACAGAACAGAAACTATCGCAGAATGTTCCCAATAATATTTACAAATTTTAAAGTAACTATTTATAGATTATTCCCTTTTAAATAACTTGTTGAACATAAGAAGTTGTACACTCCTATAACTATTAAGACCAGACTTAAACTGATTTACTAGCTTTAGTACAAAATGATAGTAAAATATTGCTATCATTCTTAAAAAAGAGAAGCTCTTCAGTTTCTTCTCATGGCACTCAAAACTCCAGCTCAGTAACATGCTAAAGTATTTTTTAGTCATGAAAATACTTAAGTAATTTGGTATAACACTGTCACTTGTCCTCAACTGAAGAGTTTTACATACTGTTCTCTTTTCCATGAAGCTACTGAGAAAATCATCTATTTCAGTTTTTCCCTCTAAGAAATCTTCAGCAATATTATCAGATTCTTCCTCAGCTTCATGTGCAGCTACTTTCAATCTTGCCTGTAGGGCACTCGCACTACAGCTCTGAAAAAGAAAATCAAGTACTAATTTAGTTTACACTGCTCAGAAAAACTTCTTAGAGGCAAAGGAAATGAGATAGGGGTAGGGAGGAGCAATTCATTATATCCCTTACACAGCCTCCTTCTTTTTTTTTTTTTTTAAAGATTTTATTTATTTATTTGACAGAGAGAAAGACACAGCAAGAGAGGGAAAACAAGCAGGGGGAGTGGGAGAGGGAGAAGCAGGCTTCCCGCGTAGCAGGGAGCCCGATGCGGGGCTCGATCCCAGGACCCTGGGATCATGACCTGAGCCAAAGGCAGACGCTTAAGGACTGAGCCACCCAGGCGCCCTCACAGCCTCCTTCTTGAGGAAAACTGCTACCACCCAGGTCCTCAGCTTTTGGATATAGGGATAGATACCAAACACAAAATAACCGAATCCATTGGCTGCAAACCACTGAATGAGGGAAACTGAGCCAATCAGTGTCTTCTCCTGGGATTTAGGAATTAGGTCATTGTGGTAGGCACCCTCTAAGAGGACCTCTATTATTCCCCACCTCTTGAGTGTGGGCTGGACACAGTGACTCCCTTCTAATGAACAGAATATGGCAAAAGTGATGGGATTAAATCTGACCAAACAGGCAAAAGACCTGTATAAACACTGCTGAAAAAAACTGAAGAAGACATAAATGGAAAGACATCTTGTGTACACGGATTGGAAGACTTAATATTGTTAAGAAGACCATACTACCCAGGGGCGCTTGGGTGCCTCAGCTGGTTAAGCGGCTGCCTTTGGCTCAGGTCGTGATCCTGGGGTCCTGGGATTGAGCCCCGCACTGGGCTCCCGGCTCAGCAGGGAGTCTGCTTCTCCCTTTCCTCTCTCTCTCTCTGCCCCACCTTCTCATGCTCTCTCTCTCTCTCAAATAAATAAAATCTTTAAAAAAAAAAAAGACAATACTACCCAAAGTGATCTACAGAGTCAATGCTATTCTTATCAAAATCTCCATGACAGTTTTTTGCAGAAAAAGAAAAACCCATTCTAAAATTCATATGGAATCTTAAGTGACCCCAAACAGCCACAACAATCTTAAAAAGGAAGAACAAAGTTGCATACTTCCTGATTTCAAAATTTACTACAATGTTACAGCAATCAAAACAACATTGTACTGGCATAAGAAGAGACATGTAGATGAATGAAAGACCAAGCCTAGAAATATACCCTCACAAACATGGTCAAATATTTTCAAAAAGTGTGTTAAGACCAAAAGACAGTCTTTGGCAAATGGTGCAGGGAAAACTGGATACTCACATCAGGATGAAGTTGGACCTTTATCTTACCTCATATATAAAAATTCACTCAAAAAATAAAAAAGTAACTAAAAATTAACTCAAAATGGACTGAAGACCTAAATATAAGAAATAAGATGATTTTTATTTTTTTTTTTATTTACTTTTTTTAAGTACGCTCCATGCCCAGCGTGGGGCCCAACGTGGGGCCCAACGTGGGACTTGAACTAATGACCCTGAGAGCAAGACCTGCGCTGAGATTAAGAGTCAGGACCCTTAACCGACTGAGCCACCCAGGCTATTTTTAAAAATAGTCATGCTAGTGGGTGTGAGGTGGCAACTCACACACAGGAATGAACAGGAATGAACCATTTTCTCTTCACCCTTGCCAACCCTGGTCATTTAACTTTTTAAGTTTGGCTCAGAAGAATGAGGCAGATTTTGATTATAATTATTATTATTGAAAGGCTGACTATCTGTTCAAATGCTTCCATTATTTATTCATTGAATATTTACTGAGTATCTACTATGTGCCAAGGACTGGACCTGGTACTGGGTGTATGGGGGAATAAAATATGGCATGTTTCTGCACTGAAGGCACCAAGAGTCCAGTGAAGTGATTTACATACTTTACACAGAAGACTGACTCATCATCCCCAAAGATTTTGAGTGAACACATGTAGAGACAAGCGTAGGAATCAAGGTTATATTTTTTAAGTGTTTCAAAAATCATTTCAAGCAATTCTTCTATAAATGGCACAGAAGACAGAGTAACTGTTATACCAGTGTGTCTACTGGACATTCATATTTCTCTTTTTGAGTTTCTTGTTCTTTCCTTTGCTTTCCTTTCACTGTCTTATTCCTAATATTAAGGGGATCCTGGAAATATCTGGCAATTGTGATGCCTGCTGTTGGTTTCTAATATCTCAAGTTAAGGAATTAATTTCTATTCTTAACTTACTAAGAATTTATAAAGAATGATGTGACTATTATTCAGCATCTACTAAACTCTAATGTGCAGCTAAGAGTGTTTCAGTTGTTTTTCTCAGACTTTCTTCTGGTTAAGAGGAAGGGAGGACTGCTTACATTTGATTCCTGACTCTGATACTTTGTTTGTATGACTTCAGGAAAGTTATTCAATATCCCTGTGCCTCAGACTGCTTATCTATACTATAAAAAATAATAACATCGCCTACCTCCTAGAATTTTGTGGAAATAATGGGCAATATATGAAAATCGCATAGTGCAGTGTAAGATGCATAATCACTATTCAATGTTAGCTATTATTTTTGTCTTTAACTCTAAAGGATGATTAAATTATCTGAAATCCATTATAAATTTATATTTCCCTTTGCCATCATTTTTTTTCTGTTGTTTTTTTTTGTTTTTTTACATTGGCTTTACCTTCCAGAATTGCTGACTTTAAAGGAAAGAGGATGTTGTTAAATTATGATGTTGGTTATGGACATGACATACAAAGATGATGTCTCCTATTCCTTTTCATTTTTAAAGATTTTACAGAAATATGGGTTGAATTTTGTAAAGTGGTTTTTATTTTTTATTTAGCTGGATTTCTAGCATAAAACCTATTACTTGTGGTGAATTAAACTTTATAATTTTCATATATTTTTCAATTTCCTAAGTTTTCACTTGAGATAGCTGTACATAAGCTTACAAGTGAGACTACAGTTCAAGTTTTTTGTTAGATTTATTAGAGGAAGTAAACTGGCATTTATAATAATGTTCCTAGTTAAGTTATTTATGGGGCGTTTTGTATTTTTCTGCTTTGGAACCAAATATGCCCTTGCATGAGCACAAATAATGTATAATGCCCCATAATTAACAGCTATTCATCAAGCCTTATAAAGACAGACACCTAATAACTGCTTTCTGATAATAATGAAAGTAAGAATGTGGCTCACACATATTCAGATTAAAAAATCTTATGGTGGGGGCGCCTGGGTGGCTCAGTCATTAAGCGTCTGCCTTTGGCTCAGGTCATGAACCCAGGGTCCTGAGGTCGAGCCCCACATTGGGCTCCCTGCTCAGTGGGAAGCCTGCTTCTTCCTCTCCCACTCCCCCTGCTTGTGTTCCTTCTCTCACTCTGTCTCTCTCTGTCAAATAAATAAATAAAATCTTTAAAAAATAAAAAAACAAAAAATAAATAAATAAAAATTCTTACGGTAAAGAGCTAAACATCTTACCTCACTAAGTTCATGTTGCCTTTGCATCTTCTTTTCAAAAGTAGATTTCAGCTGTGTAAGCAATTCATACTAATAGATAAAATAAAAATGTTATTTTATTATATTTTTAAATTGTATGGATTTCTTCAAAATGATAACTAACTCACCTTATCTAAAACAGTTTGCCTTTTGGCTTCCAAGCTGGGCTCTAAAAGGAGATTTTTTCCTGTAAGATAAATTTCTGGTTTATTTCTAGATAAACATCATATTTTTCTTAGGAAATTTAAGAAGTAAGGAAAGACATACTTGCTAGCTCTTCAATACTTTTTACTAAGTCATCCTTGTCAGTAATAATCTGTTTTAGTTGGGGCAAAGTCAGAAACTGTTCTAGTAATATCTCCTCTTGTTCATTCATATCTGTAAGCTGTGACACACTAGAAACACAACAGAAAAGTTAATGAATATCAGTCACTAATTTTTCTCCATGATGATATTCAGGTTTTCCATTTTATTCAGTTGATATGGCTCTAAATAATTTTTGAACTATCATTTATATATCTATATCTATATATACACACACACATACATAAGGAGGCAAATTATAACCTTAAAAGCAATAAAACATCAACCACAGTGGAACATAAAGTGGTCTGAAAGTAGCATCCAATCACGATAGGATTATGAAGACTAGGGTTCATGAACAATCACAACAATGTTAACCTCTGTGTCTACTTAGCTAATAGGTGTGTGGCTGTCACAATAAAAGGTACATATATGGATATGTGTGTGTACAGATAGTCATAAAATATTTAAGGAAAAGCAATCATGGAGGGCTAAACCAAAACCAAAAATCAATATCCACAGGGTGAAAGAGGAAACTGGATGGGTGGGATAGAAATGGAAGCTAAACCTTACTGAACATATCTATTAGTTTTGACTTCCGATCCATACAAAAGCATCATATGTTTAAAAAAATTTAATTAAAAAAAAAGCAGTCTCTAAAATTCAGAGTAAATGGAAATAAACAAGCACTGGTTTTTTTCTAAGTTACATATCCTCCAGAGAAGTAGTATTCAGACTTTAAAAAACAGTATTTGACTGTACATGTCAGGTGTGACAGAACCAAAACACAAAAGAAATATAAAAAACAAAACAAAAACAAACCTTATCTTGAATTCAATAATCATAGCAATAATATTGATATTGTAATTTTGAAAAAGAACAAGTGTCTTTCAGAGAAATGACTTCAGGCCAGGGAAAAGAAATTTCACGATGGCATCTTTGTTTTGTCAGAAAGGCTATAGAAGCCAATGTGAAGAGTTTGTTAGGGACTCAAGATAGAACTGTTTAAGCATCAAGAAGAATAATGACTGCAATATACTGAAACACATCAAATATATTTTTTAAAAAATTTATGAGTTCTTAACAACACAGAAACAACTATAAAAGTAAACACAGAAAACCTTGCCTATCAAAAACTTTGGAGCTTGTTTGTGCATCAACTCATTATTCTGAAAACTGAAAAACAAAAAACAAAAAACAAGGATTTATCTTTCCATTCCTATATGAAGTGTATTTCAATAAAACTAAATAGTTGATACAAAAGTTCTTTTCACAGAATTCTGGTTAATTCCGGCAGTAATAATCACATTTGCAATCCTTAATGAAATAATGGATAGCCAATGATTTCAGGGGTTTCATCTGTTTCAATCTTAATGTCACTAAAAATAGGGCAACCAGACATCACTGTTGCCTTATGTGATGTAATAAGTATGCACTAATTACAATGTAAGTATTCTTGACCAAAGAATTGAACCTATTTTTTTTTCAGCATTGAGATATAATTGACATATAACACATAACATCGTGTAGGTTTACGGTGTGCAGCTCAATGATTCGATAAAACTGAACCTAACTCTAATTAAAACTCTAGATCTAGCCACCAAGAGAAAGAAATATAGGAAAGAGAAGAACATCTTCAATGGTACTACAAGGATGCAATCAGGCAAAAACAGGATATAGAAAATTCTCCAAGACAACCATTTTCCTCAGTAAATGTGTAAATATATAGTGTGCATAATATAACATGTATAATAGTATAATGTGACATTTTCATAATAATTTTTTTTTAAAAGAAGGAAGGAATAAAAAAAAGAATCCTTTATAACACTGAACAATAATAGTACCTACTTTCTGGGGTTGCTGCAAGCATAACATGTATGTGATATATTGTAAACCTTCATTGACTATTATTAGAAAATAATGAATCACTACTTCCTAAAAATGATTATAAAACACTGGGTCAATTAAGGTAAATTTTTTTTTTTTTTAACTGTAGGATTTCTCATAGGTATTTGGCTGTATATCCCTGGTGGGATATATCCCAGAGACAAGAATTACAAAAAAAATTTTTTAATTATACTCAGAAGTCTTAGTAAAAATAGCCTTATGAGTATTATAAACCTTCAATGGGGTATAAAGGATGCAATGCTTCCCAAAGTTGAGTGGCCATAAAACAATTTTTTCATGAAGCAACTTAGAGAAGCAGTGTTCTACGAAACACAGTACTTTAATACTACAGACTTCTGTGTCATCAGTTTGAATACAATTTGGCTCTGTAAAAACACTGTGATTTTTCTTTATGAGAACGTTAATGTGTTCCTCTATGTACAAAGTTCTACCTACAAAAGGATAAATGAAAAAGTCTAAAATAAGCCAAAAAATATTTGAAATCACCAGGGATGATGTATTGAGAAATAATTTTCACAATAATGTAAGCCTCAAGAGAGAACAACATTGTTATCCTGGTAACTATTATATCATTTCCAGCATCTAGAAAAATCCCTAGGTACATACTCACTCAATAAATACAAACTACAAGACAGAAAGCTGATTTGTATAACTAAAACAGCCACAGTATAGAAATAGTGAGGATTTAAAAAACCATTTTCTTTAATACAGGTATGAAAATGATGATCTGGTTTGTATTTATCATTGTCAAAGAGATAATGAATACTGACATTACTCTCCAAGTTTTTTACCTTAGTTCTGAGAGTTCTGGAAATGTATCAGGGATATCTGGCATCTTGTAACCAAAACCATCTTGGCTTATCTAAAGAGAAGTATGAAATGGTAATTAAGTTTTAGCCATCTTTTTGACTGCTCCTATTTACTTATAAATGTAATTTTTAATGTACTACATCCCATGTTTCATTATCACCTTCATCTTTGTACTTTACATTGTCCTTATTCTCCCCTTCTTTCTTTACTCTTATTTTTTTCAGTGTACTTTATATATAGAGGATTAAATTTTTTTTTTTTTGGGGGGGTGAGGATCATCTGAGTACCTGTGTTAACCTCTTTCTTGGGCAAGTATATATTAAATAAAACGCTTAAGTGTATCTGTGACTAATGTAGAGAATCATCTGTGGATTTCATTGATATATATGAATACATTTGCCTCAAATAAAAGATACTGAATATAAAAAAAATGTAGTAAGTTGCAAAAGTCTGAATAGTTACATAACTAAGTCTGACAAGACAGTAGGGTAGATAAGGAATAGGTAATCCATTGTTTTATAAACGACTTTTTAAAACAGAGGATCCTTGAAAACATCTCTTGTAACTTTGCTTATCCTACTAATTGTAATTAATATTGTTCATGATATTCACAATATTTATTCATAATATTTCTTACTAAAATGATGAAAGGTATTAGAAAAACAAACTCCACTTGGGCCTAATCTAAATTATTACAAACACTAAAATTAGTAAAGTTGGATATAATAAGGTTTATAATATTTGAGTATTACTGTGGGTGATACTCACTTAAGGTTAAAATGGAGGTTTTAAAATCATTTTATGTTTTATTCATAAAGTAGTAGTCTCTCAGTAACATCCCACATGGCAATAGTTACCAGTTTATTTAAGAACATACAATTTTTTTTAAAACCAATGAGACACTTGAAGCCCTTGGCATGGTAGAAAGCAGATCCTCCACAATCTGATACCTACTTCTCTTACGTGATCACTTTTTGTGCCTCTGCCTATTTCCTATACGACAGTCAGAGAGATCTATTAAAGGCAGTTTCACAAAAAATGCGATTTGGTTTACGTTTCTGCGACTTTGTCAATACTATTGCCTCTTTATGGAAAGCTTTATATAACCCTTTTCATCCTGACAAATTCATTACCACCTATCAAAATCTGGCCTTAAACATAAACAAATAAATTAATTTATCTGCCTCATTTTAAGTGAGCACCTACTGTATGTATCAGGTGTGCTCTGAGGCACTAAGGATAAAGTGGTGAAAAAGCAGAGACACATTTTTTATAAAAGCATCCCTTCTAGGTCTACCTCAGTTCCTGAGAGCACTGACTGTTTCCTCAACTGTCTTCACCATGAACTCTAGACTCTCTCTTCTACTCCACTGGAAATTATTCTTACTTGTAATTATTTGATAATTTGCTGGTCTCCTCTGAGTTTGTTACTTGAGTTGAAAATGTGATTTAATCTTTTTATCTTTTGTGCCTTACTTAGTGGCTGGCACAAGAAGGCAGATAATAAATATTTGTCAATTGGATGAGTTTTCAAGGATATAAAAATACAGAAAACTGAAGATACCCACCGGTGCTGAAGTGTCTGTTGTAGGAACAGGTAACGGCAGATTTGAAAGGACACCGAAAGAAGGAGCAGCGGGTTTGGCTGGTGTGTAACTTGTTGTTGAAGAAGAAATAGTGTCGGCAACAGACAAAGAAGTGATAGTCCTGTTAGCTTCTTGTGGGGGATATGGAGGAAGAAATGGGAAACCCTGAGATGCATAAGGAGGCATCCCACCTGGATTACTGTAGAGGCTAAAGAAAAAGACAGAAAAAAACATTAGACTTTAGGGGTAAACCTATAAAATTATTCCCAAATGGTTCTAAATAACAATGGTCATGACAAAGAGACAGAATCTTGTTATTATAATCATATAATTGAATTAAATATTCTACAAATTGATAATGACCCCACTCCCCCCAAATAGAAGTGTGGTTTCCATGAAAAAAGAAAATATTTTAGAAAACATGTAATTCAACTAGTCAGAGTAGAAGTGAATAGACAGGCTCTTTTTGAGTTTTGAGCATTCCATTAGCATCAATCACTGTCTTCATAAAGAGAACGGAGAACATTTAACCCAGAAAATGTATTCAAGACAGGTTGTTTAAATAGTAGCTCTCACTTTATCTGGAAAAATATAAGTGAAAGTCATGACTGCGTTTCTAAAAGATTTTAAAGGAAAATACTTAAATGTATAGAAGAACTGCTAAAAATGTTAAAATATAAAAAAGTACATATAAAAAAACAAGTATATAGATTAGAAAAAGTTGTACAGCAGCATGTACTTGGGATTGAATTAGAGAGCAATATTTATTTTTTGCAGTGTAAAAATATCTGGGTCCTGGTTCAAGATGACAATCAAGCAAGACCTTGAAATCACCTCCTCCCATGAACATACTAAATCTGCAGGAATATGGAACAATTTCCTCAAGAAAAAAGCCCTAAAATTTAGTTGTACAACTCCTACAAATCAAGCAAATATGAAAAATCAATCTTGAAGCAAGTAGGAAAGCCTGAGACACAACCTCACTGTAAACCGAAACCTCAACACAGAGACCTATAATCAGGAGAAAATGCAAAACCTGAAGCTTCTTCCTGAAGAGCAAGAGTTTGAACCCCACACTGAGCAGTCCATCTTTTAAGCCCTGCATCTCAAAGAACAGCCCCCAAAACATCTAGCTTTGGAAACCAAAGGACCTACCCCAGGACCCAGCACAGAAGCAGTCGATTGAGAGGCACCCAGATTTTAGGTGTAAGGGTCTCATTTCCTAATCTTAAAGTGTCCGCTTGAGGGACAGGTACCTAATTTAACCCCCATCCAGGGACCCCCTGGGATTTGCTCTAGGGACAAAGGGTGGTAGGTGCTCTCTTCATGTTCTCCCTGTCACAGTCCAGAGCACCAATATCTCTTGGAAGGAAGCTCTCTTGCACATATGGTGCTTAGTTTTTATGTCTGGTGCCCCAGTTTTGGTGGCTGCCATCCACAAGATACCCATTGATTGCATGGCTCTGGAGGCTGAGGGCTTGCATTCCTGGGTCCCATGCGACTGTAAAACAGTAAGAGAGTCAGTTGTTGGCAGGCTACCACCCCCAGGGCGCTGCACAGACAGCAGATCGAACACACCCCTAAGTCTTCCTATGAAAGAGTCTAATAAACAGGTCTGAAAGCTTTGGCTTGATGAGAAGGCTTCTGGTTTGGCATACAACCAGGGGCTTACAGAGGCACTCCCAGGAAACGTAGGTTAGTGGATGCCATCTCTGCACACTCCCTCAGTCTCACTCCAGCTCACAAGTATCTCCCAGAAAGAAGCTTATACAATCATCTGGGCCCCAATTTTGCAATTCTACCCAGGGACCAGACCTCCAGATCTCTGGTGGCCAGCACGGCTTACACTTGCAGCCCCACAGACTATATATATTTGCATACTTTAAAAGCTGCTACCTGAGGGTCTGGCTGAAGGTTTGGCTTCTATTCAGCCTGAATCCAGGTGCTGGCTGAGGTCTTCTCAGGTCCTGGTGCACCCTCAAATACTGGGAGCTATTAAAAATATAACAGGGTCCTGGGACAATACACGATTTTAGAGACAATCAAGAGGTAGGGCAGGACTGAATGATAAGGTTCATCTCCTGGTCCAGTCCTCAAGACTGGGAGAGGTGGCTGCTTCATCTTATGCATAGAAACCAACATAGTCAAGGAAAATGAAGAAGAAGACAAATACGTTCCAAACAAACAAAAACCTCAGGGGGGAAAATGTAATAAAATGGAAATAAGTAATTTACCTGATAAGAGTTCAAAGTATTATACACTTAATGAACTTGGGGGAAGAATGAATGAACAAACACAGTAAGAACTTCAACAAAGAGATAAAAAATTTAAGTACCAAACAGAAGTCACAGAGGTTAAAAAAAAAAATACACTAGAAGATTTCAAAAGCAGACTAAATGAAGCAGAAGAAATGAGGAGTATACTCAAAAGTAGGGCAGAGAAACTCACCCAATCAGAGCAGCAAAAAGAAAAAAAAAGATGCTCCCTGATTTGAAAGTATATTACAATGTTATAGTAGTCAAAACAGAATATTATTGGCATAAAACTATATACAAATAGATCGATGGAACTGAATACAGAACCCAGAAATAAACCTATGCATATATTGTAGCCAAGAATATACAATGGGGAAAGGATAGGCTCTTCAATAAACAGTACTGGGGAAAATGGATGGCCACATGCAAAAGAATGAAATTACCATTTCTTTACATCATATACAAAAATTAATTCAAAGTGGATTAAAGACTTAAATTTAAGACCAGAAACCATTAAACTCTCAGAAGAAAACACAAGGAGTAAGATTCTTGAAATTGGTCTTGGTGATGATTTTTTTGCATCTGATACCAATAGCAAAGGCAACAAAAGCAAATAAACAAGTGGGACTCTATCAAACTAAAAAACTTCTGCACAGCAAAGGAAACTATCCACAAAACAAAAAGGCACCTTACTAAATGGGAGAAGATATTTGCAAATAATATATCTGATAATCAGGAGTTAGTATCCAAACTATGTAAAGAAATCCTATAATAGCAAAACACAATCCAGTTAAAAAATGGGCAGGGAATATTAATAAATATTTTTTACAAGATAACATACAGATGGCCAAGAGATACATAAAAAGATGTGCAACATCACTAATCATCATGAAAACGCAGATCAAAACCACAATGAATTATCACCTGACACCTGTTAGAATAGCCATCACTAAGAAGACAAGAAATAAGTGTTGTGGAGGATGTGGAGAACAGGAAACCCTTGTGTACTCTTGGTGGGAATATAAATTGGTGCAGCCACTATGCAAAATAGTATGGAGGGTCCTCAAAAAAATCAAAAATAGAATTACCATATGATCCAGCAATTCTACTTCTGGAGATTTATCCAAAAAACTGAAAACAGTAATTCAAAAAAATTAATGGTGACTCTGTCTGGGCTCCTATGTAGTCTCAGGATAGGGTAGTCACTAGAAAGACACACCGACGAAGGGCTGGAACTATTAGCTGCACCCACCAACCTCAGGGAATGAGGGGCTGCAAACTAAGTTCTATGAAAACTCTTGAACAATGAGGTCTGACAAACTTCCTTGTTGGTGAATGCATCCACATGGTGGGAGGATGGTGCACCCCGGCCCACGGGGACAGAAGCGCCTGCATTCGGGGCTCTTCCAGTCCTTGCCCTGTGCATTGCTTCACATGGCTATTCATCTGTATCCTTCATAATGCCCCTTTATAATAAACTGGTAAACATAAGTAAATATTTCTCTAAGTTTTGTGAGCAGCTCCAACATATTAATGGAACCTGAGGGGAGGCATCATGGGAACCTCTGATTTTACAGTCAGTTGGTCAGAAGCACGTGAACAACCTGTGGATTTGACTGGTGTTTAAAGTGGAGCAGTCTTCTGAGACTGAGCCTTTAACTTGTGGGATCTGTCACTACCTTCAGATAGAGAGCATCAGAATTGAATTATATCTATAGGAAACCCGGTCACTGTCTGCTGAGAACTGGAGAATTACTTGGTGGTGTGGAAAACACACATATCAGAGTACTGAAATATGTTCCAAAATATATAAAGCTTGAACAATTTTTAAACTGGAGTATTATTATTTTATTTAATTACATAGATTTACATAAGTTGAAATTATGTTGGAAAACAATTTTATGGATTTTGAAACTAAAGTTCATATGGAAAATTATAGAAAGAAAAGTATCTGATGGAGGGTTAAGAAGAGAATAACTGTGCCATCTGGTAAAACAAATTACAAAACCTTTATAATTTAAAAAAAAAAAAGAAAAGCAACTTTTTTTTAGAGCAAATAGTGGTAAATGGATATGCAGATCAATGGAACTGAATATAAAATCCAGAAAAAGCCCGAAACACATAAGGGAATAAGGATGTAAGACAGATGTGAAATAAATGGAAAAAAAGATCAGTCAATAAACAGTGTTGGGACGGCTGGAAAAAAATGAATTGGAGACAGATCATTATATTCATAACATGATAAAAACCAAATTCATCAAAGATTTAAATGCTTCCAACTAAATCTTACAAGAACTAGATGAAATCATTGGGAAATAATTACTGTGGGGTGGGAAAGGACTTTCTGTGATCCCAAATTCCAAAGTCATAAGAGAAAATGATTAATTGCTTGACATTAAGAAAGAACAAAAACAAAAACCTATATGACAAAGCCCATTATAAATAAGACAAATAAACTGGGGGAAAACATTTAAAACTCGTATCACAGACACAGGGGTAATTTCTCTAATACATAAAAAGTTCCTACAAATTGATAAAAAGACTAACAACTCAATAGCAAAATGAAAAACAGGATAGAAGACTCAGGTTACAGAAAAATAAAGAAAAACAACTCCAAATCATAGGAAAAGATACTCAACTTCATTGTCAGTAAGATAAATACAACTAAAATTATACTAACATATCATGTTCTACTTATAAATTGGCAAAGATCCATTCCAATAATATACTGTATCGGCAAAGAATATGGGAAAGTAAGCATTGTGCATAGTGGTAGAAATTGGTGCAACTTACTCTGTAGGGCAATTTTGCAGTATTTGTCAAAACTACAAATGTGCATGCCACTATGAGAATGTATCTAAGAAATATATTCACATTTGGCTAGAATATTATTTTTAAGGTTATTTGCTGCAGTGCTGAGGGTAAAGAAAGGTGGGCCTTTTAGGAAAGAGTGGAAACAACAAAAACATCCATCAGCACGAGTCCTGTTAAATAAATTACACTACATCTATAAAACAAGTACTTTGTGGTCATAAAGAAGAAGAAGGAAATGCTTTATGTACCAAAATGGAAAACTATTCAAACTATACCATTTAGTGTAAAAAAAAAGGGGGGAGGGGAATGGTATGTTACAGTTTGTGTAAAAAAGGAGGAATAAAATACTCCATGTACATATTTCTTTGTAAGTCATAAAACATCTTGGAAATTCTATGCATATTCACCCAAATGAAAAACTCTGGATACAAGCAAGAAGAAAAACTAGGTTGTAAGGGAGAAGACAGTGGAAGGAAGACTTTTTACTCCATATCCCTTTATATTTTTTGAATTTTGATTCAAGTAAATATATGATCACTGAAAAAATTAAGTTAAAATAAGTTTTCCAGTTTAGCTTACTTATTTAAAAAAATAGCTCATCTTTATGTTAAAAAATTAAAACTTTTATCTAAAGGTATGTCAGTGACATAAATATAAATATAACAAGTTATTTGGAAACAATATGACCAACATGAGAGAGTATTTGTATTATAAGTCTTTATTGTGAAGCAATTTTTATTTTGACCTCAGTAGCAGATACAACCTATTAAATAATCTAAGGAATGCATCAAACCTGCATTTTAATAACCTGCACTTTATCACAGAACTTATTTGAAATGAGAATAAGTAAACTTACTGGCTTTTATTTTCAAATAAGGTGAATGAACTTTTATCCAACCCTGCCCTGACAGAAAAACAGGATATACAGTTTTTAGATGAAGGATATTAGGAGGCTTATAACTCCAGTACAAAGACACAAGAGAGGAAAGATGAAGGCTGGGGCTGATGCACCTAATGACCTGGATAATCTAGCTAAGCAGATTTTCAGGCAGTGTTCAAAATGCTGCCTGACTCCTGAGCAAGAGCAACTTCTTGGAAATTAAGTAGGAGGACTAGGATATAAAGCCAAGAAGTATTCTGAGAAAAGGAAATAAAAAGACCAACAAGAAGCTGCATCATCATTAAATTTCAGAATACCAAAAATTTTTTCTAAAATTTACAAAGGATCAGAAATCAAAATGGCATTGGACACTTTGCAATAGAAGCCATATAGACAATATAGCAACACCTTCAAAATTCTGAGTAGAAAAGCACTTCGACTTAGATGCTAATGCAAAAAGTGGAACAAAAACAAGTTATCTCCAGTAGTCCCTAACCAAACTGCAGATTCACAAGGAAAATACATGTCGTCAAGGTCAGATGACATGAAAAAACAATCTGAAAGGTATTTTTCAGAGCTGCTAAAAGATGTGGAAAATTAAAAAGATAAAACCACCAATGGAAAAATGGAAGTAATTATTAACTCCAGAAAAAGCAAAAAATTATACCGTAAAGGAAATGTAATCATGACAAAGTCCTTGATTCAGCAATGGGGAATATTTACAGAATCGAAGTGATGAAAATACCAAAAATGAATTTAAGTAAAGATCATGATATCAATCACTGAGAGAATGAGGGGAAAGGAACATTTATGAAAGATAACGATAACTAAACTCCTCATCAATCATAACAGGAGGTTGAAATATAATACCTAAAATTAAAGAACCAAGACTATGTATATATTATGTTTAAATTATTCAGAAAGATGAAGGTAAATATTGGAAAAGCAACTGAAAAAGAAAATACAGCTGCCTCTGAAAAGTATGAGTGTATCTGTATGAAGGTAGGAATGTGGAATGAAGAGAACTGCCTTTTAACATCATTTGAAAATTTAAACTCTATTATGATTACTTTGATAAAAAGAAGTAAAAATAAATTTATACAAATATTTTTTGGGGTATAAATATACTTACTACGGAAATGCTGTTGAAGAAGGAGCTAAAACTGGAGGATTCTTCCAAAACTCATCCAACAGACTCTGAATAATTTTTCCAAGATCTGAGTGCATTGTAAACTAAAAGTAAGAGTAATACAGGATGATCAAAATCACTTTCAGAATAAGTCTTACTAGGATCATGTCACTGTAAAACTTAATCTTAAATCTACTTCTGCACATCAAGAATTAAATGAAAAACAAAGGATACTGTGCCAAATGACAAGATTAGCAATCTACAACTTAAAATATTTTTCTATAGACTCAATACCATAAATCAGTTAAAAATCTATTTAACCAATAATGGAGCTAAAATATTTCCACATTTAAAAAAATAATTTGAGGGGTGCCTGGGTGGCTCAGTCGTTAGGCGTCTGCCTTTGGCTCAGGTCAAGATCCCAGGGTCCTGGGATCGAACCCTACATCAGGCTCCCTGCTTGGCGGGGGACCTGCTTCTCCCTCTCCCACTCCCCCTGCATGTGTTCCTGCTCTCACTCTCTCTCTGTCAAATAAATAAATAAATCTAAAAAAAATAATAATAATTTGAAGGTTCTAAGGTAAATACTGAGAATACATTTAAGTTATAGTGCTTCAACCTTCATAGTAATCAATCATTTATGTATCCTAAGAACTTTAAGGCATATTTGAATTTTATCCCCTCCTAACAACTATGGAAAATATACTGTGAACCAAAGTTCTAACATCAACAGGTCCTCATCACAGAAAAACAAATAACCTTCAAATCAGTATTATCTATTGGATATAGTGACCTTTTTTTTGGGAAAATTACTTATTCCAAATGAGATTTCAAATGCATTTTAGATTTCTAAAATATGCAGTAATAAAGTAATACACCTGTTATACTACTTTGAAATAAATTATACTATATACATACATTGTTTACTAATGGAGAGGTAACATATACCCCTTGTTTATCCATTAAGTGATGTCGTATTGGTGGATAAACACTGATCACTGGTTTTTCCTGAGGAAACTGTGGAGGGAGCAATCTGTTAAATGTAGAACAGATGGAAAAAACACAAGTGTTATATAGTCATAATTCTAAAACAAAGTTAAAAGCAAATTAAATTTTCATGCTTTCATTTAGAGTAATTATTCACAGTAGTAAGTGCTCTGTTATGGTTGTTGATCGAAAATACACAAAAGGATATACTTTAGCCACAAGATTATAAAGCAATTCAATTCAGTAAAACTTTACTATAGAATATGGATACCCTGAGTTATAAGATATTCTTCACACCATGTCAGTTAATTGCTTTCAAACACAATATACTAAGCTATGTAAAATCTCAGATAAAATCAGATCAGGTATTTGTAACAGGTGACCCATAGTAACCAGTCTGACTATTGGACCACAGGTTCTGGCCATATAATTTTCTTGTGGTTTTCCTACTTATGAAATGCTGCCAAGAATTATTACACCATCTATTGAATTTTTGAAGTGTGTAGATAAAAGCAAAAGCACTATGATTAAAACATTGTAGCTGTCATTATGCCTTGGTTCTATAAGGCTCTAATGGTCCCCATTAACACAACTCTCCCAAGTCTGTCAATCACATGGTTTCAAGTAAAGAACAGTAAATTCTCAATACAAGAAGAAAAAAAAAGAGGTGAAAATCTTAACCTTTATGAACTACCACAAATTTAAAATTCAGGATTGAAGTCTTAAATGGATCTTACTGGATATGGAACTCTGATTTCTAAATCTCTCTAAACTCAGAAGAATATGACCCTTTAAAACTATCTCTCTGTTCCCGTTGGCTCTGAAAACGATTTGTTTGGCAGCACTGTCATGAAGAGAACTGGGTCTTTTTGGCTTCTCCTACTTAGCCCTACCTAGGGCATTTGATGGAGATAAAACTACTTCATTTATATAGCTAAAGATGTTAGCCTAGTTTGGTAAAAAAAAAACAATGATTGGCCTTTGGAGCCCAATCAATCTGGGTTTGTATCCTGACTATGCTATTCACTACGTGTGTGTCTGTAATTTACCCAATTTGTAGCCCTGCTGTGAGGATTCACAAAGCTCATATATCAAGATAACACAGCATAATGCTTGGCACTATTATACATTCACACTTTCATTCACTTGTTCAACTAGGATTTAATAAGGCCTTCTCTGTGCAGGCATTATGCTAGACAATGAGAATATGAAGATGAATAAGCCATGGTTCCTGTCTTCAAGTTAGGTGCTTCTTATCTCACCCAAACACCTACTCTAGCACACAGCTACCTAATGCAATTTGAGGTAATAACTTAATACTTTCATGCTAAAGACTAATAATTACACTTAGAATTAAATGGGTACTTCCGCAATCACTTTGTCCAATCTTTCCTCTTAAATAACCTCCTGATTATAGTTTTTAACTTAATTTTTTTCTTTAATTAGTAGATCAAATTCAGCCCTGAACTTTCTGGTTGATACAGTATATCTGTTGCTGAAGACTAGAATATTTTCACTTGTTTCTAATGTAGGGGTAAATATATCTCTAATAGTTTTCCATACATGATCCCTTTGACTGTCATCATTTTCAGCCTTTCTTTTAGCCTACCTCCAACTAAGACTTCATGCAAATCAATAAAAACAATGACGGTACTAAATATTATTATTACATCTTTATATTGCATTTCTTCTTGTATAACAGCTTCTTTCTTACAGCAATACACTTTACCATGTCTTTAAAAAATTTTTGTTTCACGAAATTATGTGACTTTGATAATTTATAGTTACTAGAAAAATAATATTTTAAATATGTTCACTTTAAACAATTTACTTCTAATAACTAAGAAATAAAATAATGAAAAGATTTTTAAAAGTACTAGTACATAAAAATATAGGATACAATTCTACTCACATGTTAATATTAATTGTCAGGTTGTTTACGGTGAACGGCAACCTGTATTCCACATCTTTCTGTATTTCAGCTATACTGTAGGAGAAAATTTGAGAGAAAAAGTCACTTGAAGTTATAAAACCATTAATGTTAAAAAGAATGTTAAATGTTTTTAGAGCCTACTAAAACTATTAATTTTAATCACCCAATCTAGATAGCCAATATAACTTGTATCTTGAGGGAAAAATTATCATAGAGAGATTTATCAAATCAGGCAATAATATTCTGATATCCAAGTGCGTGTGTGTTGGGGGAAAGTGGTAGAGTGGGGATAGATGTTGAGGTAAAATGGCAAAGAAAAACTCTCGTATTAATGCTAGGTTGATTTACTATCACTTTACCTAATTCAACATTAGTAGAAGCAATTGTTATCCCTCTGGTTAATACAAGTCAGCAAGACATCTAGGTTCTGATTAGAACACTGCCACTACCCAGCTATATAGACAGCTAGGCAGGTCTGGGTCTTAATAAGTTAAACTTAAAAGCCTGGATGAGATGTCTCCTACAGTTTTATGACAGAGACTGCTGACTGCTTTCCAGAGACAAATAACCTCCCCTTCTTCCTCAGTAAGAAAAGTCTGATTCTACTCTGAGTAGCAATGACCTAGCCTTTTTTGCACCTAGCTGTTGCTATAGACTTACGTTCTAGCCAATAAGATAGATATAGGGAGGCTGTGGGATAGAATTACTAGGAAAGCAACTAGAAGGGGGCACAAAAAACTAGTATGAGTCCTCCTCTCCTGCCTCTACCTGATAGCTGCACTTCTAGCAGCCATCCTGGACCATGAGTGACCCTGAGAATGGAAGTCATACACTAGAGAGAGCTAAGCAGAAAGAAAGAAGCAGCCTGGGTCTTTAATGACTATGGAATTGTCAAACTGAATTTCCTTTCTGTCAGAGAAAAAAAGTTCTGTTTAACTCACTATTTTGGGAGTCTTGGCTAGTAGCAGCTGAATATAATTGCCAACTAACAGAATTTCCTTGTATTTTAACATTCTACATTTAGAATTTACTTTATTGTCAGTTGCAGGGATACATTAGTACAATTATAATCTAGCAACCAAATCTTTTGGGGGCTCACTTCAAATTCTAATGAACATTCACAATATTTCCAAAGGGAAAAATGTTAAGTAGTATTCCTGATTTAAGGTTGAGAAGAACTTTAATATTCAAAAAGACATGAAACTTTTTCAAGCATGAATACTGTTGGAAGATCTAGTGTTTACATAATAATTAACTTTTCGTTCTTTTGGTTGCTTCAACTACTGCTCTGTACTGACATCCCATGGAATGGGGTTAGTATGGAGATGAAGAAACAGCTGAGAACAGACTCAAAAAGATACTCAATATTAGGACTTCCATAGTTTTACAGAAGTTTTCTTTGGGGTTCAGTTTTGGACTAGAATACTGACAACCTCCTCAGTTGTAGGAACACCATATAATCAATTAAATGGCTTAAGGTTTCTATTCCTTTATATTATTTTAGGACTCTAAGGTGTAACTGTTTCACGGGAATACTGGTCACACATGCAACCATCAGTTCTAAGCTAAATAGAACATCTTCATGATTAAAAGAATTTTATGACCTCCTAAGTCAGGCTTCCTGGGTTCAAATTCTCCCTCTAAGCCATTTACTTATGTGATCATATATGCAAATTACTTAACCTAAGCCTTATCTCTCAAATGGAAAACAGGGATGTTAACAATAGCTATCTACCTAAAACAATTGTTAAGATTAAATGAGAGAATACTTGTAAAGCCCTCCGCAAAATGCCATAATAATTGTTCAATACATGTTAGCTATTATCAAAAATGCATTTTGAACATGCATCTAAGTTGGAGCCTGTCTAAATTTGTAGTACCAAAGTTTTAACTCAGTTTTTTAGTGTATTTTTATAGAAAACAAAGTGAATTCGACTAAAATAATTTTTACTTAAATCATTGTCTAGAAGTGGTTTCATTGTCTCTACAATTAGAGTGTTGACATTTATTAGGTTTTGACAAGTTTCCTTCACAAATGAAGTATGATAAATAACTGAAAGCAATACTTGCAGTATTAGTGAGAGGTGAACTCTCGTTAACAAATTCCAGTACAAGTTAGTCATGGCAATTGTTGGAGTCAGGCCATGCTACTGAAATATGAAGTGCAAAATATGGCACTTCAGCATCTTGAATACTTTCAGCTGAAGGAGTCTGAGAAAAGAGAAGCAGGAAGGTTACTCTAACCTCCTCCCCGCCTCATACTTCTTCCCTGAAACAAATCATAAAATCCTCATGTGAAATATGCCCTCCTCATACCAAGTAGCATCTTTACCTCAAAGACAAAGGGACACCAAGAAGAATAGTAAGAACCCTTGATCATTACAATTACCTTATATTCCTTAACCCATCATATTCTTCCATGACTGTACACTTTTCATCAAACCTAGCACAAAAAACTCAGGTCTAACTATTTCTTTGGATCTTTGCTTCCTTAAGTCATCCATCTCATGTAAAACTTACATTAAATAAGCTTGTATGGTTTTCTCCTGTTAATCTATCAGTTTACTTAATTAAAACAAAAACTAATCCCTGAATATTCGCAATGTGATTTTGAATTTTTTGCTATTTTAAAACTTTTATTTATTTTTTATTTTTATTTTTCGAAAATTTTACTTATTTATTTGACAGAGAGAGCAGGAGAGCAGAGGCAGGGGGAGCGGCAGAGAGAGAGGGAGAGGGAGAAGCAGGCTGGCTCCCCCCGCTGAGCAGGGAGCCTGATGTGGGGCTCGATCCCAGTACCCTGGGATCATGACCTGAGCCGAAGGCAGTCGCTTAACCACCTGAGCCACCCAGGTGCCCCTATTTTAAATAACTTTTAAAAAACTTATTCTAGGGGCGCCTGGGTAGCTCTGTTGGTTAAACACCCAACCCTTGATTTTTGCTCAGGTCATGATCTCAGGGTTGTGACATCCAGCCCCACATGGGGCTCCGCACTCATTGTAGAGCCTATTGGAGATTCTCTCCCTCTCCTTCTGCCCCTCAACCCCGCTCATGCATGCTCTCTCTAAATAAATAAATACATATATATATACATATATATATAATACTTTAAAAAAACACAACAACTTATCTAAAAATGATTTATTCCCATCGAGGGGGAAAAAAAACAAGCAATGAAGAAAAAGTCAAGTGACTAAAAAAGATCAATTCAAGATACTGATAGCATGCATTTCCCAGTGTTGGGTAAATCAAGGAATGTTTATAGGTGAACCTTGCAAATAAAGGATTCAGATGCTTCAATAAAGATGGTAGATCGAGATTAGACAACTTCCCTTCCCCACCTAAATCTCTAGGAAATATCGCAAAAGACTAAACAACCAAATCTGTAACAGTGCTGGAAAGCAAAGAGGAAGCAGACAAACTCTGAGGAACCTCTAAAAGATAAAAAAAAGATGGGAATAGACTTAAGGAAAAGGGTGATAAGGAAAAAAGGAAAGAAAAAGAAAGTAAACACAGGAACTAATGACAACCCAAAACATTAGATTAATGCAAAGTAGGAGCAGTTTGAAGGTCCTCGAAGCCCTTGAAGGAAGTCAATCCACACCAACAGTGTGGAAGGCTGGGCAGAAGCATTTCTCAGGGTAATGAATGGGAAGATGTGTGCAACAGCAGGTAGGATAGAGCACTCTCCTCTTTTCCCTGCTTGTTCCAAACCAACAGATGGCACTAGTATCTGTACCAGAAGAACACACTGGGTAGCCTTGAAAGGAGCAGAGACTTAGGAAGCTACTGACTTCCATGGAGCCTCTGTTTCCAGGAGACAACTATTAGCTTGTCCCATATTGGAACAAATCATTCTTTTTCATTTGTCACCAGAGGCAGACTATGATAAAGACTATGATAAAGCTAAATATCCACCAATAAATAGAGCTACATATCCACCAACAAGTTAACAAGGAATCTCAAACACAGAAATGAACACATCAAAGAAGTGTGAACAAAACAAAACCAAGCAAGGCAGCCACTAAACTCAAGCAGCCCAACACACAAAAACTTAAGCTAACAGAGTTAATTGAGAAGACTCTAAATTTGTGTAATTAATATCCTCAGAGAAACAAAATAGCACTTGAATTCACACACACAGTTGATATGAAAATGAAAAATTAAGACACTGGAAATTTAAAATAAATAGCTCAAATAAATGGTTTGGTGCTCTGTTTGGAAAATGTTTCATACTATATATTCTTTTCTTGGAGAATACTGATGCATTTTAGCATATTAAAGGCTTTGGGAAATTCTAAAGCACTTAATTTTTGTTTTTGTTTTTTTATCTGTTTGACATGGACCATGTATTTCACAGTATTCTTTGAACACTGTTGTGGGGAACACAGGATAATGAAACAGATGTGCAAAGGGCCATAGGAACAGAGAAGAAAGCACCTAACCTCAACAAGAGTGGTGGTGGGGTCTTCCAGGAAATAAAATAATATCTGAACTACATTTAAAAGTCAAGTAAGAGTCAACATGCAGGAAACAGAAATCAGCAAAATAAAGCAGACATTCTACACAGAAGAAACACCATGGGAAAAATTTCAGATATGAAATAACACTGGGTCTCTTAAAGTCTCCATATCCTTTGCCATTAAAAACTTGGGGTGGGAGGGATGGGGTGGCTGGGTGATAGACATTGGGGAGAGTATGTGCTATGGTGAGCGCTGTGAATTGTGTAAGACTGATAAATCACAGACCTGTACCTCTGAAACAAATCATACATTACATGTTAAAAAAAAAAAGATAGTAGGAAGGGAAAAATGAAGGGGGATATCAGAGGGGGAGACGAACCATGAGAAACTATGGACTCTGAGAAACAAACTGAGGGTTCTAGAGGGGAGGGGGTGGCAGGAGGTGGAGGGATGGGTTAGCCTGGTGATAGGTATTAAAGAGGGCACGTTCTGCATGGAGCACTGGGTGTTATATGCAAACAATGAATCACGGAACACTCCATCAAAAACTAATGATGTAATGTATGGTGATTAACATAACATAATAATAACAAAACAAAACAAACAAACAAAACAAAACAAAACAAAAAAAACCCTTCACATCCTCACTGTCTTGTTAAAAAGAAAAACAGAAGCCCAAAATGGAGACACTTAGGCCAAGTCACCACACTGGGGCTTAATACCTAACCTAACTGCAACCTCCTTAGAAATGTAGTCTTAACCAGCCCGTCAGGAATTTTCAGAACAGCACTAAAAAAGGTGATCTGTCACATGGGTCTTCTCCATCCACAGCCCATCCCCCCCATGTGGTAACCCACCTAATTAGACCCCCTACCCTTTACCCCTAGGGAAAGGTGACGCTGGCTGGTACAATCCTTTCTTTTATTTTGCTAATAACTTCCTTGCTCCACCAATCCTTCCTATAAAAATCTTACATTACAAAACAACTATTGGGAGCTCCCATTACTCGCTAGATGGGATGCTACCCAATTCATGAATCATTTAATGAAGCCAACTACATCTTCAAAATTTACTTGGTTTTGTTTTTTAACAGATTTGATGACAGCAATAGGATCTGAAGTGAACTTCTAAAGGCCTTCGGGGATAAAGAGAAACACAGACATGGCACTCTGTGAACCCTTTTGAGTTCAGTTTTGCCATTCATTTCCAAGGACTTTTGGTGAGCTCCTCTGGGTCTGAGCTCCACTCTCTTGCATTTGAGCTTGGATCAAATTGGTTTTCCAATCCAGGGTTAATGAGTCAGTCTACATAGACAAGAGGCTCTAACAGAGCTCAAGTCCTTTGCCCTTGGTTCAGTTTACAATTCCACACTGGAATCCCTTCTCCAGTTGTAGTCTGCAGTCTCCCTGACCGGCATTTGCTGGTTTAGTACTTTCCCTAGTTCCAATCCACAGTCTCCATCTACTAGAGTCTGCTGGTCAGCTTATGTTGGTGGCCACTGGCTGGAGTTGGAATGGGTCTGACTTAAGAACCAGACCGGGTCTGGGAACAGACTGGGTCTGATCTGAGTTGGACTGGGTCTGATCTGAGTTGGACTGGGTCCAGTGTGAGGCCTGTGGTATTGTTTTAAATAAAGGCTAATTGATAATGCAAGTCTCAGGAGTCAGAAATAAGGCTGCACACACTGGTGGGCATGGGTCAAGCATTTAAATTCAAAGGCTATTAGAGCACTCGCTACCTCTAGAAGACTTCTGTGATAATAATGTATAATAAGTTGGTCACATTAATGGGTTAGATTGACACCAGGTCACCCACCAACTGTGCAATGAGGTACACTGCAAAACACCCCACAATTCCCAACATCATCGCATGCCCCTCTTAGTTATTAATCTGACTCTAAGAAACCCAGAGGCCTAGCTAAAAAAAAAGGGGGTGGGGGGAGGATCCTTCATATCCAGAGTTGAACAGGCCACCTTCTGGCATACCTGCTTATTTTATGTCTAAAAACTATAGTCCCAGAAGTCACAAGTATTTAAACAGCAAGATCTTACTAAAATCAACCTAGAATTACAATGGCCATTATGGTAAATGCTCTAATTAGAGAAATAATTTAAGAAGTATACTTGAAAGCAAGGATTCTTAAACAGAATGGGATACTTATTTTATTTGGTATGCAGAAGTCACCAAAAGGTTTCAAAAATCCAAAGTTTCATTATTCAAAAGGACAAAAAGACAATGAAAAAGAAAGGTACCTAAAACAAAAGACTAAGACTAACATATAAGACTGCATTAATTCCTACTGCTCTCCTCTCTCTTTTATTTGGGTAGTCTTTCTAGTAATCCTCTATGTGAATTGTCTTTTGACTCTGAAGAGACTATTAGTTACCTTTTTTTTATTATGTTATGTTAATCACCATACATTACATCATTAGTTTTTGATGTAGTGTTCCATGATTCATTGTTTGCATATAACACCCAGTGCTCCATGCAGAACGTGCCCTCCTTAATACCCATCACCAGGCTAACCCATCCCCTGACTCCCCTCCTCTCTAGAACCCTCAGTTATCTTTTAAGATAAAGACCACCATAGGCTGCAGGCAATCCCCTACAGGTATCTTTCACTCCTGGGTTAAAGGCCAAACTACCAGCCATAGTTAAATAATTTCTTAAACCCACAGAGGATTCTCAAAGGTTTTATAAATAAATTACCTCCTGAGCCCAATACAGAGGGAAAAAAAAAAAAATATTCCCTTCCTTTCCAAATCCAGAACTGTTGATTATCAATCCTGTCTCCCAGGTATAGCTACTGCCTTCTTGATTGTCTTGTTTTTTTTTTTTTTTTTAAAGATTTTATTTATTTATTTGACAGACACAGCAAGAGAGGGAACACAAGCAGGGAGAGTGGGAGAGGGAGAAGCAGGCTTCCTGCAGAGCAGGGAGCCCAATGCGGGGCTCGATCCCAGGACCCTGGGATCATGACCTGAGCCGAAGGCAGACGCTTAACGACTGAGCCACCCAGGCGCCCCTTGATTGTCTTGTTTTATGTCCTAAGAATTTGGCTTGGCTTTCTGCCTGCCTGGGACAGGCAGGTTTTGTTTAGCTAAATTTGGGAGTGACTCTAGATCTTATAAAAATATTATCTTTTGCACCCTCTCTGAGGATGCTGTTAGGGTCCATGAGGTTGTTTAAAACTGCCAGATACATTTACTCTATGTCCTGGCTGAGACCTGACAAGATACTTGAAAGGATTTACTAACTCTGTAATCAGAAATCTGGCCAAATTAGAAGCTCATATTCAGAGCCTGAAAAGTTTTTTTTTGAGATTTCTCCCCTAAGCTAAATGTACCCAGATGGGGTAAAACACATAGGTGGATGGGTGTGAGTGTCTTTGATACTATTTAGGCAGCAACTTAATTCTTTGAGGAATTAAAAACAGCTATAGCTGTTTTATAAATATGTTATCACCTTATACCTGTCAGAATGGCTAAAATCAAAAAGACAAGAAATAAGTACTGGTGAGGATGTGGAGAAAAAGGAACTCTCATGCACTGCTGGGAATGTAAATTGGTACAGCCATTGTGGAAACCAGTGTGGAGGTTCCTCAAAAAAGTAAAAACAGGAATCCTATTTGATCCAATAATTCCACTACTAGGTATTTATCCAAAGAAAACAAAACACTAATTTGAAAAGATATATGTACCCCTATTTATTGAAGCATTATTTACAGTAGCCAAGATATGGAAGCAACCTAAGTGTCCATCAGTAGACAAATGGATAAAGGAGATATGGTAACATATGCAACAGAATATTACTCAGCTATAAAAAAGGATTAGTTCTTGCCATTTGAGACAACATGTATGGACCAAGAGGATATTATGGTAAATGAAGTCAAATTGAAAAAAATAAATGCCATGATTTCACTCATATGTAGAACCTACCAAAAAAAATGAATAAACATACAAAAAGCAGAATCAGACCTTTAAATACACAGAAATAATGGCTGCCAGATGGAAGGAGCGTGGTGGTTATGTGTAAAATGCAGGAAGGGGAGTGGGAGATTCAGGCTTCCAGTTATGGAACGACTAAGTCATGGGAATAAAAGGCACAGCATAGGAAATATTGTCAATGATACTGTAATAAGTGTTATATGGTGACAGATGGTAGCTTCACTTGCAGTGAGCACAGCATAAGGTATAGAGAAGCTGACTCATCATGTTGTAGATCTGAAACTAATGTAACACTGTGGGTCAACTATACTAAAAGAAAACTTTTTTTAAGTGTAAGAGTTCAAACTTTCATATTATATTAAAACTTAGTTCTAAAATTAAAAAGTAATACAGAAAAACTTAGATGCAGCTTCTTTTATAACTAGTGAGTTTTGTGTTTCTGTACCGAATTCATGGCAGCAATTTAAAGCTATAACCTATGAGGTCTCTGTCTGTGTCTGTATGTTTATGTGTGCCTCTCTATATAGTAAATGTATAGTATTTTCTACCTCCAGATGGTATTCTTAAAATTAATTTGTAAATTTAGTTGGCTTAAAGATCTATTTAACTGGCTTAAGGAAAATTAACTGCTTATATAAATTCTCAGAAATATAACAAAAACACCCACATGTTTTTCAAGTACTGGGATAATCTTCTAGTAAATTAAAGCTAGTTTAAATTCATTGGTTTAATTAAAACAGGCATGTCTTTAGAGTTATCAATATTGAATATAATGCAGATAAACAAATTTCATTCTACCTGAATTTACTAGTTTAATTACATCTGTTATAATTTGTCAGCAAAAGTAACTTAGAATCATGGCTGATTCTGTCTAACGTCTCATAAAGTTTTGTGGGTAATCTAAACATGATTGTTGGAGCAAATGATTTAGATATAAGTGGGATAAGAATTTACAGATAAGCTTTTTAGCAATTGTATTTTATGGTATATGTGCTTAAAAAATTTTTCCAAATCTCTTTAGCTTGAAATTTTAGGAGTCTTGCTAAATTAAATTAAATGATGGAAATGTGGGTGCCTGAATGGCTCAGTGGTGGGTTAAGTGACTGCCTTCAGCTCAGGTCATGATCCCACATCCCCACATCAGGCTCCTGGCTTGGCAGGAGTCTGTTTCTTCCTCTGACCCGCCCTCCTCTCCTCTCTGGCGCTCTCTCACACTCTCTCTCTCAAACAAATATAGTAATATAAAAAATAAAATCTTTAAATGATGGAAATGTATTGAATATTTAGACCATTTTCAAGCAAGATAAAAATACTGTTATTGAACATAGGCTTATTTACTTTTGGTTTATTACAGAGAAGCTGAAAGATACTTAGGTTGTTAATTCTACACTGGAAAACTGAAAAAAGCATATGTTTCTAGAAATTATGAAATGTATTCATAATGTGTCAATCTAAAAAATGCTGGTATTACAGTTCACTACTCTTAGTTTTCACTAGAAATGAAGATTTCTAAGGGTTAAGAATTCTAATTAATGTTATTACAACTACTGCAAGTAAAGGAAACAACTTTGTATGTAAAGAAAGTAAAATGTGTGTTTTTGGTACGAGAAGGAATAAGGAATGGAGATGCATTTTCTCGTTGAGGGGGAAAAAAAAGTAATTTTGTCCTAAAGTGAGGCTGGTTGTTTAAAGAAGAAGAACAGGACAAAATCTGAATGAGAAAAACAAAAAACAAACTTGCAAAGTTTGTTAAAAATGCATCTTTGGAAAGGTCAGAACTAAGATTAAAATGAATAAGTTTTAATACCAAAAGTAAGCTGGTACAAAAGCAGAATTTTATTTCCTCTGTTAAAAGGACAAAGGTTTTTTTTTGGACTTGGGGTCTGCTTTTGATAACAGATTGTTGAAGTAGCTTTATTTTTTAAGTTTCATAATGATCTGTGATCTTATTTAGGCAAACTTTAAAACCTGTTTTTGATATTTTTGACAAAGTTCCCAAAACTAAATTCTAAATGAAATTTTTTTGACCTGTAAGAAATTTTGGAGTGCTTCCAAAAGGGTCCCTGGAACATTCCAAAAAAATTGTTAAACTAATTAGGCTTATTTGATATATTAAATTACTTGGGAAGCATCGTCAAGTAAGAAGTAATACTATGTCTTCCTCATATTGTAATTGTTAAGACTGTGGCTATATGTGCATAAAGTTCATTTTACTTCTACAAAAACTGGCCCCACATTGCCAGATTTTTGCCATCCTGATGTCCTTGTAACAAGGCAACAGTTTGCTCCTGAATCAGAGAAATTAAGATTGGTCAGTAATGGCTGTAAGATAAATGAACAGTTGGGGCTATGGGAAACCAAAGATGGCTGCTTGGTAATTCTCAACTCGCGGGCAAACCCCATTTTTCAGTTTTTGCATTCCTTCACCCACCACAGTGCATTTAAGATGACTAAAATTGTGAATTAACACTGATGGGGAGATTTCTACCAGTCAGGTCCATAATCCTGGAAAAATAATTTTTGTCCCAAGAGGCCTCAGATCTCTCTCTGGACCCTTTGGACACCTGCAGCTGGATTTCATTCAACTGCCTCTCAGTGTGGGTGATCAATACGTTCTTGTTACTGTATGTATGGGTTAAAGCCTTCCCCTATTGCAAGGCTAATGCCCTCCCAGTGGCAAAGAAAAAAGGGAATATTTCCCAGTTAGGGTATACTTTCCACAATATCCAGTCAGTGATCAAGGCACCCACTTCACTGGACAAATTATTCAAGCCTTCATGAAAACTCTGCAAACTTCCTGGAATAATCACAATCTCTATCACCTTGAACCAGACAAGGTCAAGAGAACTAATGAGATCCTTAAACTTAAAATTTCCAAACTTGAAACTACTGGACCTCCCTGACCTAATGTATTGCCTTTGATCTTGTAGACTATTCACAGTACCCCATTTGGAAAACACACTCACTCCACACAAGATAGTTACTGGCAGACCAACGCCTATTGGTATACAACCTTCTGTTGATCCTGTGTCTCATGCTAGTATGACCAATGACTATAAGTGTCTAATGTCTTATGCTCAAGCCTATCATCAACAGGCTAAAAAATCCTTCCCAGGTCCCAATTCTCTGGTTATAGTCTAGGGCCTGGTGACTGAGTATTCTGAAACCAGTATTAGAGGAAGACAGCACTTAAGTCTTGTTGGAAGGATCCTTACTAAAGTGCTCCTGACCACTGCTCCAAACTAGAAGATGCTGGAGACCTCTGAATCAAATTGACAAGGAGTAGCTGACATTGAGGTAGACTGTTTCTAAAATTACAAGACAACAAATCAAGGCTTCATACTTTAACTAAACATGAAACCATGAAACCTCTTCTTTTTTTGTATCCTTTATTCTGGCATTTGCTTGCAAAGATAACACCTTCATCTTTATCTACCTGGCCATTGCTAAAGGGAGTAACCTCTGGAATGTAGAGAAGACTTTTATTTCAGGCTAGCATTTCACAAGCAAAATAAGACATCTCAATGGTTGACTCTCCTGAGTTTCCACTGTTAAGTTAGAAAGGACCTACCAGGAGGCTTTCATGATTTAGCGTTCACTCCTTTTGGCAGGTCCTTACCACCCTGGCTAGGCATAAAGGTAAATGAGATTATGATCAGGAACTTCTTAATTCCTGAAATTGCAGAATCCACTGCTAAAGCAATAGCTGTCCAGTAAAAACCCTTACATTCTCTGGCTAAAGTTCTTTCCCCGCCCCCCCAAAGTTCTTGACAATAGGATAGCCCATGATTATCTTTTAGCTGAGTAAGGTTATCTGCTGTGAACAACATCACCTGCTGTTTGCCTGTGGATTAATACTTCTGGGGTAGTTGAAACTCAACTGTATAAAAACCACTGAGCAAACCACTTGCCTTAAAAGAGTGACTCCTTCAACAGGGTCTTTCTTTGACTGGTTTGGGTCTTAGGGACCATGGCTCCAAAGTGCACTCCAAAAACTGGGAATTATCCTGTTTAGGGTTATCATAAAAATCTCTCTAGTGCACTGTATCCTTTCAAAAGCTTTAAATGTGTATTTGCAGCTGCTAACTACCAAGTGGATGATCTCCGAGACCAGAACCTTACAGTCAAAGTGAAGAGGATAACCCA
This sequence comes from Leptonychotes weddellii, assembly GCF_054177405.1. NCBI lineage: Eukaryota > Metazoa > Chordata > Mammalia > Carnivora > Phocidae > Leptonychotes > Leptonychotes weddellii. The sequence continues at coordinate 17,301,704 of NC_138370.1, forward strand.
CTTCTGTGACTGTGAACACTGTAGGCAGATATGGCTAAAAGTCCCCAGAAAAAGAAAGATGAGGCATAGCTTTGGGGACACAACAAAAGTCATTTTAGGCCCCCAGCTATTTTTATGACCTATGCCCCATCAACTGGCTCTACGTGACCAAGAGCACTTCTTGCAGAACTGCCTAGAAGCCACTGGAATTGCAAAGGAATGCAAAAACCTCAGGAGTTAAGGATTTTAAGGAAACAAAAAGGAATGCAAAAAGCAACATTCTCTACCAGGCCAGGAAATAGCCCAACCATATCAGAGACAATAAATCAATGGTAAAACTCCCAGCGCTGGTTCAAAAGTGAAAGTTGACCTAAAGTGCATTCTTAAGTCTTTTCTTTTTTTGCAGGATTTGCCTCCTCCAGCCCCTCCCCCCCCACCCCCGCACTCAGACAACGGACTAACTGGAGCCAGAGAATTAATGATGCTGACCCTTGCTGGCCCTACTAACTTCAATCAACTAGGAACTTGGACTCTGTCAATTTAGGATGACTTTTGCCCTAATTCTGTACTGAACTCTCTCCTTTAACAAGTCCCTCCACCAATATGCATGTACCCTTAGCCTAAAACTTCCCTAATTTTGTTGTTCGTAGAGACACTGCTTTGGGAAACCCCAGTGTTTTCCTTACCTGTTGCAAGTAAAATTCTTCCTTTTCCATTCTTTGGCATGGTTGTGTCTTTTGACGATGCCCACCAAGAGGTGAACCCAGTTTTGGGTTACAATATCAAGGTGTTAAGCAAAAAAGTCATGACCTATGGATGTCATAAAAAGGAACAAGAAAAACTTGGATTCAGAGCCACAGCTGAGAGTGGTGCTAATTCCTTAAATTTTGACCACATCTCTTAGTTAAGCTGAGAGTCTGATCAAAAGGGGACTAATTGTTAAAAAGAAAACCAAAAGGCCAAAATGGAGCTTCTGATGCCAAGTCACCTTGCCTCCAGAAAATTCCTGATCAGCACCGATGAAATAATCTGTCATATGGGCCCTCTCCATCCCCCAAAAGGAAAATAAATAATCCAATAAAACTCCTTGCCCTTCCCCCAAGGGACAGTGACTTTACCTGGAACAAAGAACAGCTCTTTCCTTTTGCTAATAACTTCCTTGCCCCACTCTCTTTCCTCAAAAACCTTCCATTTCGCACAACTCCTTGGAGCTCCCCTCTACTTGCTAGATGTGATGCCGCCCAATTCATGAATCATTAAATAAAGCCAACTAGATCTTCAAATTTAACTGCTGAATTTTGTTTTTTAACAGCCTGTTGACACTTTCCATTAGTCGCATCACCATCTTCTGTGAAAACCAGGCCATTAAGCTAAGGAGGCTGGGCTTTTCTGGACAAGAGTTAAGACACTACTGAAAGGAATATACGGTCATACCTGAATTTTAGAATGATTACTCTGGTGGCCATGTGGAAAAAAAAATTAAGACTGAAGGCTGAGAAAATAGAGCCCAGTGGTAGTAGGGATGGACTGAGTGGAAACAGGATGACCAGGTTTTTGGCTTAGGTAGCAGACAGTAGATGGCTTGGAAGGAGTTAAGGGGCAGGAGGGGAAGAGTACATGTGGCTGGATTAAACTAGCAATGGAGAAATGACCGCTTGTGTGGTTAATTCTTTTAAGCAAGTATGGACTGATACTACTAAGGGGAAAATTAACTACAGAGAGTACTTGAGCTGTTATGATCTACACAGGAAAAATTTTCTTAAATGGTTAATATGACATGTCATATACTCTGCAATTGTAATTTTTAATTACGGGTTATAAATGGACTATATGATTTAATGTATCAAATTAAGATCCACTTAATTATGGGACTGTTTGACATACATAATTTTAAAGTTCATTCTAAGAGCGCAATGTCCCTTTATAGAGTCACAGTGTTGACATTTTGTAGATTTCTATAGCTTCAACAGGCATAGCAACTTCTTGTAGGATTTTTTATTGCAACAAGCTAAGGTGATTTCCTTCCACAAAGAAGTTTTACTCTCAAATACCTATAAAAGATAACATACTGTTGTTTGTAGCACAAAAGGGAGTAACCGCAAACTGGGAAAATGGAGAAAGGAAAGCCCAGTAAATGAAGCAGCTACTTTTCAGTCAAAGCAAATGTTGCTTTGTGGAATAACTGTTGTCAGATCTTCCACATATTTCTATTTTAAAAGAAAAGTTGCAGGGGGCAGTGGCTATATGAGAAATCTCTAAACCTGCTACTTAATTTTGTAGTGAATCTAAAACTGCTCTAAAGTCTTGTTCTTTTTCAAAGTTGAAAATTTGGATATTTTAATGAAAAATCTCAAAGTATAAATGCCAGCAATGGATCCATATTTTAAAAAATATGTAATATTGAACAGGTTAAAACACATACACATATCTTCTCATTGCAAATTTGTTGTTACCATCTTTGTGTATGAGTCCTTTTGAGCCAACAATAAAATCTATAGAAAAAAAATTATGGAATTTAGGCTTACTCAGAAACCCATGAGTTTAGAGGAGAAAGTTTTATTAACTGTGAACAAGGTGTTAAACTTAACAGCTATATGGTAGACAACTATACAGTAGCAGACTCTCCAAGGAAGTTATAAGGCTAAAGGTTTGGGCAATCAGAATGAATAATGGTATCCAGGGACTGGCAGCAAAAGAAAAATCCAAAACAATTTTTAAAGACTATGCAGATTGGCACCATTATTTTTAAGAAACAAAAATAACTGCTATTTACCAAGTACCTACTAGTTTCTTTACATGTATTATATCTAAAATCCTTCAAAACAGGTACATTTCATTTGTGAGGAGACTAGCTGAAATGGACTTGCTTACTGAATGGCAAGTCAGAAGTATTCCTGCCAGAGGCAAATGAGCTGTAGGTGAGCTTGTGAGGGATTCACAAACAATAAGCTGGGCAGAAGCATGCAGGCTAAGAGGCAAAGGTTCCATGCATATTGATTCTATGCAGTGGAAAGAAGGAATATAATTTGTCATATGCTTACTATGTGCCAGGTACTCTAATAAATGCTCATAAATATCACTCAAATATTAACAATCTTTCATGATAGGAATCACAATTCCTGAATTTACAAATGGGAACTGGAGGCTCAGAGAAGTTGAGTAACTTGCCAAAAGGTCACATTGCTATCGTGTGTTGGAGCCAAATTAGAATCCAGGTCAGATGAGAGACGATGGACTCTGAAAAACAAACTGAGGGTTCTAGAGGGGAGGGGGGTGGGAGGAGGGGTTAGCCTGGTGGTGGGTATTGAGGAGGGCACATTCTGCATGGAGCACTGGGTGTTATGCACAAACAACGAATCATGGAACACTACATCTAAAACTAATGATGGAATGTAGGGGATTAACATAAGAATTAAAAAAAAAAATAGAATCCAGGTCAGTCTGATTACAAAGCTTTCATTCACCTAGGTCATGCTGCTTTTCCTAAGGGCAATAATTTTTTGCTGACTTCCATTTATGTTGCTCAAATTCATTTTGTCTTTTATCTCTAAGAGAGTGCTCACATCCAGGAACCCGAGGAAGCAACACAAACTTTCACAGTTGGGCAGGGCAATAAGAGATGAGGCAATTGATCCTCTTACTTCAGGGGTCCTAGCCTAAGGCGTATTAAGGTTATGTTGCCATGCCAGTTAATGGTACAGCAGTGTCTCCTAACTTCTGGTTCAGAGCCTCTTTCATTAAGACAATTCATGGAGACTATTCATTGTAATAGAGTGAAAGAGAAAAAAGCAATTCTGACAAACATAATAACGCCCAAATTAGATTTCCTTATTATATATAAAATAAAAATAGCACAGAATTACTATGTAATTATTAAAATGAATGCAGAAGTCCTTTACTTGAGAGAGCTGATACCCCTAAGTAAAATGCAATAAAGATTACTATTTGTAAAACTTTGAATTTACATAGTTAATTACCATTCCCAACACAGCTCCAGGTTACTGTTTTAGAGCTAAGGAAATAAAAGAAGCTAATTAACTTAAATATTGTTAAGAGAGAAGCCAGGATAGTTAGAATGGTTAACTGTTAAGAACATCAGTTTTTAGTATTTTCTGATTGTAGTGCAATGCAGGGAAATAATTATCAGCTTCACTTCTGAAGAATCTTTAAATATTGGGATAAGTGAGTATCATTTGGGATATTTTCAATTGCAAGTAATTGAAAACCCAGGTTCAAAGTGGCTTAAACAGCAGTGAGGGGTTACTAAACTTAAAAAGGACTAAGTCCAGAGGCATCAAAGGTTCCAAGGCTGGTTAATTCAATTTCACATCATTATCATGGACATTCCATCGTTCTACTCTACCACATTCAGTAGTCAGCCTGTTTTTCATGATCCAAGCCGTTCCAGATGGCCCATGTAATAATATCCAAAACATAAGAATTTCCTTTCGAACATCTCTATTATTCAAAAAATGTTTTGAGCAGCTCCCCAGCAGATTTCTCCTCCAACTCCCATTGAAGAAGCTTAGGTCAAGAGTCCCTCTTCCACGATAACTGGCAGTGAATGATTGCCATAAACAATCGTTATTTGAGCTCGGCCTCCCTCAGGTATATCATTCTGCATACTCGGAACCCAGATAAAAACTGTTCTTTCAAGAGTCAGGGAAAATGGATTTGGGTGGGAAAGCAAGAGTGTCCTTCAAAGTGAACTTCTTTAGGAAGCAGAAGAAACAACAGAACTAATTCTACTCCTGCCCACAAAGACAGGAATGTTAGTAGTAAACTGAATATTGTGATGACTGTTATTCAGAAGGTGGAATATATTCCTTGAGCCTAGTCTACATAACTTCCAGTTTCCATTTTCATAGTAGACAAACATGTTATGCTTTGGTTAAAACTTTTGTTTGTCATCTATGACAGTTTCCCATTTGCCCTGCCTACCAGTAAGATTAACATGAGGAAATACACATAAAATTCAGCTAACCTTTAGGAGAGGCCTGATAAAGATGAGGTAAGAATTTCTTAAGGTAACTAGAAAAGGAGTTTACATTTATTTAAGGAAGGGACTCACACAGACTAGTTCCTAAATGGAATTTTTTGAATTATAAGGAGTTAAAAAAGGTAAGAATTGGAAGGTATAAGAGAGAATAGGGTTACCGAGGAGGGCAGAATTTGAATACTTTCCTTGTTAAGGAAGAGCTGTTGACCTTATATCTGAAGAAGGGATAGAGTATGAAACATCAGGGAAGTGGGCCCCATGCAACAAGATACGGATATTCATAATTTAGGAAATTTTTATATTATTCATTAAAATATCATCTGAAACATTCTTTCAACTTTTGCAGAATGCACCTTCAAAATCACCAATCACAGTGTCTTACTGCACAACAATCAGTTATAGTACTGAAATCTGGCTACCCAAGCAACGTATTATCATATACTGCACACATAGATCATTTTTACCAGCTACCTTTAAAATGTATGTCATGAGTTCAAATGGCAGATTTAACAAGAATAGATGGATGACACTTTTTTCTGGCAGTGTACCATTCCTTGAAAACTGAAAGTATATGACCTAACTGTCTCCAAAAGTATCCAAGTATAGTTTATAAATGTGAAATATTTCAATAAAATAAAACTACAAGTATTTTTATAAAAAAACTTTAAAGCTTAAGCCAATTCCAGAACTTCTTAGATTAGCAATTCTTGTTTTAGGATGTCACCTTATTTGGGAGGCCAAAAAAACACACAAGAAATTTCAGATTAGTCACTTCCCTCATTTACTAAACTTAGCAGTAAGAAGCTTTAGAGTATTTAAGAAGTTCAACTCCAATCTTAAAGAATAAAAATTTGCCAGCAGTGAGAATATTTAACAGGATATACTAAAGGCTTAAAAGCAATTAATTCCAAAGGTGTGGTTCTAAAAAGTATCTTGGTTATACTAGTACTAGTACAGTATATAAACAATCTTCCAAACTGATACCTTCTAAGGAGACAAACTTTTGTTATGCTTGTTCAAAATGAGTCAACTTATTTTATAAGCATATCTTGTAAGAGTAGCTCTTACAGGTTAGTACAGAACATTATTTAGAAAAAAACTGACTTGGAAAAAAAAAAGGAAAAGAGTAAGATTGACTTGAAGAACTCTGTGAACTTAATTTTCCAGAAAGAAAGCCATCATTAAAACAAATAGCATGCCACTCTTCTGTTAAATACCATAAATTTTCAGCTTTTGAAAGTTCTGAACAAGCAGAATTGAGACAAAGAATCAAGAAACATCTGAAGTTCAATCAGCAATAGCCCTTGTTTTAGCCATACTAACTTTGCAGTGAATTTTTCTTTTAACAACATATTTAATTTAAAACTATTCTACACTGTAACTTAATTGCTTGGGAAAAATTATTAAAAGTAACAGATAAAATGCTCCCCAATAGTTCATTCAACAGGAATTAAAGTCTCATAATATATGTTTTTGAAATGTATGAAAAGTCTATTTAAAAAAAGAGGGCTGACTGATGTTGGCATCTTTACAAAGACATGCTGTGACACTGTTAAGAAAATAAACTTGCACAATCCATAAAAGGAGGCAGTTCTAATTTTTGTAAACCATTAGAAGCCACAAAGATTTGCAATATAAAAGGCTGAAGTTTACAGTAAATAATTTGAAATAATTTGAATTGCAACATATTTCTAACCTGACCATGCTGAAAATGAACAACTCATAAGAAGACAAAAGATTAACATGAATATAAGGCAATTCTTGGGTGTGGGAATAAGAATAATAAAATGAGATGTAGAGACTAGTAGTTTGCCAGATTGGGACGAGGCTGCTGAAACCGGGTAAATCTTAAAAGACTTACGAAGATGGAGTATGTCATTCCCAACCAAAAAGAATTCACTGATAAAACCTCTGGCTTCTCTTTCATGTTACAACAACTCCCCCACCCCCCAAATTTTACACTCTGTGAAACCTGGAGTTTACTCTTTACAATTCTTTTTAGCCAAGTACAGTACTTTAACAATTCTGCTAACGTGGCAATCAGATGGGCAAAGGGAAAGGCTAGTGAGGAAGCAGAGCAAAGCAAGGGCTACTGGATACAGACCCTAAGACAGATTACAGCCAGAAGTGATGTGTCAGGAGGGATGAATAACTCAGAACTGGAAGAGCTGAGCCGTGGTGAGGCAGGAGGGAGGGAGAAAGGATCCGGAGAAAAATCCTGAACATGGGTCAGAGATAGGAGAACAAGCGTGTGACCCAAGACGAAGGGAGGTATGTCAAAAGGAGGCAGCTGGCGGGCAGCAGGCCTGAGGAGCTATGTGAGGCTATGACCAGCCCACCCTCCCGCCCTACTTTTTCCTCCGGTCGGAGAGGCAGCGACCAGTCACCTGGAGTGTGAATTCCGGAGGGACTCTATGAGGCGCTGCTTCTGCTGTTGGAGGCTGGTGAGGCCACCGGGGGACCCAGCTGCGGAGGAGGAGGCGCTCTTGGTCAGGGGAAAGAGCCAGCTCATCCTCCACGGGTCCCCGGGCCCGAGGCCCTGGAAGGCTCTGGCCTGCTTCTCCCAGCTGCTCAACCCGGCAGTTCCCCAGCGACAGGAAGAGCAGTCCGAGACGCCAGGGTCCCAAGTGCTGGGGGGCGGCGTCTTCTCTAAGCAAGCCCGGCTGAGGGGTCCTTGGGTCCTGGGCGAAACACTATGACTGTGGGCAGCTAGAGAGAGGAAAGTAGCCGCCCGGGACGGGGAGCTCTACCTTCACGGTCCCGACGCCCAAACCAGTCAGTGCGGTAGCCTGACAGCCAAACGCTCCACCACCCCTGCTTCCGTCACCTGCGTGCTCCGCCCTCTCTGCGTGTCGCGTCATCACCTAGCGCCCCCGCCAGGACGTGCGAGAAGCGACGGCGCAGCACGGTGCGGCGCTGCCCCGGCTCCCCTTTCCCTTTTGCTGGGAGTGAGGTGTCTATGGGGCACCCGCTGCTGCCGCCGCTACCGCCACCGCCACCGCCGCTGGTTGCTGTCTCTATGGCGAGGAGGAAGAGGAGGAGCGCGGGCTCAGCGACACAAGTAGATCTTGCGTCTGCCGGGGGGAGGGGCGGATTGGGGAAGTAGAAAGGGGGCGGGAACGATGAATCTCAGAGGGTGAGCGATGGCGCCAGCTGGAACGCGGCTGGCGGAGGAAGAGCTCGACGGCGGGTGGAGGGGGGCAGGGTAACGGGCTGAGGGTATGTCAAGGGGGTGGCGCGGGCTGATGACGTAAAGGCTTTGTACCTGGGGCTTCGACGTTGTTGGACGGAAATTGGGAGTGGAGGGCGGTGGCCTAGATCCTCAGCTCCTCGTATTTCTTCTTGCAGCAGTGCTTGGGAGTCAGTCTGGCCCCAGTAAATGGTTATCAAGCACCTTCACGCTGGCCCTTTGCCGGGGAAGAGAGTTATCTATGATTTGAGTGGCTCTGTTTTGTCTTCGTTTTTTTGGGAGCCTGCAGTACGGAGATTGTATCTCTAGTAATGAGAAGGCCTCTGGTGCCTCGTCGGGGCTTCTGGAATTGTAGTAGAGAGAGAGGTGGAAAAAGCAATGTTAAGCTACAGGGTCTTTCTAAAGTTTGTGTGTGTGTGTTTAGCGGAGTGGGGAGGGTAATAAGGGAGGGGTTCCCTAGATCTTTGGTTTCTGTTCTTAGAGGACTTGAGGTTACATTTGTGACTGAAGTGCTTGGGGGGGGTATCATAATTCCCTTTTTTACCCTTGTTAGGATTTTTTCAAACTGAAAAATGAAGGAGCATTTGGAATTTTTCTGTCCAAGAATCAAAATGTTGGTCTGTACTCTTTATGTGGCATGATACTCTGTTTATGGACCAGAAACAATAGATGTATGTTTATGCTCAGGTTTTTAGGAAATTAGAAATAGTTTGAAATGCTTACACCCTATTGCTTCCTTTCTCCCTCCTGCAGTTATGGACATTCAGTTTCTGTTGCTGTTACTTATTTTTCAGAAAGAGCTTTTTCTGGTTTTTTGTTGTTGTTGTTGTTGTTGTTGGTTTACTAAAAAGTCCCTTCTAATCGGACTTGAATAAATGCTACTGAAGTAGATTTTGTAATCAAATCAGATTTTGAATGTTCTGTTAATGAGTAAAAGCAAACATTACCTTTGTCCTAATAATATCTGATCCCGTCACATTATATCACTATTTAACTTTTCATTTTCTATGTGGAAATAGATGTCTTTATAAAGTTTTATTTGGAGAGTGAGTTGAATTCAGAGTAATCTTTAATGTTAAATTTTTAAAAAATGATTAGTATGTACACATAAAAAACAGTTTTTACTTAACATTGATATTAGAACCAGAAAACTTATGTTGCAGTTCTTTTTTCCCTACTGATTAGATGTGTGATTTTAGACAAGTCATTTCCCAAACTGATTTTCTTACAAATCAAGGATTTTGAATAAATAATCTTTTAGGTTTGTATCAACTCAGTTCTTCTATGATTCATATTTCTATTATCACTGGTTTTTATTTTGACAGGTACAAAAATAAAGGATAAAGTATTTTATGAAACAAACAAATCTTCAATCAAGTATAACATTTTGATGCTTGGCATCTAGACTTCTTGTGCCCTCACTATGCCAGCAGCAACTGTAGATCATAGCCAAAGAATTTGTGAAGTTTGGGCTTGCAACCTGGATGAAGAGATGAAGAAAATTCGTCAAGTTATCAGAAAATATAATTACGTTGCTATGGTATGCCTATCATCAAATCCTTAAGATTGCTTCTGATAAAAGAGGAAGAGGGATTTTAAAAGTCTTGAATTCAATCCATTTGGTTACTACTGTAGAGATTAATTTAATTATAAAAAGAAAATTTTGTCAGTGTCCTCCAACCAGAGACCACCAGGAACACTCCTGCAGTGTGACAAATTGGGTTTATTACTCATTGGAGGGAGGGAAAAGGCATACCACTGGAACCATGGGGCATTTGAGTAAGAGTGTTAGAAAGGACTTTTAGGATTTGAGCTTCTGTCAGGTGGTTTTAGGGAGGGATTAAGAAGGCAGTGCCTTGCTCTGAATTGGATGCTGTTGAGAAGGGTGGTAATTCTATAACAGGGTATCTTAATAAGTCTTGAATGAGAGAAGACTGGAATGAGACTAAAGCTATAAAGAAGCAACAGTTACTTAACATTAGCCAAGATAGAAGGATGTTTGGTCATTTTTGTGGTTTGGGCAATGTTTATGTTTTTGTCTATGCTCAGTCACGATTACAGAGTGGTCTTGTCTGATGTTGAAGTGTGAAACTGTTCATACTCAACAACAGAAGAACATTAGAACCTAGCTGTGAGTGCCAGGTTAGCTCCCAGCAACACTTAAGGCTTAACTGATAATACCAGATGAGCACACAGAAGCTAGGGAGCTCCTGCATGTCTTTCTCAAAAAAAAAAAAAAAAAAAATCAGATCTCCCAGTGGAACATTGTTAATCTGCACGTTTTTTGTCGTTTGTTTTAATCATCAGTGGAGTTGGATGAATACACTGTGCTGTTAAGCATCTCTGCTTTTGCATTTAGTATTCAATCTACCTAGACCATCTATTCAGTTAATTATTTTGTTGCTTTATCTGCTGTACTTTGTACATCTATTATAGTTACCGTATTGTTTTCCATATTGTAAGTTCTGCTAAGCAAGGGGTTAGTGCCTTAGTCATCCTTTCTCTCCCACAACACACCTAGCATAACACAAAATATCCAGTAAAGTGGTTGTTGAGTTGGACTGACTTTAGAGTTTTAATTTCTTTACTGTTTCATAGTGATTTGGTATTCAGATTTTGTTCTTAGCTTCCCAGTTTGAATTTTAAAATTAAAGTGATATAGTATCATTTCCTCAGTATTTTTAATGCAAATAAATAAATGTACTTCTGTGGGGAGGGGCAGGTTGGTGAAAATACGAATATTCGAGTGTACATAGATAACCTATTTAATAAAGGTATACTTACCCATAATTAGAATTGAAGTTGTTTTTTATCCCACAAAAATATATAGTGATCATTTCTCAGATGATAAGGAGTGACATTATAGACATGATAACGTTCTTCAGGAATAAGTGGGTATCATGCAATTTTTGATGACATATTTTCTCTAAAGTATAGAGAGAGTGCTATTTTAGCCCAAGAAATTAAGAGAGTTTTGATATTTAGAAAAACCTTGCCTCAGAAATGCTTGGAAAGTATGATGCATTTTCCATTCCTTTTAACCAGTTCTTCATTTGTTTTAACACTGGCATACGGTTAGCATAGTTTCACATACCCTTTGAGAAACATGAATTTATGATTTTTTTCTCTTCCTTGGGAATAGAGTACTTGGTGCATTTATCATTCATGTCTTCTACATAATAATTTTTTACTGACAGTATTTAAAGTAAGAAAAAGTCATTAAGTTTGTAGAGTTTTATTTTATGGATCTAAAAAGTAACGCTCTTCATAGTTAAAAGGTAATTTGTATTTGAATATGATGAATGTGTAGAATATTATCTATAGCAGTATTCTTTGACTTGAACCAAAAATTATTTATTCTAAGAATTTGTGGATTGTGGTTTTGATCATTTAGTAAATAATGAATCTTAAAACTATTTTACAGGACACCGAGTTTCCAGGTGTGGTTGCAAGACCTATTGGAGAATTCAGGAGCAATGCTGACTATCAGTACCAACTATTGCGATGTAATGTAGACTTGTTAAAGATAATTCAGCTAGGACTGACATTTATGAATGAGCAAGGAGAATATCCTCCAGGAACTTCAACTTGGCAGTTTAATTTTAAATTTAATTTGACGTAAGTGGGAAATAAATATAACCCAAACTTTTTTTAGCTTAATTTTAGGAATTGATTTCCCTCAAGTATGGTGAATGAAATGCTAACTGAATTTGGCGCAGTTATCCTAGAAATATTTAAAACCTAAAATTTCAAAAGACTAGATTTCTTCTAATGGGACAAAAGAACCAGGATAAAGAAGACTGTATATTCAGATACTTTGAATTTTAAAGATGTTGTTTGAAAAGTATGACTGCCACTTTTTTTGAAATCTGAAAAACTTTGGGTATTGAAAACACTTCTTGATAGAAAAAATAATCTTACATCAGTTTTACTTTCAAACTTTGTGTTCAGTTTGAAATATATACATCTTTGTTGTAGTAATTATCCTTCTTGTGAAGAGATTTTTATTACAGTCAAACTCCAGTTTGTGAGTAGATTATGTGTCAAGGGCAGTAAGACATTTCTTGGAAACTTGGGTGCATTTTCCTGTCAAGTCAATATAATTATATAATAGCTACAGTCCCCGATCAGCCCACAAAACCTCTTGTAACTTACATATAAGAGAGGTAATGGTATCGTTAAATTTGGTATTTCTTTCAGAAACTGTTCAGAATCTGAATTCTAACTCAAGCCCAAGGTTGAAACTCAATTTCCTTACTTGATGTCTTGATAGCTTAGGGAAGTTTAGTGTTTTGGGGTAAGAGCAGTTTGTTTACAAACTGACTCTAAGGTGAGTTTAATTCTGATTAAGTTACAACATTGCAGTGTCCTTCTATTTGACAGCTTGTACTTGTGTTTTTGTACTTGTGTAATATGATCTTAAATCTGGTTCAAAAAATAGTTAAAGAAGCTATGGGACAATTAACAGTAGTGCCAATGTGAGAACCTCCCATTCTCTGTACAGTAATGTGATATTTAGCATATAAGATCTAAAAAGCAGGGCTGATGATTTTAGAGAGTAGTAGTGTCGGTGGTACAGTACTATGGCTTATTGCGGTTAGCCTCATTTTCTGTTTTACTTTGTTGGATTTCATAATATACACCAGAACCTTGTCAAGGGTAAAAAGTACTCCTCTCTATTCTAACCGGTAATAACCTTTTATAAGTACTATAATTCTGAAACACTGAAAATTGTCTTATCCTTTTCTCAAAAGATAACCATTTTTAAAATTAGTTCATCACCATTTCATTTGTTCTATGTTACTTTTTTCCCAAGTTGGATCATTAAAACACTTTTTTAACTGAGATACTGTTGTGATATAAATACATGAGTAGGAAGTGACCCATCCATGTCTCCCATTTTGGTAAAATTGGTATTTTCCTTTTCTAGAAACACTACGTTATGATAACAACTGCCTTATTATTATAATCTTTGAAAGACATTTTTTTCTTATACAGAGAGGGCTACTTGTTACCAGGTTTTGCTACCATTTATACTAATGTTAATGTCTAAGAAGACATTTTTAAGAAGGATGTAGTAGAATGTACTATTTAAGTGGAAACAATTATTTGGAAGATAAAACTGGGACTACCTAATATGAAGACAGGGTACCATGAATAGAATCTTGGATATTTTGAAGAAAGATGAAAATTGACTTATTTATTGAGTACCTAGAATGTGTCAGCAGCTGTGTTAGGTGTGAGGGATATAGTGTTGAGGAAGGTTGGTCATGGTCTTTACAACTTAGTGTTCCTGTAACATTTCTGTCTGCTCTCCATTGCCAAAGTCCAAAAATTAGAATTGCTAGATATTTAGATAATGATCAATGTATTCTCCCTAAACTGAATTTGGAGTTGATGTGTAAAATGAAAATTGAAGTAGAATATTGATGAGCTGTGCAGAAGAAAGTTATCTCAAAGGAGATGAGAACGAATTTCTAAAACATCAATTTGATGATTGCAATAATTAGTATTTGAATCATTTTAATAGTGTAATAGAGATTACAGGAGCTTGTGGGTTCAGTGGTAACAGAAAGGAAGCTGATAACTCATTTAAGGAAAATGGTAGAGGAGAGGAGATATAGGGAGGACTGTAAGTGGAAAAAACAGCAGAATCAAACAAAGGATAGTTTTGATTTTGTTTTATGGATAATGCATAGGCATTTGAAGGCTAAAAGGCAGTTGTCAGGTATGGAGTTGCAGGCTGTTCCTGTTGTCTTTCATATAGTCTTTGCAGATTTTTTGAGCATCTTATGTGTTCTTGGTTTGAGTTCATTAAATATTAAGTTTAGTGACCATTTATGCATTTGTGACAGTCTGTATCCTGGTTTGCCTTTGCTCATGATTTTTAGCAAAACTTAAATATATAGGGTGCATGTTTTAAAATATAAAATGTATGGTGAGCCAGGAATGGATTGAGGTTGGAAAGCATTTCCAAATTGTAAAATATTTAATCTGCTGTGTTTAAAAATGTCAATTTGTGTAGTAGGCTAAGTTTATACTTGTAGGTAGGTCAGAAAGTAGGGGCGCCTGGCTGGCTCAGTCCATAGAGAGTGTGACTCTTGATCTTGGGGTTGTGAGTTCAAGCCCCATGTTGGACGTGGAGCCTACTTTAAAAAACGGTGAAAAATATATTTATTGGATTTAACATACCTAGTTAAGTTAGTTTCTGTTTTTAGGATATAGTTTGAGTAGCCTTGTATCTCTGCTTTTTGGGAAAACTTTTTTTAGGGATTTGTATGTGGCTTTCACTCCCGTTCAGTTATTATACCTGGATATTTTGCCACCTTAAACTTCAGTAGTTGGTTAGTGTTAGGAGCAATTACATGACTGTTCATTGCTGTTCTGAACAGATTGTTCTAATCAGTAAGCCAATCCCTGCACCTGCAGCAGTCCTTACATTTTTTGACTAAACAATGTTTTGATGACTTTTTTGAGATTTGCATCCTTTAATATATTCCTACATGTACTAGGATTTTTGAAGGTGAGGAATGATTTCAAAACTTGAAGTGGTGGATACTGTGGGAAGGGGACAGTCTGTTGATTTGGAGAACTAAATTGTAACAATTATGGAGTTTCCCTACCAGCAGGAAATTTTCTTTATCCTATTTAGAGTTTTATTAGCCTATCTGTATGGAGCTTTCAGCTTTCTCTTCTAATGAGTTGGGCATTATAAAGCATGGAATTGGTTCCAAGTTTTAAAATATTTACTCCAAAGAAATTTAAATGATAGTACATTAGCTTAATCTGCATTGAGTTATGTGAACTATACAGAAAAAAAGAGAAGTAATTTTACGCATTTTTTTTTTTTTAAACCAAACTTGTTGATCATTAAACACCTGAGGTACTTACCCAGATCTTTTTCCTGGATGTTGTGATTCAATAGGTCTAGGTAGAGGACCTGGGAATCCATATTTTTGGTAAGCTCTCTGGATGATTGCTGTCATTGGGCAAGTTTGGGAAATTCTGACTTAAATAGTGCAATACTCACTGTTCTACTTCATATGTTTTTTGATGTGGTGATAGACATTAAACAAAAGAGACAAAAATTAATTGCCGTCTTGAAGCTTACATTCTGGTAGAGTGTACTAAAATAAAGATAAAGTGAGTATATGGCCCAGAATAATGTAAGCCTAGAGAAAGAATCTTACACTCTGGGTTGGTTATAATTTGCTAAAGTATGCCTCTCAGTGTGAGCATCAGAGCCTGATGAGTGAGATTTTAGTTGTTTAAGATACATATTTTTAGTGTAATAAGGCCAATGATATCTGTTGTTTAGTATTAGATTTATTCAGATATCCTTCCTAAAGGGTTTTCCTGGGGGAAATTTTGACCTAAAGTGATGATTACAGTTCCCCTCTGTTTTTTCAGATGTTCCAGTGGCTAGTTTTTGTTTGTTTTTTAAATTTTTATATTTAGGTATAGTTCACATACGTTATATTAGTTTCAGGTGCATAACATAGTGATTTAATGATTCTGTACATTGTACAGTGCTCACCACAATAAGTGTATTTACCATCTGGTACCATACAACATTATGTTTTGTTATTTTTCAAAGACATTTAGAAGCAGACCGATTTCCAAAGAATAGACTGTAAGAATACCTTTTCACCTAAATTAATTTTTCTTTTGGCTTAGTTTTGTTAAAGCTTTTAATAGAATTTTCTTTTGTTAAGTGGTGGAAACCAGTATTCTTGTAATTTAAAAAGTAAATTAAAAAATGCAGTGGGCAGTGCATAAAATACTTTTCATGTATTCTCAGAAACCTATACCTTTCTTTTGATCCTTTTTTTAATTTAACATTTTGGATACCTGTGTGTTTGTGCTTAGAAATTAGGGCTTTCTTTTTGGCTTCAGTAAAATCTTGAAGGGTTGGTTTATATTTAGATTTCCTGGCTTGATTTTTGGGAGGTGATTTTCTAGGATTAAGATTGTTAGAAGAAATTACTGCTATTATAGCACAGTCTTTCATTTTAAACATTTTACTGTTTATTGGAGCCATTTGAAAGGCTCAACATTAGTGAGAGGAGGAAACTCCTTTTTCTTTAGGATGGAATGCAGTTTTAACTTAGCCATATAAGATGTTTTCCTCTTGGTATCCTTACCGTTGCTGCTGGGACATGGGAGATGGATATAGGCTGTCGCCCCTGTGGCTACAGCTCCATCTGGCAGCAATAAAAAGGCTGCTGAGACTAAAGCCCCTGAAAAGAACATGTCGTTCACTTTGTGGTGGTAGCTCCTGGTGAGTAGAAGACCCTTTTTTCAGTTAAATATATTTAACTTGTGAAAGGCTAATGACATTGAATCGATAGTAAAAATTAAAATCTCACCCTTGGACTGTTTTGAAAGATGATTTACTGAACACTTTTCTAAAATAATAACCTTATTACATACAATATTTAAATTGTATTTTCCTTTCTATATGTGAAACATTGGAATAATCGGACCCAAGCCAATCCTCTGTTTTGTTGTTTCTGGCACTGTAGGTTGTAGATGTAAGTGGGAGAAAAACAGTTTGTTTGAAGTATGGCACATTTGAAGGTTGTCTTTCTTTTTGCCCTGCCAGGGAGGACATGTATGCCCAGGACTCTATAGAGCTACTAACAACATCTGGCATCCAGTTTAAAAAACATGAGGAGGAAGGAATTGAGACCCAGTACTTTGCAGAACTTCTTATGACATCAGGAGTGGTCCTCTGCGAAGGGGTCAAATGGTTATCATTTCATAGGTAAAAAGATTGCATTGAAAATAGCATTTGTGTTTCCATTTCCTTGGTGTGGGTCACTGTTTCAGTACTTTCAGGCTTAGTTCTACAAGGAACTGGCTGCCATGTAGCAGTTTCCTCTCAAGAAGCTAATGTTGGTCTACTTAAGGGTTAATTTAAAGGTATGTGTTTCATTTTTAGCCAATGAGAGAGACAGTATTGCGTAGTGGAAAGAGGCTGACAAAGTAGATCTTGGTTTAAATCCAGCAATGCCATTTGGAATCAATGTTACCAAGGGTTATTTAACATTTCTGGGACTTAGAATGAAACCATTCATTCATTAAGAAAATATTTATTTAATATCTACCAATGCCAAGCACTCTGGTATAAGATTCTAGGAATTATGCTGTGAACAAAACAGACTAAAATCCTCATCCTCGTGAAGTTTATATTCTGGTGGGAGTAGGCAATTTTTTTTAAATGATGAAATTTATATTGTGGTTTGTTAGATGTTCATAAGTGCTATGGAGAAAAAAAACAGCAAAGAGAATGTTAGGAGTGGGTGGGGGTGGTGGATTTTAATGTTTTTTTAAAGAGGAGTTATTAGGTAGACATCACTTAGGTAAATATCTTGTTGTAATGACCAATAATATATTTAGAGCATTTTGGTAAAAGGTTTTACACACAATAAATTTTCAGTAAATGGTCATTTTTAATTCTTATTATAAAATAAAACTGGATTGTTAAAGAGAATTTCTAGAAAGGGAATTAGTTCCATTTTGTAAAAATAGACTTCCAGGTAAAGAGTTTTTCTATTGAGGTACACTAAATAAACAGGAAGCACAGGGACTAAAAGTGGCCTTGGGAATTATTTTATTTGGCCTTCTATTAATGTTCTTATATTAGGTCCATTTCAGACATTTTTTTAAAAAATAGAGTCTCCTGCATGCTTTAGAATTTCCAACTCTGGCCTCTGGAATGAGTATAATGAAGGACTGTTCATATTGCAAACTCTGATGTAGTACTAGGCAGTAATTTTTGAGTTGAAGGTATTGAACATACTAATTGTCACCTGTCATCTTTTCTTTCTGTTCTCCATTTGAGCCTATATCTCAGGAGACAAGACTGAAGTCTCTTTTACTTGAGCAATGTTTTTCAGGGGTTTTTTGGTGGGTTTTTTTTGTTTGTTTTTTGGTTTTTTGGCTTTTCTGGTTATGAATAGAAAGCATCGTCCCGTCCTTTTGCTGTATATGACTTATTCTTTCACTCAAAAAATACTCTGAGCAAATACTGCATTCTAGGCATTGGGGTTATTAAGATAAACAAAAACAAAGGGTTCATGTCTTCTTAGATTGTAGACTCTAAATTAGACTCCAGTATTTGTCAAGGTATGTTAAGATTTTATTCTAAATGTCATTAAATATTTTCATCATATTCTAACCTATTTCTAGGAGATAAAGACTAGTTTAAGATATTTATAAATCCTGAATTCTTGTACAGTCTTTTACTAGTAGTAAGCAAATGCTGTATTGACTTCTCTTTAGATAGCAGTCACTTTCTTGCCAATTACCGGAAATTTAAAGGTTTCTGCCATTAATTGCTTATTCCTTAACGGTCTTCAATGGTAAAGCTTCTTTTTTTCTTTTTAAAATTAGAAGTAATTCTGAACATTAATAGAAATTTTGTTTGTATCCCCCCAAAAGATATGTTAATACCATCTCTCACCAAATATGTACTGATTTCAAGCTATTTGAAGTAAAAGATTTTAAGATATTTTTAAAAATGTGATTCCTCCTAGACTAGTGGAGAAAACAATAATGCATTTTAAAGGGTAGTACAAGAAAAGAGCTTGTATAAGAAATCACTGGGAGCTAGACTCTTCAGGGAAGGCATCTTGTCCTTGAAGGAAAGGTAGATAGGGAAAAAAGTGTGTAATTATGGCACAGGAACGTGGGGACATACACAGCTATGGAACAAAAACAATGGAGATGGGAGATCTTGATTTGAAAGTGTGGGAGTTGGTGTTTTATTCTCTGGATAGTAGTTCTCAGTGTTTACTACTTTTATTTCTTCTATGTGCAGCATTTCCATTAGTATATCTTGAGGAGCCGTATGAGATAGGAACAGAATTTTGAGGGAAGAGAATGATAAAATCATTTAAGGAAATGAAAATACTTCCATTAGGGAATTACTCTTTGGGTTTTTGTTTTTCTGTTTTTAATTTTTAAGTAGGCTCTACACCCAGTGTGGAGCACAACAATGTGGGGCTTGAACTCACAATCGTGAGATCGTGACCTGAGCCAAGATCAAGAGTTGGACGCTTAACTGACTGAACCACCCAGGCACCCCACTCTGGGTTTTGAAGCATATGACCTCTTTATGTAAAATATGGGAAGAGTTGTATTATTTTTGCCAATCTGCTACCTTTTGACGTCTTTAGCCACGTTTCCATTCATATTTATTTTTCCATTTCCGTAGTTATTTAAAATTTTTTGAGACATCTGTGGGTGGTTTGATAATTTTTTAAAGAGTTCTTCCTTTAGAGATCAGCAAAATAGTAATCTAGTGACTGCAGGCTTGAGATGCTAGTATAGATTTGTATGCTGATATCTGAATAATAGTGACAAGTTCATATCACTGTTGGTAAGATGATGGCATTTTCCCATTATCATTACAAACATGTCTGTTTTCTTTGTGTGTGTGTGTGTGTGTTTGGTTGATTCCTTTTTTGACCTACAGTTGTGGCTCACTTAAAATCTGTATCAAAATATTTTTTCATCTCTGTGGTATTCATATGTCTCTGTTCTGTATTTAACCCTTTTGTAGTGGTTATGACTTTGGCTATTTAATCAAAATCCTGACCAACTCTAACTTGCCTGAAGAAGAACTTGACTTCTTTGAGATCCTTCGATTATTTTTTCCTGTCATTTATGATGTGAAATACCTCATGAAGAGCTGCAAAAATCTCAAAGTAAGGCTTTTTTAAGTGGCTATTTGTAATCTACACACTATTTAGACTGAGTGACTAATAAATAAGATTTTAGCCTGGGATGTTGTTTTAAGCCATATTTTAAGTTTTATATTAAATGCAATTACATTATCTGGTCATTTGATTCTTTTTGTTGCATAAGTAATTTGTAGGAAATCCTTTTTCAAAGTTTCAGCATATATTGGCAGAATAAGTTTTCAACAAAATTCAAACCAAGAATCAGATTTTCATCATTGCCAGATTAAAATCATAAACCTGCACAAAAATGTGAGGACTAGCGAGGCTCTCATGCACAGAAGTGCAAGTTCACACTGCCCAACATGCGCACAGTCTATCCATGCAAGATAAAATCGGAGGTGGCCAGCAGTGTAGTTAGTAATGCAGTAAATAGTTTTCCCTGAAAAAAATTATTTTGTTGGTTCTAATCATAGATCATGTTCCTAGGATTAATTTACATGGCTAAAAGATTTTTTCCTGGCCCGAAAGATGTCAAGATCTTAGTGCTACTATAAATGCGTAGGTCCTGTCTAGACAGAAGCTTACATTCTGACACTGATGAATGCATGTGTAATAATGTTACTTCTGAACATGAATTCTCTCAAAAGGAACATTTCTTTAATATGTAAAGTGCTCCTTCAGTTTGAGAACGAATTCACCAGTGGTGGCACAGACTCCCAAGGAATAGAAGGGTTTTTTTTTTTTTCTTTTGCCCTCCAGCTGTGTTTGTATTTAAGCTGCAACTAAAATGCACATTTAGGTAAGTGGCTGCTTGGTAGAACCTACATCAGGTTTATCACATTCTCCTACCAGGTTTTAGAAGTGCAAATAAAGTTACACTTTTAGGAGATGGTAAAAATTTAAGAGCTTTACTTTTAAGCAGAAAGAAACAATGTAGGAGTTGAATAAGGAAACTTTGCTTTTGACAGATGAACTTAAAATCAGAAGAGAAGTAGTCTTTTAGCCAAAGTTTGCTTGCCTTATTAGAGAATATGGCATATAACTGGGGAAATTTTTAAGGAAGATTACTCCATGTTTGTAGCACCTAAGAGCAGTAGGATTGTGTGCAATTTGAAGAGACTTCTCTCTGTGACTCAAGTGAACTTGAAGTAGGATAGCCTGATTACTGTAGAAACTCAGTCCACCCCCTGAAAGCATTACATGCTGAGAATCCATGGCCTAGATGTTTTAATCTGGCTTTGGAAGTGCTTTTTAAAATCTGACCTGTCTCTACAATGACATATTTTAGGAACAGGATCAAATTATTGCTCACTATGTGTATGAAATTGGAAGATTTCTAAGTACACCAGATATTCTAAATATGCCCTGAGTGAGCTGTAGTGTTAAATTTAGGTTAATGACAAAGGTGCTTTTTGATCTATGGTCAGTCATGCTGAATGCCCCTATTGTGTTGCTCTCCTAAGCAGCTGCTAATGATACTTAATCCTCATGTTATTTTTAGCACAGAAGTAAGAGCTGTCTGTGCAGAGCACTGTTTCAAGCTGTGAAGCAGAGGAGGTCTCCTTTGCCTTAACAATTAGGGAGGAATTTGTGTCTGTTTTGTTTGTCCTGATCTTTCTTGCCTTACCTCCTATTTCCCCCCCCATTATTTTCCTTCCCTCTCTTCCTTCCTTACTTTTGTCTTTTATTCTTTTTCTCTTCTTCCCTTTCACTCTCTTTTTTAAGCCTGGCAATATTAAAATAAGCAAATATTTAGACCCTCCTAAGGAGTTGTATTCTTATAACAGCATACTCTTTTTAACAAAACCATAATTAAGCACTTAGTGGATTTTTAAGGATTGGGTTAGTCATAATAGCTTTGTTTTGTACAAATTATATAGATAAACTACTTAGAGATGGGTTGGTGAAAAGCTTAGGAAAGTTTGAGAGGAACTGCCAATGGTCATTTTTATATTGATGGATGGATTGACTGAATGTACTTGATAAATGTTCCCCTGTACACCTGTTCCCTTGTATAGGATCTGCTTCCCCCAAATCTTTAGGAATGTTATTTGTCTGTCACGTGCCTTAAAGCATATGATGAAGATACATTTTCCCAATTAGGATCTCATTTTCTATTAAATTATAAACTTTTCCCATATTCAACAAATACTTCAATTTGTAATTCACATTCTTTTTTTTTCTGATCTTCATAAGGTCCATCTTTACATGCTAAAGTCCATTTATATTTTGGTCAGTGTCTAGGTTAGGTAACTTGTGAATTTGGGCATTGTACTGTTCCTGTGTTGACAGGCAGGTTTTCTTTCTTCTAGGGTGGTTTACAGGAAGTTGCTGAACAGTTAGAGCTGGAACGGATAGGACCACAGCATCAAGCAGGATCTGATTCATTGCTCACGGGAATGGCCTTTTTCAAAATGAGAGAAGTATGAAGACATCAGTGCCTTTTTCTCAGTTGGTTGTTAGGTTGAGAACATTTAAAATCTAACGGCAAAAGTTTTTGGGCAATAAGTGCTCATTAAATGAAGATCTGGTTAGAGATGCATGTAGGCTGTGTCCAACACACTTGAATAAGTGTTCAAAAATAAGTCCTCTTGAAATGTAGTTCGCAGGGCAGTGAAAAAATGATTTCTTCATAGACTGAAAAATGAAACAGTTTAAACTACCTTAGGAATCATGTAGGTCCAACCATACTATTTCTTGATGAGAAAACTGAAGCCAGAGGCTAGTAACTTCTCTCCAAGGACACACACACATCACTAGCGGGAGGACTCCAGAATTCTCTGTGTAGGACCACATCAGGGCTGCTGCTGCCAAGTCAAGGAATCTACATGTTAGGTTTCCCCGGCATTGTCTTCTTGTAGGCATTAAACTGTTGGTAAAATACCATTTGCTCCTGCCATTTTTCAGCACTTTGAGGGTTTATAGAGTAGTGCTGACATAGTGCTTTTTAGTAGATTGAATCTTACGAAGAGGTTCTGAATTCTCAAGTGGTTAAGTAAATCTGAAGTAGTTGAATCAAAAATCATAATGAGCACAGCCCCTTAATGGCAAAGGCAGTACTGAATATAAAGCTCGGTGTGGAAGAGTGGAATTGAACAAGGCCAAGTCTCCTCCCAGCTTATGTAATGGAGTGATAGATGCAGGCATACCTCACTGTAAATTAAATGCAAAGAAAAGAAAGTTTTCCTTTTTGTAAAATATAACTATAGAATTCTTTTGAGCATATCCTCTTAGACACTCAAGAATTGACTGAGAACTGTCTGGAAATTTAAAACTTTTGTAGCAGTTGTATTAATAATAGAAAGCATAACAGTTGTTCTGCCAAGTATTGAATCAGAAGCGATTTGGACTGTTCTTTTCATGACAAGTTAATACTTTGTACTTCTTTCCAGTGCCACGTTAGAGAATCAAAACAATTTTTTTGAATTTTCAGCTTTCATTTTAAAAAATACCTTAATGGTTCAATTAATGGTGCATTCTCTGCTACAAATTTATCTTTATATTCCTTGGATGCTTCAAGAATAACCTAGTGTGGATGTTCAGATTTTTACTGTCCAGAACGTGTTTAGGGTTTGATTGTTTTCAGCCAACTCAGCTGTGCATGTAGACTCAAGGCTACTTATAAGGCTAAACTTTTTTCTCCCGTCATTGGCAATATTCATTCATTTTCACCGTTGAGTATTGTTATATTAATGGAATAAAAATGCCTGCCATTTTTCCATGATTACAAACTCTCATAAAATTGATCTAAATGTTAATAGGAAAGACACATGTTTATACATTTTTTTTGTAATCTTTTTCTTTGGTTTCTCTTGAGCTCTGTACTTCTTGAGAACATTAATCTTACTCATTGAATTTAAAATGTGTGGCCTCAAAGGAGCACCATAGAAAAGAGCTGTCATTGTAGTTAATGAACAGTCAGTACTTACATTGCTGAAATATAAGTTACCAGTGGTACCTTTTGGTTAAAATTATCTTTTTTTTTTTTCCCCAAAATTCCTTTTTAGATGTTCTTTGAAGATCATATTGATGATGCCAAATATTGTGGTCATTTGTATGGCCTTGGTTCTGGTTCATCCTATGTACAGAATGGCACAGGGAATGCATATGAAGAGGAAGCCAACAAGCAGTCATGACATGAAATAGTCCTTTTATTTTTATTTGAGCTATACACAGCTTGTATATAGGTTTTATCTCTGGTTGAATCCCTTGAACAATAGATAATACTATTTTTTTTTTTCATAGCCCATTTTATTTTCTGCCTTTTAGTAGTAGTATGACCATTCCTATCTCAGATCTTAATAAATAGAAAAGCATTCAGGTTAAATTTGGCCTTAACTTAATATACTTGTTAGCAGGCATGTGTGACAGAGAGTGGGGAAAACTGCATCATATTGAATATTTTGATAAACTTTACCTGCTTGGGCTTGGTTTGTTTTTCCCCCTTCCTAAATTAACTAGCACTGACTGTAATTTATTTCCCTGTTTCATGTCTCCCTTCCATTCTGCAGGAAAATTTTAGCTATTTGAGATTGTGGACCATCAATTTTGCACTTTAGAGAGTGATTCTGACTCAAATCCTCTGTTTTATCAGAAACTTTCGCTTTTCTTGCTCCTTAGCTGGAAAAATGACCATCTGCCAACCTTATACGATATTTACTTGTTTTTGACCCACGGAAATAGCACATGCGTTGTGCAAACGGTTGATTCAGCAAGACTACAAAAAAAAAAAAAAAGACAAAAAACTACTGAGGAGCTTAGTCACTGCTGTTTCTGTACGTAGTGTTTAATCTTCCAAGCACATCTAGTGTCTGTCAGTTTCTCATTGGCATGTGTAGGCTGCTCTGTGACTGAAGAATTTTTCAAACCAGCTTTACACCCTTCAGGAAAGATCCCTTGTGATTGGATGTTTAATGTCTGCCGGGAAACTGGCATCCAAGATAATTAAAGCTGCAGTTATTTTATGATAGCACACTTCCCTTTGATCTGCTTTTTATTCTGTCACTGTTTACCCTTATTTTTAATTTTTTAAAAATTTTATAGCCATACTTACGATGCTCTTGCTTTGTAGATTCAACAAATCAATTTCATTAAAGTCCAAAGATAGCAAGTCTTTAGGTATATTTTGTACCAAATTAAATTAGAAGACAAAAAATTGTGCTTTCATAGTTGTTACAAAGATAAATAATGGAGAGATTTGGTGCAAAACAACAAAATACAAAAATATATTCTATATATAAAGCCGTATATGTGTGTATATATATGGCTATCTATATATAGCTAATTAAAATTACCTGAGGAGTGTAATGCTTGTTTATTTTTTTGTGTATATCTTTGCAATCTATTTTATATATATTGACAAAAGAGACTGTGAAATATTTAGCCATGCAGAATATGTGACCAGACCAGAGCATGTGTAGGAAGACATTTTGGTAATCATTAACTCTTCCCTGAAATGATAGACTACAAGTTATGATGTGTGTTATCTACATTTCAATCAGTAATACTAGCAGATCTTAAAATGTTAGCCACATTGGTTTGTTTTCTTTGTACATTCTTTATTCATGGTATTACAATGCTGTAACTGGGTGGTCCTTTTTAAACAAAATGTTATTTGCAAAACAGAGGGTATTGTTTGTTTTTAAAGCTTTTGTAAATAAAGGCTTCAGAAATGGTTTCTTATATATGTCGATGATTGGTAATTTTGTTTTAAAAATACTTATTTGGGAGATTTTATTTTTTTTTAATTTGGGCAGCTAAACTAAGAACTCAGTAACTTCTTTAACTGTAGCTAATTATTAGTCTCTTAATCGAGCCTTCTGCATTTCAGCACTGTCAGCTTATTCTTTATGAATACCTCAACTAGATGTTAAGAGTTGATTTTTATCTCCTTTCCAGGAATGCATTTATTCTGAAAGACAAAAGTAAACCCATTTGATATGACTTACTGTGGCTTCTTTTTAAAGCTGACACAATATAGCAGATCTAATTGGTTTCTTATTTTGATTTTCACCTCCTTAAAAAAAAATAGGAATTTAAAGATTCCCTTTTGAATAGCTACCTAGTTGCTGAATTTCATAGGTTGTGTCAATTTTGGTTTCTGTCTCTTAAGCAGTAATACTATTTTATAACTTCTGTAAGAGGAACATTATGACCTTTAGTAAATCTAGCTTTTGGACATGAGGTATTTGGCTGATAATTTGTAATGTTCCCGAGCCATTAATTCTGGACTCACCATGTTCTATTAAATCTCCTGGAGCAAGGGTCCTCAAACTATGGCCTACAGGCCCCAAATCAGGCTGTTGCCTGTTTTTGTGCCAGTGAGATGAGAATGGTTTTTGCCATTGGGGTTGGGGGAAAAAAAATCAAAAGAATAAATACTTCCTGACATGTGAAAATTATGAAATTCAAATTTTAGGGTCCATAAATAAAGTTTTATTGGAATGCAGCCACACTCATCATTTCTGTAATGTCTGTGGCTCCTTTTGCACCCCAGTGGGAAGTTTGAATAGCTGCTACAGAAACTGCTGCTGGCTTTCTCATCATTTCACATTTCTTTTTGGTTTGCCGCAAAATCAGTGACACGGGTGACGTGAAAGCATTTGGAGTGCTTAGTCTGTCTGTACAACGTTTTATTATTTTTTCTGTTACCAGATCATACCCATTATGTCAAAACAAGAAAACGGCAGTTTGAGTGATGTGCCTTGAAGGCACACTGGAATGTGGATTATCTTACCAAATGATACGGCAAAATAGTGTGTCAAGCAATGACACTGTAACTGCTAAAACACACAGTATATGTTGACCTAACCAGACCAAGCACTCATCACCAACTATCGGGAAAGCAACAGAAATTTTAAAATGGACTATCTTAACACAACATGATTTCTTCACAAAAATAAATGAAAATGAGGCTACAACCAAAGTCTGTTTATGACTGGCCCATTTGTTAGTCAAGCAAAGCCATTTACTGATACGTAGGGCATGGTTTCTGAATGCAGTAGCCCAAAGAATTGTGTCTAGGGAAAATAAATTTTAACGACTTAGCTTTTTGGAAAGAACAGTTGGTTGAAGAGTGAGGACACTGGGCACATTGACGGTTAATTATAAAACGACAAAGGATTTTGAGTATTTTTCTTTGGCTCTAAATAAGTCAGATGTTCTAGTGCTTTCCCAGCTGTTGTTATTTATTTGAGAAATCAATTTTAAGTTTGAAGTGACCAAAGAATTAGTTTCTTTTTGTAGTCTGTATGGAAATACAGGTGAGACTCTTCAAAGAAGTTGAGACACCACTACATTAGTGCAACCTGAAATCTACTCAAATGTGTTAACTCTGAATATGTAAAAATATGCATGGAGCAGAAAAAGGTTGAGTTGGTCAAATTTAAAACCTTGTGAAAGGGACACCTGGGTGGCTCAGTCCGTTAAGTGTCTGCCTTCGGCTCGGGTCATGATCCCGGGGTCCTGGGACTGAGTACCGCAACGGGCTCCCTGCTCCCTCTGCTTGTGCTCTCTGTCTCTCTGTCTCTCTCTCTCTCGCAAATAAAGATAAAATCTTTAAAAAAAAACCTTGTGAAAATGTACGGTGTTCTGGTTCGGCTGGTACCCATTTCACCTGTCACCTTTGTTTTCTTTTTTCTAAACAGGAATAAACACTGTTCATTGTTAGCTGGTGTCTTACACTAGTGCAAAGACCATGTGAAAAGAGAGTAAACAAAAACATCATACTTGAGCTATATATGTGTGTCCAGAATCTCCTCCAGTTGATTCTTTGTAGCCATTTCTGGGCTCATCCACAGACTCTACTTGCCTAAGGATATTTTTTAAAGAACTCAGAAACATGTTTGCATGTTACATTAACATTAGTGTGTAATTAAGGTTGCTTTTTATTAATACTCACCTTTCACAATAAATGTTTGATTAGGTCATTTAAGATGCTTTTAATACTAGACTTTAGGAGGCTATACTTAATGAAAAAGATATGAATTCTAAACTCTGACAATAGCTCTTCTTTCATAGTTGAATAAAAGACAACTGAAGCTTTCTGTGATAATAAATTTTTTAATTTGGCATCAACAGAATTCTACTTTGGAGCATTTTTTTTTTTCTCATTTTAATTAAGCACCTTTATCTGTCAAACAAGAACTATTAAGTATTAATAAATTCAGGTCAGGAGAGCTCCTTACACTGTAAAACCTTCCCTGGAAGATGCAATATAAAGGATAGTTTTTTATAAATCATAAACTAGTACTGTCCTTTCTGAGTAATGAGGAGCTCCTTTACATAGCATAAACCAGAGCTTAAAATCACTTATCAAAAGGCCCCCTTTGGTCTCACTGGTCTCAGAAATGAGTCAAAAGATGAATTATCTTAACACATTTCCCCCCCAACAGTAAGCTAACAAATACTGAATCCTGGCTACAAACAAGAACAAAGATCTACCTTTGGGCATTGTCACCAGTTTTCTGCTGTCACTTTCCCGCCATGAGAAAAAGCTGCAAGTGATTTGTTTGGCATTGCCCAGTCCTATTTTAACTTTTTGTTGGTTTAAGAACAGTTAAAGGATGAGCTCTTAGTCACCTAGACTGCCTTATGGTAGAACATCCTCTTTTTCTTAGGATGGAAATAAACGGAACATTGTGCTGTGGGACACACGTTAAATCAAAACAGGGAAAATCTGCTAGTTTATAATATAATGGGGGGGTGACTGTTTTCACAGGTGGTTCTTGAAGCATGAATCACATGATTACTACCTTCATTTTTTAAGAACACGTTCTATAAATCCTTTGCATTTGATTTCTCTAAGAGAACATAGTTACTGTCGAACATGCCTTATTCCCCAGTTATCTGTTGAACACAGTGTACTCAAGCTTTGCAGTCTGTTTTTTTTTTTTTTTTAAAGATTTTATTTATTTATTTGACAGAGAGAGAGAGCACAGGTAGGCAGAACAGCAGGCAGAGGCAGAGGGAGAAGCAGACTCCCCGCTGAGCAAGGAGCCCGATGTGGAGCTCGATCCCAGGACCCTGGGATCATGACCTGAGCTGAAGGCAGACGCTTAACGACTGAGCCACCCAGGCGCCCCTTGCAGTCTGTTTTTAAGTGTCCTCAGAAGCATTTTACCAACACATACTTATCTCCTCCTGTCATCCACCTCTTCTCAAAAGACCTATGTTCTGACCAGGTTGTCGATCCATTTTGTCTGTAGTAGCTCTGGTAGACGATTAGGAAAAGTGTATCTTTAAAGCGATTTCGATTGTCAGTGCAAAGGCAATTTCATCTAGACAGCTAGTAAAGGTGATCAACCAGACTTTATTATGGTAGAACAGGAGGGAATTCATGGATAAGCACTGCCTTGAATGTCCCATCATTGTATTTAGATGCAATAAGTTTATCTTTGAAAATACAAACCCTCTTTTGCACAATGGCAAATAGTGAACTAAAGTATATGAAGTATTTGTACAATATTTAAAAAAAAATTCTTAAAAATTTTACCTATATGGTAGAATTTTTAAAAACAGGGAAAAAATCAAAATTATCAGCTAAATGGACTATCCGGATAGTTGAAGTGTAAGTGTCTTCAAGTTTGAGTCGAACAATTAAATGTTTTAAAACAAAATGTTTAAAGTGTTTTTAAGGTATATTTTATAAATATGTACAAAATGTAGGTCTATTTGATGCTTTATTCACTCAGGTAAACTTTATACTGTATATCTAATGAGATATGCCATCTCTAAAAATGATAAACCACCTAGATTAAAAACAAAACAAAAACCCTTAAAAGATTATCCACTGTATGAAAACAAAAGGAACCATTACAACTTAATGGAAAAAATTTATTTGTAAAAGTTTTTTTTTTGAATCTGATTCTAATGTGTACCCACTCATGTATTTCAATAATTACACAAAAGGCCTAAAGGAAAAATTTAACAGTACTCTAGCAAGGTAAGGAATAAAAACCCCTCTTTTTTTTCTTATCTTCTATTTTGACAAGCAGGAACATACCACAGAATCCTGTCCACAAAAATGGCTATAGTACTGTGCTTTGAAAATAACCTGGCTGCATATAATTCTTAATACATCACGTGATGCTGTTGTCCTTAAGACTTTCAGCAGTACCTACAGGTTCCAATCTGGCACTTCAGGTAATAAAACAATGATGACCAAAAAATGCTTTAAGAGTAAAAAGTAAAAAATGCATCATATCTTCTGAGATTTCCTGAAACAGATTGTCAGATCAAAGTCTTTAGCTTTTAAAAAAAGAAAAAAAAAAATCTGAAAAGAGTGCCATCCTATTATTCTAAGAATTACACTCAAATGATCTATAAAATGGATTTGGCTGATGTTGATCGTTTCACAAACTCATTTAAATACAAAACTTTACATTTTTAGAAAGAATGAGTATTTGCAAGGATCTTTTTTACTCCATTATCCTCTGATCTACTAGTCTATTATGTGTTGCATTTTTGTCTAACTCAGATTTTAAAAAGTTTAATACCATTTTCTCTTTGATTAAATACCAGTTCCTTAGCTGTGTAAGTTTAAAAGATAATCTGCTAAATTCTCAAAATCAGTACCAAAAAATGTTTACGGCTTATTCTAATCTCTAACATTTACAAAACTTACACTCCACTCAAAAAAAAGAATAAAACTTTTTCAAATAGTGCATACAAGGCACGAGAGCTTTCTAGTATATTTACTGAAGCCGAACATTTTGGCATCAACAAACATGCCACTTTAGTTTGTTTACCTTAAACTCAATTTCCAAACAGCACACCATTTAGTTCATATTGAACTAAATTTCTAAAAGTATATGATTTCTTTTAATGATTTGCATAATTTAATCTTAAGTATCTGAAGAACTATAAAGTTTAACTGTCATACTTTCGATGAGGGGACACAAATAATATAGATATCAATGGAGGATTAATCTAGTGGCCCATTAAGAATTCTTAACAAATTCAATATTTTTGCAATGTTCAAGAGAACAAATAACCTAAAAAAATTGAGGTGTTTTTTTTTTTTAAAAGACGCAAAAGAACATCATAAACCAATCTTCGTAATTGTTTTTATAGATTTTCCCCCAATTTAAGAAGGTCAGAAGAGATGAAAAATAAATTTTGGATGTAATAGTCGTGACAAAAATTTGGATGTAATAGTAATGTATTAGTTGTGACAAAAATTTGCTAGCTAGTTGCTTATCAGTGAGCTCAGGCTTCAATGATCATACTTCTTTTCCAGCGGTGAACAAAGGCTAGAATTAAAGTCTGGCAAAAATGGTGGTAATCTTCAAGGCTACTTAAAATTGGCAATGAATTCATAGTCATTCTAGTTCACTCAGTCTGGGGCTGGATTCACAACAGAGGGAAGGAACAAGTCTGATAATGCTACCTCCACCCCACAGGTAACTAATAAAGCTGTCATTATACCGTAATTTGAAATCTTTTAAATTTCAGTATCTTAATAGGCTCAATTTTCTGAATCAGAAAATCAGATGATTAATGGGCTTTTTATGTGTATACACTGTACTACCCAAACATTTGGTTGAAAATTAGCCCATGAATTTATTCCAAGTTTTTATGATAGAAGATATTTTTGCCCTTGATCCATAAACTTTAATTACTTCTAATATTTAACAAGAATTTGTGTTAGTTGAAACAATCTGTATATTGGATTTAAAAAGGTGTTATGTTTTAAGCAATGGCTTGGAGAGAACTAACCAATTCATATTCTGCATATCCAGCCAAAGGGAAATGGGAACAACAGGCCAATGGTGCCTTCCAGTGGGAAGCCTCTTCCATCCACCTACAGCATTGATACCTTGAAATGAAACAGAAATCATGAAACTATTGTGTGAACTATAAAAAACAAAAAACTAACCAACTCATTCAACATTTGTTGAATAGCATTCTTTGTTCAAAATTAAATGTTTTCTAGGCTAGAAAGCTCAGATATGCTCTTGAATACAGACCTCTACAACAGTGCTTCTCAAACTATAATGTGCATATTACAAGACCAGAGGATTTTGTTAAAATGCAGAAAATGCAGATTCTGATTCAGTAGTTCTAGGGTAAGGTCCAAAATTATACATTTCTATTGAGCTCCCAGCTGATGCCGATGCTGCTGGTTTTGGGGCCCCGATTTGAGCGGTAGGGTTCCTTTCTATGTGTGTCTGAGGCCAGTAGGAGTTTAGGAGTGACAGCTGAGTTGGAATAGGGATTTAGGAAAATAATTTTGAAATTTCATGTGCATACAAGCACAGCATTTTTTACTTGAATAAGAGGGAAGGTTGAAAAGGCTAAATGTAACTTACATATTAGTGTTGCTATGGGTCTAGGTACATAACTATCTGTAAAGTATGATGAATTAATATTTTATAAAAATCCCACAGATAATTTACTAATGTACTTCAAAAAGAAAAGAGAATATGAAAATACCATTTGGTAATATAATTAAATTAAGCATAGCAATATCAGATAATATTATTCAATATAATATATAATAATATATAACTTGAACAAATTACAAGTCTGAGATGTAAAGCAGGAAAAACTATTTTTGAAACTTTTAAAAACCATTTGGAATAGTAGCTACCTTGGGAAAATTCAATTTTTTAAAGAAATATTTAAATGTCACTGGTTAGATCAATAGAATGAAAACATTACATCACAAAATTACTGTTTTTTTTACACCACAGCTGATTCATGCTGCCATTTGGTTATTATGACCACTAATGTCATATATTCGTATGTAATAAAATCAAGTTTCTGTGAGATTTTTAATTTTAATGATGTTATTCTATCATTTATTTACAAAATGCTTATTTAGAACCTACTATGTGTCAGGTATTGTGTAAAGTGTTGAGAATAATGATGATCAAACCACATTGGTCTTGTGTCAAAATACTGGGAAGTCTACATGACTTACACATAATATTACTATGTAAACTTGTAAAATATTTAACATATATGACCTCACAAACATTGGTAATTAGAACTAACGATTCAAAATACTGAAAAACAATCCTGTGAAACCTTATATGCTTTATAGAATTATTTCTGTAAAATATTTTATTTGTGGTATTAGTGATTTAGATTTGTGTATTCGTAGTAACATTTTAAGAATTACTTCCAGAAAATTAATATTGTCTCTTTGTTACTTAACCAAATTAAGATTAAATTTTCACTATCCTAACCATAGTTATGATTAATCTGATCAACTACACCATCACTACAGTGACCCAAAACCAAAACAATACTCATCTGGCAAGCTGCCAGATCAGTATTTTGCTGTTATTACATAGCTACTCATAAAAACCAAAACAAAACAAAGAAACATTTAAAAAACAAACAGATTTTTGGGATTAAAAACAAAGAAAAAAAAGCAGATATTGGTGAAGTACTTTGACACAAATTATTTTGTTTCAGATTCCCCTCTCTTGCTTTCTTTAGACTTTAGGATTCAGGATTGCAGTTTTATAAATAAAGATTTGTCTTGATAACTTTACTGTGCAACTCTACACTAGGTTTATTCTAACAATACATATAGTTTGTTTTGTTTGGGTGTTTATGGCCTTTGTTCCAAAGGGGCTCTTTATTGTATTGACTGCAGGTTTATAAATAAATAATCTTTTAAAGATTATTTAATTGATTTGGAGCAACGGGTTTAAAAAAATTTATGGTTTAAAGAAAATGATTTGGGAACACTTGTTATTTTAAGGATAACACCTGCTATGGGGTCCTACTGTAACCAAAAATAGGGATGAGGGCGGTTTTCACTAACAAGATACAATTATCTTGTACTTAGACCCACTGAGATTCTACTGATAGACAGTGAAGTTATAACCACTGTATATCGGAAGGATAGAAAAAAATAAAAATAAACAATTGCAATATCCTATCATATGACAAGAAAATCATCATGTAAAGTTCAATATTTTAGAAACAGTCCTTGCCATTTAGTGCATTTCTATAAAAAATGAATTTTGTTCATCAACTTATTTCTATTATTTGTCAAGTTAACATTACATACTAGCTAACACCAAAGTTAGGTCCACATTCAGAGGTCTCCAGCATGATTAACAGGACCCTAAGGGTGAACTAAAGCATCTTAAAATTTCAATCACTCAAAAACAAATAATAATGTTTATGGTAACTATTTGCCCTAAGAGAACTGAAAAGCTGTTAAAAGTATAAAACATAACAATAAAGGAAAAACAACTTACTTTCATAAAGTATGAATTTATTTTGTTTGAAGAGTTAAGTCTCATTCTCCATGGTTAATGCAGGATTGCTCATACCTTCAAGAAAGAAGGTAAATTAGCATTTTGTTTGCAAGGGGCTGTTGCTTTTGAACAAATAAGGCAGAGACTTGTTTATTCATCCCTGAATCCCCCCAATATGATTCCAGAGGTGTCCTGCACATAACACAGGTTTGTAAGATGGTCACATAGAAACACACACACACACACACACACACACACACACAATACAGTGTTGGCAACTACCAATGTCACAAAAGGCACTTTAAAAAGGGATATATAGGGGCGCCTGGATGGCTCAGTCGGTTAAGCATTGGACTCTTGATTTCCGCTCAGGTCATGATGTCAGGGTCATGGGATTCAGCCCTGCCTGGGGCTCCGCACCGGGCGTGGAATCTGCTTAGGATTCTCTCTCTCCCTCTGCCCCTCCGCCTGTCTCTCCCTCTCTAAAAAAATAAATACATAAAAAGAGACATACACCTTAGGAAGTGGGAGGGGTGAACAAAAACATGAAAGATACACTGGAGCTGGCAATTCTCACATCATCTTAGAGTGCTCTTCCTAATTCTACATTTCCCTCTCTCATTCTGGTGAAACTAATCTTTGAGCCCTTTCTCACCTCGTCCTTCTCACGTTTGTCTTCCTTCTTTTATAGCACTCTTTAAACTTTATTTTTTTTAAATTTTATTATGTTATGTTAGTCACCATACA
>NC_138370.1:17337030-17381775 GCF_054177405.1 Leptonychotes weddellii
TACATAGAGTCCAAATTATTAACCAGAACCCAAGCAAGATGCACCTGTTTTCTTGGGACCTTAGGGTTGCTGGCCTCTTGTTTTCCTAGTCTGTCTTCTGCGGGAGGGGCCTGCCGCACTGTTACTCAGGCAACCCTGTTCGGGCGGAGTTGCCCTGCCCCCCTGTGGTGGGGGATGGGCTCAGTGGGAATCAGTCTTTGGGGCTTTTGTTCTCTGGTGGCTTTCCCTGGTGGCTTTCCGTGTCTCTTCCGCGAGTCAGAGCAGAAGAGACCGTTTCCAACCCTCTGCCTCGGAGTGGAGAGATCGCAGTCTGTTCTTCAGTGAGCTCTCCAGGCCACACTGTCTCTGTTTCTGTCCCTGCTGCTATAAACTGCAGCGTCCTGGGTTGTGTGCCCCTCCGCGGTGCTCCCGGTCCTGCCTCCAGGTCAGGGCACATCTCTGCCCTTTGTGCTTCTAAAACCGCCAGCCGCTCCCAGTTCACGCGCACGTGACCCCACCGCTCCGCGTTTCCACCCTGGGGGCTGTCCTAAGGTCCTTTCCCCGCTGCTGTGCCCCGTCTGCAGCAGTGCATGAGGCTGTCACTCACCAGTGGTGTAGGCTCCCCATGGCCAGGCACCCTCCCGCTGCCATTTATCCTCCAATATCTGCCCGCGGAATCACGGCTCCCTGCTTCGGACCTCAAAACCAACCGCCTGCGATATTCTGTTTGTAGAGATCCAGATCTTCTTACATCTCAGGCTGGTTTCGTGGGTGCTCAGAGTGGTCTGGTAGATATCCAGCTCAATTCCGGGGACCAGTTGAAATAGGGTCCCCTACTCCGCCGCCATCTTTCCCCCTACCCCAGCACCCTTTAAACTTTAAATAAGTTCCCAATTCATCCATGCAAGTAACAGAAAATTAACCTAACATGCCAAATGATTAACAGCACACAGAAACTAAGAAATCACTTCTATGTTAATACAGAACTATATGAGGCAACATGAATCCCTTCAGAAAGAAAGGGAGCTCTTTGTCTTTCTACCCCCGGAAAATTGACCCCCAACTATACATCACTTCTTTGCCTCTAAGGAAACTGATGGATTCAAAGGGCTAATAGGTGGCATCAATTTTCGTTTAGGCAATGTCTAGTTCTTCCCATAGATTGGAAGATGGAATGGCAGGCTTGAAGGTTAAGAGAGAGACCAAATTATGGATACCCACACGATGGGCATCTTTGGAGGGCATTTATTCTCCTTAAGAACAAGATTCTTTAAAGAAAGCCTATATTTTAGGAGAATATGACTGTAGATTAATTAGTGACTTTAGAATTTTTACTTAGGACTATTTTTCACTATCACTAAATCCCAAAGAGATTTCAAATAAAACAACAAACACTTTAAAGTGCACGGAGCCGGGGCACTGGGTGGCTCAGTCAGTTGAGTGTCTGCCTTCGGCTCAGGTCCTGATCCCAGGGTCCAAGGATCAAGCCCCGCATCAAGCCCCACATCTCCTGCTTCTCCCTCTCCCTCTGCCCTTCCCCTGCTCGAGTTCTCTCTCTCTCATGCTCTCTGTCTCAAATAAATAAATAAAGTCTTAAATAAATAAATAAATAAAGTGTAGGGAGTCAAAGTCAGGCAGCACTAGGAGAGAGTTTGAAGAAAGGACTAGAAATAAAGGAGAGATTTTTCTGGCTAATAGTGCCTTAATCATGGATGTATGGTTTTATACTTATTTATAGGGACACAACATACATATATACATACACCTGCAGGTATGATCACACATTTTGGTTAATCCTCACCAACCCTGAGAAATAAGTAGCATTTTAAAGAAAGAAAGCTACATCTAGGGGCACCTGGGTGGCACATTCAGTTAAGCGTCTGCCTTTGGCTCAGGTCATGATCTCAGGGTCTTGGGATCGAGCCCCATGTCGGGCTCCTTGCTCAGTGAGGAGCCTGCTTCTCCCTCTCTCTCTGCCCCTAACCCCACTCATGCTCTCTCTCTCTCTCAAATAAATAAATAAAATCTTAAAAAAAAAAAAGAAAGAAAGCTACATCTAAAAGAGGTTAGGTTACTACAAATATCACACACAGATTAGGTGTCCAAATTGGGATTTAAAATCAGGTCTGACTTCAAAGCCTTGCCTTTTCTTTGCCAATAAGCTATATTGACTGAAGTAGTCAAAGATTAAAATCAACAACAATAACAAGAGAAATGTGAGTGGGATCTGAAGAAATAACAGCTAAAGTTATGGTAATTACGCAGTAACTTTACTTTGACGTTTTGAAACTGGATGGAAATCTTTGAGTAAAAGAACCATATAATTTAAGATCCGTTTTACCAGATATTTTTCAATCTTTTGTCTGAATTGATTACATTTTCCATTAAATATGTATAATTTGAGTATATCTGTATCATTTTATTAAATAGGCAGTATTTGAAATTATTGGTTTCTTAAGCTGGAATAAAAGCAATGCAGATCTTTCACAAAATGACCTTCTGCAGCTAAGAGACCTTAATCAAAGTACTTTACAAACAAAAGTTCCTGAAGGTAATTCTAAATTTACAATGGGAGTTCAACTCTAAAGCAAGAAAGATTCTGTAGGTAATATTCTGGCATTTTTGCACTCCTTTCACCTTTTATAAATAAAATCTATTAAAAACAGCCAAGTTAAGAACACCCTTACCAGCTTTGCCTTTCCCCAGGTTTGTGCTGCTCTCTGTCCAAGACTGAGAATCAGTGAGAAGGTGGCTCTGGGACTCTCGCAATGGCTTTGCAGGAAACTGATGGTTTTCAGGACTGAACAATCATAATCATCATCATAATCATATGTTAGTTCTTGATAGTATTGAGTGGAGTGTTTCTCAAAGTGCAGAATTCAAACCACTTCCCAAGAGAATTTGGGGCATAGGGAATAAGGCATGTATCACACTGACTCGCAACGAGAAAACCGTTCTTCCTTCCATTCTCTTTTCATTCTTCTGAATACAGTAAGATGACAATCTGTAACTTTGGCAAGTCTCTGTTTTTAATACAGAGAATAGGCTTCTGCCTCTGGCTTTAGCATGTGAGGGAGTCTAGTTAGAATTTAATAGTATTTTATTATCAATTTTATTTTTTTAAGTTATATTCTATTTATGGCAAATTATACTAGTTTTCATTTATGAGAGTGACATAATGTTTGATTTAAAAATAAGCTTCAATGCCAATTTAACTAAATATATAAAATAAAAATATTAGTTTTATAAGTGGTATGTGGATATGGAAAAAAATATATGAAAGTAATGGTAGGAAGACAAGTTTGAGAAAAAATGGCCTAGTGTTTCTAAAGTGGCCTAACTAGTCTTGAACAAAGAATTCTCTATCTTCCTCTATGAAACTGAAACAACAAATTTGAGCACTGTCTTGCAGAAATGTTGAAAACATCTGACATCACCAGGTCTTACAAATGTGACATTTAATTTGGGGAATAAAGAGTCTTAAAAGAAGAATGTAAGTTTTAAAATTTAAGTAGGCATGCTACATATCGACATATTGAATGGCATAAAAAATATAAATTAAAATAGCATTTCACTTAGATAGAAAAAATATTGGCATAGAAACTGTAAGTGTAGTTTTAGAACACCCTGAAATAGTAATCACAATAATGTTCAAAAGAAAAAAAATACTTAAAATTCTTCCAAGAATAATTTCACATATGTGAGTTGACTATACTATATTTTTGAAAGGATATGCTTTTGTTCCTTAATAATTACCTCATATCTAAAATTTGAAAATATTTCAATTTTGTGCAACTTTAACATCCCCTTATTGAAAGTTTGGAGGTAAATCTTAAAAAAATAAAAAGCATGTCTATTTATATTAAAAAAAAACCCTCTTTTACTCTAATTTTTCTTCAAGAGAGGGACCATATACCAGGTACAGCATACTAACTAGGTCCTGGTTTAGGGACTCCTTTCATATTGGTTACTACTAATAAGACTAACAAATGGCAAAGAAGGATCCATTCATTCAACAGTATTCATTAAGTACCGATTACATCCATGAATATAGTCTTTGATCACATGGAAATGTCACTGTAATTGAGGAGGAATAATAGTAAATAGCAAATATATAATAACTCAGTAAGGTGACAGTAAGAGCCATGACAATAGAAAAAGAGAGGTATGGGGAAGTTGAGGAGCTATTTTACAAAGGGTTTTCAAAGATGGCCTCTATCGTGAAGTTACACCTGAGCTAGAAGTGAGTAAGAGAAGGTCAAAGAGCATTCAGATACCTGGAGGAAAAATGGTTAGGAAGAGGAATTGGCAAGTACAAAGGCACTAAATAAGGGACAAGTTTGGTATATTTGAGGACCAGCAAGATCTGTGTGTCTGAGGATGGTGAGTGATGGGAAAAGTGGCACGGGATGACATCAGAGAGATACTGAGGCCAGATTAGACCCGACAAGGTAAGGACACGCATTCACTTTTATGCTGATTAAGACAGGAAGCCAACGGAGGGTTCTGAGCATGAGAGTGACACAATCTGATTCTTAATGGAGAACAGACTGAAGTAGGGCAAACATGGAATCAGAAAGATCAGTAAGGAAGGCATGGAAATAATCTATGTGAGAAATGATGGCTCGGACCAGAAAGCAGTCTGAAGGTGGTAAGAAAGTACTGGGATTATTGGCATATTTTGAAGGGGCATGTGAAAGGATTTGCAAATGGAGTAAATGCAAGGTAATTGAAAAAGGAATCTAGGATGACTCCACAGTTCCTGGCTGGAGCACCTGAGACACCGAGGGTCACCAATATGACATACGGAAGAATGGGGGAGAATCAGATTTGAGCTGAAGGTGAGGGTGTCAATGTCTGGCAATCAAGAGTTCTGTTTTGCACCTGTTCAGTGGGAGATGACTTTTAGATATTTAAGTGGGAATGTGGAGTAGACAGCCAGACATAAAACTCTGGAGTACAGAAGAGACATCATCACTTGCCATACCAATTTTATATGGGCTGATCAGGGGAAATGATAGAATTATGTAAAAGATACTTTAGCTGTCAAAATTCAATCCCAAAATTTAAAGGAAAGGGAAGAGAAGCCCATAGTGGTTATGAGATCACCTAACTGGGCAATAGTGCCAGAACTAGGATTTCTCCCAAAGCCTATGGTACACTTAGTAGAAGGAGAGATACTATCTCAGAAACCCAAATCTCCTTGAACTATAAAAACCACTCAAAAGGCAAAAAACACTATTGAGAACTACTAGTAAACTTTATAAAAACCTGAAAACATTCCAAATAATCTATTCAAATGAGATTTTTCTGCATCAAGATATAAGAAAAACCCTTAACCCTTGAATGGTCAAGACAAAACTCAGAGGGCATGCCCCAGTGAGACTCTGGTGCCTTTGAATGTCCCTATAAATCACATCAGAATGGCCTCCTTATTAACTTGTTGAGTCTGTACAAAGGTCACTCTAGGGATGGGGTGGCAAATAGGCTTCATCTCGTGACAATTTAAAATGTTTTGGAATGGCGACCAGGGTCACTGACTCAAGAAGAACTCTGGGGTCATGACAGGCTCCACCAGAGGAAGTATTGTGGATCGATAAGAAATCCACATGAGATGGGAGGAGTGAAGATACAGCTGTTACGTGCATGACATTCCAGCAACTGAGAACATTTCTAAAATTAAGAAGGATATTATGGTTATGCTCTTGCTATCAGCTTTCATTTAAAAATTAGAGGTATGGCCATATTCAAATAAATCTATCTTAAACATATAAAGATTAGTGTTTCAAACTTACAAATTCATACATAGCGTGTAAAAATTTTAAGTAGTTTTGCCTTTTGCCAGTTAGTACCAAAGTCGAAACCAAATTTCGAGATATTCCTCAAATTCTTGGAAGACTGGAACCAGAACAGACTTCACGCAAGGGCAAAAGTCTCCAGATACTAAATTCCCAAGACTCCTTCCCTTCTCTTTCCACCAAAATGGCTCAGATAATGTTTACAGGTTTTTAACAAGCATTAAGAACATGGTGTACTATCAAGCAGGTGTTGGGGATTCCATTTGATCTCCAAAAGCTTAATCCAGGGACGTTCTCCTGATCTTGTTATAATGTTACAATTACCACAGACAGAAAGGACCTGGAGGGTCAGAGGGCAAGTTTACCGTCTGCTCACCTGATCACTAAGGGAGCTAATTTGGACTTTAATTCTCTTCTTTTAAGCACTACCTTTTAAAAATCAGTTATACTTGAAGCTCACTACATCCCCTTCCCCAACCGTACTTTCCTCTCTCCCTCATTCCCCAAGTGGGAACCATTATAGTAAATTATCTTATGTTCTTAAACTTTCTTCAAAGAAATATATAGCCAAAGGACATAGGAGGATAAGACATATTATTTGAAAGTAAAACAGAAAAAAAATATGGAATTACTTTTTCGACGTCGAATTCAATCCTGCAGGAGTAGATGCTTGTTCAGGATCCTGATTAACAAGGCAAGTTGGAAAGGAGCAGCCATCACCTAGACTATAATGAAAATTAAAACTTACAATTGAGCAGTAAACAAGGCAACAGCATTGAAACTGCCACAATGTG
The DNA here is from genome assembly GCF_054177405.1 of Leptonychotes weddellii. NCBI lineage: Eukaryota > Metazoa > Chordata > Mammalia > Carnivora > Phocidae > Leptonychotes > Leptonychotes weddellii. The sequence goes on from NC_138370.1 coordinate 17,343,602, forward strand.
ATGTCTGCGAGCAGAACACAGTTATCTTGTGGATACAGACATTGGCTTCCATATGGCATGTGTAAGGAGATGATGCGTTAACTTGACTTTTGCATCCATGTAACAGTGAATCATAAAATAATTCTTTAAAGAACAGGGATTCCTATGCAGGGTTATAGTTCTTCTGTCGGATTGCTTTCATTGATTTAAAACCTCAATATTTTCACCACAAAGTACCTTGAAAAAATGGGTAGCAACCAGTACTTCTTTTCATCACCAAAAACTTGTCGCATGTTTTTACTGAAACCCAAGCTGAATCCATTCTTATCTGTTCCGTGTCGGAATACAGGACTTCTAAATGCCTCTACAAAAGATGGTAGAGCAACCAGGTGAGTACAGAACATATCTAGGAACCCCCATAGTTAAAATTATTGGACTAAATGAGGGAACTCTAAAAATCGATGGCTAGCCTCTTGTGAGTACTTATGTACATATAAATAGCTCTGCAACACAGATGGTCTGTTTTAAAATAATCATAAGATATGATTACATTTATTTTAGTTTTTAAAGAATCATTTAACTATTACAGCAGCACAGTGCATTGCAAAAAAAATGAGAAAACACAAATAAGCAAATAAATTAAAACTTTACGTCTCTGGGCCTTTTTTAGTTAGATGCGTGGATGGATAGATGAACGGATGGATATAGATATACACAAACCTACACAGTTGCTTTTTAACCGATGAGACTGTACTTTACATACATTCTACAAATTCCCTTTTTCAGTCAATAAATTCCATCTTCCAATTTCATTTAAATCTTATCTCCTCCAATCATACATTTTTTTCCAGCTGGCCAAAAATTTACTTTAAAGCTGGCTTATCTGAAGCAGGATCCAGTGCAGAAGCAAACACTGTGTCTGGTTATACCTACTCTGCATATGGAAGTCGAGGTTCAGAGAGGCCGTGGGATGTGTCCAAGATCACACAGCAAATAAATGACAGAGTGGAATGTGAACAAGGTGATCAATGTCCCTTCCATTATGCTACAAATGCTTCTTAAATAATGCTGAGAGACAAAATCTAAACTTTTATTTGGGGAACATGAACAAACGTAGAAGTATAATGATTTTTTTTATCCATCATTTAAAAAAGAAAATTCTAACAGAGTCATAGTACTATGAAAAATGTGACAATTTGCAAGATCCTTAGCACTTGTCACCCTGGGTTATACAGCTTTTAATAAAACATTTTTATAATTGTAGGACCGTATCGTCCAAAGGAAGTCCTTTCAGTGTTACAAGTTAAATCTAGAAGTTCCTAGAAATTAAACACTTCTAGAAATAATTCATTTTCTTCTGATGAATTATAATTTCATTATCCAACATATAATTTGAAATAAGATGCTTTGTTTAGAAATTACTAGGTCAATATGTTCACCTGAACGATATTTGCTGTAGTAAGATTTCACCTGAATGTTAAAAATTAACATTCACTGACTATATACTATAATTAATCTTCACTACTATAATCATGGTGTCTCTTAGCTTGAAGTGTCCTTTGAGATCATAAGGATTTATAAGTCCTGGTTGCATTCCCGAACTCCTAATCTTAGTCTAGAAGATACTACTTAGCTTAGTCCCTTCTTACTTCTCAAACCTCATAGTATATTTTCCATTCTTTAGCTTTCTATGCTCTCACCATGTAGATAGTGTTACAAATATTTCTAGCTTTTCTCCTATAGGACTTTTTTTTTTTTAAAACTGGACTGAAATTCACAGAATACAAAATTAACTATTTTAAAATAAACAAATCAATGGCATTTAGTACATTCACAATTCTGTGCAATTAATAACCAAGTTCTAAAATATTTTCATCACCCCAGAAGAAACTCCATATCCATTAAGCAGTCTCTCCCTATTCTCCCTTCTTCTCATCCTCTGAAAACCACCAATATGCTTTCTTTTTCTATGGACTTACCTAATCTGGGTATTTCACATAAATGAAACTATATAATATTAACCTTCTGAGATCAGCTTCTTACTTACTTAGCAATTTTTTAAGGTTCATGCATGTTGTAGTGTGCATCAGTATCTCATTTCTTCTCATGGCTGAGAATATTCCACTGTCTAGAAAATATCACATTTTTTCTATCCATTCATCTTTCATGGACATTTGGATTGTTTCCATCTTTGGGCTATTGTGAAGAGTGCTGCTATGAACACTGACATACAACTATCTGTTGGAGTCACTGCTTTCAGTTATTTGGGGTAAATATCAAGTAGTGCAATTGCTGGGTCATATGATAATTTCATATTTAACTTTTTAGGAGACAGCCACTGTTGCTTACAGTGGATTCACCATTTTACATCCCTAGCAGCCAAGTGTGAAGGTTCTGATTTCTCCACATCCTCAGCTATGCTTGCTTTACATTTTGTTGATTTGGGTGCGAAGCAGTACCTATGGTTTTGATTACCCTGCCCTAATGATTAATGATGTTGAGCATGTTTTTATGTGCTTTTTGGCCAACTGTGTATTTTCACTGGAGAAATGTCTATTTAAATGTCTATTCAGGGGCGTCTGGGTGGCTCAGTCCGACTCTTCAGCGTCCGACTCTTGGTTTTGGCTCAGGTCGTGATCTCAGGGTCCTGAGATTGAGCCCCAGGTCAGGCTCCACACTCAGTGGGGAGCCTGCTTGACATTCTCTCTCCCTCTCTCAAATAAATAAAATAAATAAATCTTTAAAATAAATAAATAAATTCCTACTCAAATTCTTTGCCAATTTTTTGAATTGGGCTGTTGGTCTTTTTCTTGTCGAGTTGTATGATTTCTTTTTATATTCTGAATACTGGGTCCTTATCAGATAAATTATTTGTAAATATTATTCTCACTCTTTAGGTTGTCTTTTTACTATTTTGACAATGTCCTTCGATGCACACATTTTCAAAATTTTGGTGGAGTCCAATGTATCTATCTTTTTCTTTTGTTACTCATGCTTTTGGTATTATATCTAAGAATTCATTGCCATATTAAGGTCCTGACAGTTTATCCTTATGTTTCCTTCTAAGAGTTTTATAGTTTTAGCACCATTTAAGACATTATTATCTTCTCCATTGAATGGTCTTGGTACTCTTGTGGAAAATCAATTGGCCAAAGGTGTATGGCTTATTTCTGGATTGCTCATTCTCTCATTCTATTCCACTGGTCTATATTGTTATCCTTGTGCCAACACCACACTGTTTTGATCACTGTCATTTTGTAGTAAGTTTTAAAATCAGGAAGAACTTTGTTTTATTTTTTGGTGGATACCATTTTGGCTATTTGGGGCGCCTTGCAATGTCACATGAATTTGAGGATCAGCTTTGCCATTTCTGCAAGAAAGGCCACTGAAATCGTAATCAGGATCATCCTGACTCTGTACATCACTTTGGGTCATATCGCCATCTTAACAATATTAAGTCTTCCAATATATGAGCATGGGAAGTCTTACCATTTACCTAGGTCTTTAATTTTGTTCAGCCAAGCTTTGTAGTTTTCAGTGTCCTACTGTACCTCCTCAGTTAAATTTATTCCTAAGCATTTTACTATGTTGGATGCTTTTGTAAATGGAATTGTTTCTTTAATTTCCTTTTGGATGGAAATACAACTGATTTCTTTCATATTGATCTTATGCAACTTTGCTGATTTTGTTCATTAGTTCTGTTTTTATTATTGTATCTTTAAGGTTATTTATATAGAAGATCATGTTATCTGCAAAGAGAGATAGTTTTACTTCTTTCTTTCCAATATGGATGGCTTTATTTATTTTTCTTGACTAATTTTCCAGGCTAGATTTTCTAATACAGTGTTAAATAGTGCTAGTAAAAGTGGCAGTCTTTGTTTTGTTCCTGGTCTTAGGGGTAGGATTTTTGTTTTTCACCAGTGAGTATGATACTAGCTATAGATTTCTCATAAATGCACTTTATCATTTAAAGCTTGAGGAAGCCCCTTGTGTTGAGGAAATTCCCTTGTGTCCCGAGTTTGTTAAGGTATCTTAAAAGGGTGTTGAATTTTGTCAGATTAACATAAGAATAAAAAAATTAAAAAAAAAAAGGGTGTTGAATTTTGTCAAATACTTTCTCTGCATCAGTTGAATTGATCACGTGTTTTTTTTTCTTCACTCTATTAATGTGGTGTATTCTATTAATGTGGTTGATTGATTTTTGTATGTTGAAACATGCTTGCATTCCTGGGATAAATCCTATTTGGTCACAGTATATAATCCTTTTTATAAACTGCTAGATTTGGTTTGCCAGTATTATATTGAGGATTTTTGTATCTATATTCATAAGGGATATTGGTCTATAGTTATCTTGGACATCTTTATTTGGTCTTGGTATTAGAGCAATGCTGGCCTCATAGAATGAGTTACAAAGTGTTATCCTCTCTTCTAATTTCTGACAGAGTTTGAGAAAAATTTACGTTAATTTTTTTTGGTGGAATTCACCAGGGAAACCATTTGGTCCTGGGCTTTTCTTCGTTGGGAGGTTTTTGATTACTGATTCAATCCCCTTCCTTGTTACAGGTCTGTTCAGGTTTGTTGTTGTTGTTTTTTAAGATTTATGTATTTATGTAAGAAAGAGAGAGAGAGAGAGAGCAGGGAGAGGGGCAGAGTAGTTTGCGTGTTTCTCAGAGTCTGTCCATTTCATCTAGGCTACCTAATTTTTTGTTGTTCAGGGTATTCACTCATAATCCTTTTTATTTCTGTAAATTCAGTAGTAATATCCCCCTCTCATTACTGAGTTTCATTGGCAATGTCTTCTTTATTTTTTCTTTCTAGCTAATGACTTGTAAAATTTGTTGATATTTTTGAAGAACCAATTATTGATTTCATTGAACTTCTATTTTTAGTTTTTTAAATTTATTTATTTTTAAAGATTTATTTATATATTTTTTAGAGAAAGACAGAGTGCAGGGGAAGGGGCAGAGGGAGAGGCAGAGAGAGTCCCAAGCAGACTCCCCACTGAGCATGGAGCCCAACACGGGGCTCGATCCCAGGACCCTAAGATCATGACCTGAGCCGAAACCAAGAGTCTGACGCTTAACCAAGACTGTGCCACCCAGGCACCCCATGAACTTTTATTTTTTTAAATTCTGTTATCTCCTTTCTAATCTTTGTTATTTTCTACCATTTGCTGGCTTCAGATTTACTTTGCTGTTCTTTTTGTACTTCCTTAAGATATAAAGTAATTGATTTGACATATTTCTGTTTTAATGGAATCATTTATAGCTAGGTATACATTTCCCATTGAGCACTGTTTTAGCTGCATGCCCCCTCTGTAGGGCTTTTGAACATACTGTTTTCTCTACCTGAAATGTGGTTCTTACCATGACTGACTTCTTAGGATAAATACTTGTTGTTTTGGTGAGCTCTTTCCTGACCGTTCTAAGTAGGTTCCCTTCCACAGTCCCCAGCCGGATCCACACCTCAGCATCCTGTTTGTTTCCTAGATAGCAGTTTGCATTTTGCAATTACTTTTATGTTTGGTTATTGATTTTTGGTGCCCCTCACTAGACTATTTTGTCCTTGTTCACCACCATATATACACAATGCTTTACACACAATGGACAGTCAATAAATATACAGAACAAGTGCATTTGTAGGTGTCTAAGTCGCCATCCCACAAAACAGTGTGGGAATAAAAATGATTTTTACCACATCAGGACGGGTTGGGATTTAATCATATGGCAACTTTTGATGAGTATCTATTTATGCCTTTAAAGTTCTGTTAACTACAATAATGGAATACTCACCTAATGTAGATTTATTTTTGCTGACTAGCCAACAATGATAGCCAAACAGAGAGGACAAGCTGACAGAAAACATAGCTGCAGCAAAGAATAAAAACATAATATGGAACTTGGCTTGAGTATCGGGTAGGCCATTCTATAAAGAAAGGAAGAAAATAAGATGTTTTGTCAAAGGGATAAGTATTCCCCTACTTTTGTAAGTAAGATTTTTTTTTTTGCTCTACTTTTTTTTTTTTAAATTTAGATATGGAGAAAGATACATGGCTTTATGTTAAAACTTTGAGGAAAAATATATGTCATAAGCTTAAAAAATGTTTACTATTAATGAATATAGATATAAAAAGATATTAAAATTTGGGATATTCACTTTGTTTTTCATAACTGAATCAAAGAAAAGTTATGGTGGTATATGTGTAAACTATAACACTAGGAAGCAAGATAAAAGGAACTATAAAATATAGTTTTTTATTTACTTCCTGAAAATGTTTTAACACACTACAGTTTTACAAATATTTAAATAGTTTTATTATAATGCCTGAAAATGAAGGTTAATTGGCACAGTTAATTACTATACTTACTGATGTTTTACATTACTACAAACAACAGCGTCAACTACAAGAACACATACAACAACACATCCACAATAATGCTTCAAGCTATTTTAAATAATAGCATCACAGAAAAGATCAACACTAGTGCATAACGCTGGTCTAAAACAAACCTTACAGTATCCAGGTAACAAAACAGGCCGTCTCAAAGCAAAACCAGTTTGTCTCTTATTGTATGTATTGTCCAAGAAGACCTAAACCCACTCTAGAATGGCAGGCTTGGGCTACGGATACTTAGTAAAGCAGCAGAGCTGTTAGCAGGTGTCCCCTTCTGATAGACGGTCATACTATTTCAATATCCTTACTGACACAGGTCACCAGCTCTCACTCACAGCTTCTGACAGCAGAGTCCTCACAGTGAAAACTGGTCACTCCTTTACATGTATATTTATGGTTTGGAACTAAAACCATCCACAGGAATGAGAAGCAGGGAGGTAATATTCTTTCAGACATTCATTAGGGATCATTCTTCATGCTAGACACTGAAGTATTCTTGAATGCTAGCAGCATGTCCATACACCTGTATATTCCTAGTGCTTGGCAATGTAACCGGCATATAAAGGCATTCAATAAATCTTTAGTATTCAATGTGGTTCAGATCTGACCTCAATTATCTAGGAAATTAGAAAGTTCTTATCATAATAAAGGATAATTTAATGAAAACAATAAAGCAATCCTGGCGTGGGATAACTGTTTTTTTGGTTTTTGTTTTTTACCATTGTTTGGGGGCCCCAAGGAGTATCTTTGGATATTTATAATACTTGATTTTAATTGTTTTGTTTACATTTAAAATATAGAGCACAGAAAACAAATGAATTACTTAAAGCCTAATCAAGCAATACCTAATAAAAACTCAGGATATTATAGTCATAATAGTTTTAAAAAACAGTCTTTCTACTCATAAAGAAAACACTTCAATTTTTAAATGCTGAAAATAAAACTTCGAATATAGTCAATTCTCATTATTCACATGGTCATGTCCTGTAAAGGTGTCATGAACGCTGAGTTTGTAAATATGGAACCACTGCCCCAGGGAAAATACAGGGTTAGGTTCCTATGAACCTCTGGTCACAATATTCTTGTCAAAGGATCAATGCACAACCTTGTTTTATGTGCATTTCTGCTTAAAAACACCGTACTGACATTTAATATACATTATTGATTCATTACTTAGAGCCAACAGCAGCGGGACTCATGCCTGCAGGAAGCTTACCTGACACATGGATTTTCTCCATAAAGTATGCTATAGTCTTCTTTTGCTCAGAAACACCAGTCAGCACTTCAGCGCTATGTATGAAGACCATTTTAAATGGCAAAATCACCAATAAAAAGTACAAAAAATGCAAAAAATGTGACCCTAAACAGACTGAAAAGCATACTTGTTTACAGTATAAGAGACTAAGAACAAACAAGAAGGTGGTATGTTGTGGAGCTCAGCTGGGAATGTGCCCACGGGGCGGGTCAAATTTTTCCCACGCTGTGCATGTCTGCAAAGCACCACAAAAGCCCTGTGAGTACTGATTTGGGGATTACAAATAAATTTCAGCAAGTAAGAGAATTCACAAACACAGAATCTGTGAACAGTGAGGATTGACTATATATAAATGAGCTCTAGTCTATAAAATCAGCATCTGAAATAACTCAATTACTGAAAATCTATTATATATTTTTGTATGCCAGAAAAAAATCACCAAGGTATTGACTTACTGTCCAAAATTTGATAAAATACTGTAAATCCGTAGCAGCAATAAAAAGGCAATACAGCAGAGAATAAGCCAAGAAAAGGAGGAAAAATTTGTAATTTGAAAATCCAACACAATTGTTCACCCTGTTAACAAAACAAAAACATTTTCAGTGAGCTGTATGCTTTCAACCTATGTCTGCATCTGCTCATCTTTAACACAGTATTTGGTTTCCTATCATTTGAAATTTACTGGCATTTCTTTAAGCAAGCCTCATAAAATTTCTTTACACTTACAAACATTATAAAAATCCATTTCGCTAAAAAAGGAATTTGTGTTTAGATTTTTAAATTTGATATGTGATACTGCTTTAATCAACCAGGAACCGTATAACTATATTTCATGTCCAATTATGCAAATAAGCACATGCCTAAAAACACAGAGCTGGTGAGAAACCTAATGAAGTAAGGCAGATAAGAGGAATTTACTAAGTTCTTCGTTACCTTTGGATATTTCTAACTATGATTAGGTAATTTAAAGTCTTTCAGATTTTCCCAAATTAGATGAAATATCTTCACAAACTACATGCATGCCAACAGCATACCACTGATTATCGTGGGGAGGTTTAAGAAAAGAAATAGGATTGAGAGCCAGACAGCCAGGGTCATAAGATGCATCTGACACTCAATAATCATGTGGCCTTGACCAAGTGAAATAGTCTATAGGAATTTCATTTTCCTTATCTGCAAAACAAACATTCCAGAGAGCTGGCTCCATATCCTTTGATTCTAAACAGGATTTGTAATTCTCAGTTCTCACTCTAAAGTTACTATATTTTGGAGAGGAGGAGTATGAATTCAAACTACTGTATCAAAAAGCATAAATACAAATACAACTCAGACTTTATGGTCACACTTTTCCATCAACATGTTTTTATCCTCCTTTTGACAAAGACAAGGGAATTTCAGGCTGATCTTGTTGTACACGTGACACAACACCTAAATGGAAATGGCGGGTATCTTCACTGGTTGAGGTAGCTGTGTTAACCGGTATAATAAACCTACTGCATGGAATGTACACATACTGTTTTCTCTCCTCAAATGTCTTTGTCCTACTCTAATGTTGGCCAGGTAGTCTCAGTCTCTATTGACTTCGCTAATAAACTGAGACATTTTTCTTTTTATATTTTTAAAGTGAAATAATGTACACATGAAAATGTTTACTCAACTATGCAAGATAAATAAGCTCCAGAAGTCCGCTATACGACACTGTGCCCATGGTTAACAATACTGTACTGTGCACTTAAAAATTTGTGAAGAGATTAGGCGCCACGTAAGTGTGCCTACAATAAAAAAAAATTAATTAAAAAAACTAAAAAGGTAAATATTATCTGGCTTATGAATAAACTGAAAATTTGGGGGGAAAGAAACAGGAAAGTGCTTATATCATCTACCTCAAGAAACATAAGGTAAAGGAACCAGGACTAGATTTAGTACCTTTGGAACATAAGGGTATTTTATATGGCAAATAAGCTCATAAAGAAGGCAAAAATTCTAGGTGCACATGATATGAAAACGTGATGGTTCTAGTGTGAGTGCAAACCAATTACTGAGGTTGCCTTCTTTGACATCTGAATGAAATAATGGCAAGAAATCATACTGCAGAGTTCCAAACAAGCCTAGTCTAATTGCATTCTGTCTCCAAAGGATACAGGATATTCCCCTTGCTTCCTTGTGTTGGTTTCCAGAGGAGAGAATGCATAGACAGGAGCTGGGGAGCCATTAACACTTTGGAGGATGAGGGTGAAGACAATGACTCTTTTGTGGACTGGGGGAAAATAAGGGATAAGAAAGATTGTTTCTCTTCCTATGAGAATGTAAGAAGGCAGCTTTTATATTCAATGATACATAGCATTTTTATAAAAAGTAAAATGATTTTGATTACAGATTTCATAACATCTAATTTACTTTAGCTTCTATTTAGGAGCATGGTGTAATGTAACTTATCTGTCACTTAGGAAACAGAAGAGAAAGTCAGTAAATAAAAACCAAGTATCTTAGCATTTGATATGTACTTTACACTTGAGGAAATATAGTAATAAAATGTCTCTTCATAACAGACAGTGAAATGTTTTAACTCCCTACTGCTTTGTAGACTCAGTTTGAAAAGGAAGAGATGTATTCTGAGTCTGAATGATTTTATATGGAGAAACAAAACATGCTCAAGGTAAATATCCCTTATATGCTGTTTAAAATTCAGTGCAAACAGGGGCGCTTGGGTGGCTCAGTGGGTTGGTGTCTGCCTTCAACTTGGGTCATGGTCCCAGGGTCCTGGGATGGAGCCCCGCATAGGGCTCCCTGCTCGGCGGGGAGCCTGCTTCTCCCTCTCCCTCCACCCCTCCTCCCCTCATGCTCTTTCTTGCTCGCGCTTTCTCTCAAATAAATAGATGAAATCTTAAAAAAAAAAATCTTTAAAAAAATAAAATTTAGTGCAAATAGCAATTGGCCCTGTTTCAGGGCAATTGCTTTCTGATTCTAAATAGGAAAAAGAACATAATATAGAAAAAAAAAAAAAGGACAGAATGTGGCCTTTGGAGTCCAAAAAAACATGCCATGTGACTTTAAGCCCACTCTTTAACTTTTCTGAGCTCCACCTCTCCCTTTTCTTTAAAATGGGACAAATAATTTCTGTAATTTCTGTCACTGTTGTAAGAATTACAGATTTTCTCTCTCTCTCTCTCTCTCTCTCTCTATATATATATAGTCTCTAGCACATTATAGGCACTCAATATGAAGCTAAAATTATTGAATTTAGTAAGTGTTACCTAATCTTTGGCGAGCATGTCAAAACATATCATTAATATAATGAATGAATGAATGAATGAATGAAAATTTTATATTAAAAGAAAAACTCTTTGATGGGAAACCCAATAAGGCAAATACTACAGGATTTCTATTTTTTTTTAAAGATTTTATTTATTTATTTGACAGAGAGAGACACAGCGAGAGCAGGAACACAAGCAGAGGGAGTGGGAGAGGGAGAAGCAGGCTTCCCGCCGAGCAGGGAGCCCGATGTGGGACTCGATCCCAGGATTCTGGGATCATGACCTGAGCCGAAGGCAGCCGCTTAACAACTGAGCCACCCAGGCGCCCAAGATTTCCATTTCAGTTAAAAGACGAGAGCAAGGTGGATCCCCAGCACCCTGATGGGTCATCTTAACTGATCTTAGCAGATAGGCTGGAGGCCCTGACAACAAGGAAGCATAGTTTTCTGCTTTTTCAATGCTCAAAGTTGACAGATACTGAACTTCAAAATTATATACAAGACCTGCATAATAAGGTTGCCCCACAGTTTGGGAACATCCTGAAGATCTTTTAACCAATGACTGTTATATTGACATAATGGCTATAAAAAGAGATTATTTCTATCTTGATATGGAAAATGTTCCAGGATATATTAAGTGAAGAGGGAAAAAAAAAAAAAGGCACAGACTCAGTCCATAGTGGAACCACTTCTGTTAAAAAATGTGTAAAATAGGGGCGCCTGGGTGGCTCAGTTGGTTAAGCCACTGCCTTCAGCTCAGGTCATGATCCTGGAGTCCCGGGATCGAGTCCCGCATCGGGCTCCCTGCTTGGCGGGGAGTCTGCTTCTCCCTCTGACCCTCCCCCTTCTCATGCTCTGTCTCTCTATCTCATTCTCTCTCTCAAATAAATAAATAAAATCTTTAAAAAAAAAGGTGTAAAATATTTTTGTGTGTGTGTAAAAAAATGTAACACACACACACACATACACATTTATATCTGAAAGCTACTCATGACATTTAGCGATACGCTCCCTGTGAGGAAGAGAAGAAGCGGGGGAGGGGGGCCTAGGACGAACACTTGGCACTTTTTTTATTTTTGAATTTAGAACCATGCATATGCATTATGCATAAGTTTTTTAATTTAAAATTTTAACTTGAAATTTCAAATACACCAGGTGAACACGAGGCCCTTGGCACCAAACCCTTCCCAAATCCACCCAGCTTACTGCCTTCTGCAAGGGCCAGAGCTGAGACAGTGGCTGACACAGTGGGCAGCAGGGGACGCCACAGTACAAAGAAGCAATGACATGGAAGTTGAAAGGTACTGCAGTCGGTTCATTCAACAATTCCCACATTGCCACAGAGAGTGAGCGTGATAACAGGGAGTCTATGAGTATGCAATCTGCACCCATTTTTAAAACCTCTAGAGCTTTCTATCCGTTCCCTTTCGCTTATTCAACAGATCTGTCAAAATTTGAAAGATTGTCAAATTATGCTATAAGTCTCTTATAAAGGCAAATTAATGGCAGGTTTAGAAAGACTGCTATCACAGTAAATTATTATTTCCTATTTTTGTGCTTTAGTGAGGATAGCAAGGGTACGTCACACTTTACAGGTGTGTAAAGCTTGGAATTAATACTGGTTGTTTCCACCTCTCCATTCCTTGTCATCACCATCTCATATTTATTACTCTAAGTCAGAAAAATCGAAGTCAACTCTACGTCCTTGATTTCTTTCCCATTCTGCTAAATTATACTGAGAATACACAGCTACTTAGAAAAGAAGGGTGTCTTTGCATGCATTCCCCCGAGAGCAGACCCTGAGACAAGAACTTGGATACAGCTTATCTGAAACAAGGAGGGGAGAAAAGCCCATAAAGCGTGTGTTGTTGGCCAGGCCCTCGCTGGTTGAGGGTAGCCTCTGGAAGCATTCATGCCTGGCACCTCTGGGCTGCCCGGCTTCTCAACGGACCCAGCCTCCTCAGGTGGAACAGAGAGCCCGCAGGCAGAGAAAGAAACAGTGGGGCCTGAGGCGAGGAGCTGCCATGGGCACGGGAACTGACCGCGGCAGGTGCAGTGAACACACAGGCGGATGGTGCAGATTTGGGTGCGGCACTGACACGTGAGCTACTGGAGGGATCAACAGAGGAATGTGAGGAGGACTAAGAAAACTTACAATAGAAGATATTGGGGGGGAAAGCTACTTGCTGAGAGAGAGAACGGAATGAATGAAAGCACGAGGAAAGCAAAAGAATGGCTACAAATGAATATTAATACCAAGTGAGGCTATTCATTGAGATCTTTCTTTGAGGAGAACGTTACTCTCATAGGAGCTAACTGGCCTTAACATCGGAAAGAAGAAAATCTAGCTGGAGAAAAGTGAGAGTTATCTAGAGAGAGAAAATACGGTAAAGCCGACATTCCCCTATTATTTCCTACAGCTAAGATCATTATTCCCTATGTTTCCACCTACACCCAGCACACATTTGTGGGCCTGTCTACCTTTTTCTAGGGCCACCTCTGAAAGAAGGCAAGGCTGGTAGAATAATCCCGCCTCGTGTCCAAATCCAACCTGGCTGGCAACCCGAGTGTAGCTGTCACTGCTATGTGCACATGGAGAAGAAAAATTACAGGGAGAGGTAGGAAAATCAACCTTCATTAGTTAATTAGAGCTTTCAAATCATTCTCTGTTAAGGTGCCTGATCTAAAATTATTTTTAAAAATATTAATGAGTTCCAAGTGAAAACCCTTGTTTAAACACATATGTATTTGTGTATTTGCTATTCATACTCCTCAATGTCAAGTTTTATTTAAAACAAATTGTTAAAGCTTGAGATGAATTAATTCATTATTCAAAACTTCCAGTGAGGTATTGTGTATAATTTATGAATACATTTTGGTGTAATTTCTGGGAAGTGTTTCAGAATCTCTGTGTTGATGCATGTGCATACAAAGAAAACCATTTGTTCTAAGCAAATATGACAAATTAACTTTCATGTTGTTGGTCTACTTCATTTTAAAATTATTCTATGGAAACTCTCCCAAATAAAACCTTTTTGGTGTTAATTCAACAAACACTAGAAACTAAATCTGAAAGTACCTCCTGGGTCAGCTAAGGCAAGATTTCATCTATAAAAAGATTTAAACAGATAAATGATTCAATTTATTAAGTTCTAAGGGACAGAAACATGTTTAAGTATAGAGCCATACTCACCATGGGCAATGATGATCCATCTTCAGAATACATCTAAAAAAATAATAAACACACACACACAAAACTTAACACCTCATAAAATTTTAATCCCATTAAGTCAAAGTTATTTAGAGTTGTGCCAAGTAAAATATTGCAAAATTACTTACCTAAAAATTAAATAAATAATACTAAAAGTCCTCATCTCAAGTACTATAGCCAATTTCAGTTATGATATGTAATTATAGAATTTTCAAAATCTACATACTTTAAAGTAGAAATCAAAAAACTCATTTCCTAAAACAATTCATTATGTTAATACACAATTATCTTATGCTAAAGAAAGTGTAAAATGTCAACAGATTTGCAGAAAGTCTGGATAAAACTTCTCTTTAATATCAATCTTTAAGCTAAGTAGCACAGTCCTTGTGATATATTACGTATCTAAAATATCTGATTATCATGTAGTCATATGAGCTATCTTTATAAAGGTGAAAAAAGAGTCAGAGAAGTATTTGGTAGACAGAGCTAGCCAAGTCTGAGCTGCCAAAACTCACGCACTTCTTCACATCAGTGTGAATCTGGGGGGAAAGGGGGCAATTAGGTGACTGTGGCCCTAAGCCACACTCGTATCAATGCAAGGGACTGTCCAGTTCTATGTCCTAAATAAAGGTCTCAGAAATACGACTAAGGAAAAAAGGAAATAATCTGGAAAACAGTGAGGAAAGAAACAATATTAATTAAAAAGAGCACCAGCATGTAGAGATTTAGAAGTAAAAGGTTTTCTTACTTATCACAGACGGAACAGTGATGGCAGCGGTCTGGTTTTATGAGTTGGCATCTGTCACAATATCGGATTGCTAGGGACAAAAAGCTCCACTTAGACTTAACACTGAATGGAATATACAATTAAATGGCTTTTATCAGCTATCCAAATTTAACTTCTAAAAAAGCAAAGTGAATTTGAATTTGGTAAAAATGAGATATTCTATTGTTAATACAAAAATAGAATGACTTGTCTACAGCCTCAGTTTTCTTTCTTTCTTTCTTTCTTTCTTTCTCCTTCCTTCCTTCCCTCTCTCTCTCTGTCTCTTTCTTTTTTTTTTTAAGTAATCTCTACACCCAACATGGGGCTTGAACTTATGACCCCGAGATCAAGAGTCGCTCACTCCTCTGACTGAGCCAGCCAGGCGCCCCCAGCCTCAGTTTTCTAACGAGGCTTTCTCAAGAATAGAGAATCTTTGGGGGTAATTTTTCTAAGGCATTCCTAATTGTCAGTAATGATAGTAAGGCTCACAAAGGGTACAAATATGTCCATTTCTATCAAAGTAAATAGAATGTCTCCCTCAAATAAATCAATTTCTTTCCTGTACCCTACCAGGATAAGTACCTGAAGATACAACCATATTTTAAAAGTTTTATGAGGGGCGCCTGGGTGGCTCAGTTGGTTAAGCGTCTACCTTTGGCTCAGGTCATGATCCCAGGGTCCTGGGATTGAGCCCCACGTCAGGCTCCTGGCTCAGCGGGAAGCCTGCTTCTCCCTCTACCTCTGCCTCTCCCCTTGTTCATGCTCTCTCTCTCTCTGTATCTCTGTGTCTCAAATGAATAAACAAAATCTTTTAAAAAAATAAAAGTTTTATGAGAAACACATTTTAGAAATTTGTGAATAAACTCTATTAGTTGTTTAAATTGGGAAAAAGCTCACATGTTCTCTGTAGGGTGAGATACAAGACTAGAAGTGAGTATTAGAAGAAGTACTTCCAATACTGAATTTTAATTCTTGTAATGGAAATCCTGATCCTTTCTTTTCTAATATATATATCAAAGACAATTACGTATGTCTGATTTGGAGATGCTATTTCAGTACACAGACATCTTACAAGATACAAGCAGTCTACCAAAATTACAGGAGAACAGTTATTGGGTGGGCCACAGGATCAGTAAAAACCCAAACAGTGAATTTAAAATCTGGAAAAAGTACTTGCAACAAGTAATTATCACTGTTATATTAACTAATATTATGATCTCTGAAAAAAGCAACAGTTGCTTATCCTAAGATTAAGTTGAGCTTTTTTCAGACAACAAGACCTATATGGAATTGTTTTCAATATTAAAAAAAGTTCTCAATCATCCCCTTTACAACTCTCCTTTTTTGGGAACTACAGAGATTAATGGCATGGCTGGCTCATCTCCTGAAGGAAGAAGTCTTGCAGCTACATTCCAGAGAAAGCTACATGGTACCACTGGCTCACTCAGAGCATTAAAGTGTAAGGCAGTATTATCCAGAAGAAATATAATGTGAGCCACATGTGTACTTTTAGATTCTCTAGGAGCTATATTAAAAGAAATAAAAGGAAACAGGGAAATTAATTTTAAGAAAATATAATATTTGACCTAATACATCAAAAATATTATTTCAACATATAATTAATATACAAATATTAATCACATATTTTACATTTTTTCATACCAAGTCTTTGAAAACTATTATATATTTTTTACACTTATAGTTGCACTTTAAGTGGTGAGTTTGGTGGGCAATACTACATTCTCTCCAGATGATTATCTCTACTTTAAAGCACACTGGGAAAAAACAAGCAAACAAAACAACAACAACAACAACAACAAAAAACCTTCTCAAATCAAAGTGGGTAAGAACTCACCAGAAATTAAAACAATGTAGAAATAAGCTTTTTGCTTATAGTCTTTCATAAACAAAAATTTAGTCTCTTAGCAAAAAAAAACAAAACGAAAAACAAAAAATGCCCCACAATCCCATTTACAATTGCACCAAAAATAGTAAGATACCTAGGAATAAACCTAACCAAAGAAGTGAAAGACTTGTATTCTGAAAACTATAAAACAATGCTGAAAGAAATTGATGACATGAAGAAATGAAAAGACATTCCATGCTCATGGATCAGAAGAATAAACACTGTTAAAATGTCTATACTGCCGAAAGCGATCTACACATTTGATGCAATCCCTATCAAAATGAAAACAGCATGTTTCACAGAACTAGAATAAACAATCCTAAAATTTGTATGGAACTACAAAATATCTGAATAGCCAAACCAATCTTGAAAAAGAAAAGCAAAGCTGGAGGCATCACAGTACCACACTTCTAGTTCTATTACAAAGCTGTAGTGATCAAAACAGTATGGTACTGGCACAAAAATAGACACATAGATCAATGGAGCAGAACAGAAAACCCAGAAGTAAACCCACAATTATATCAACAATTAATGTATGACAAAGGAGGCAAGAATATGCAATGGGGAAAAGACAGTCTGTTCAACAAACGGTGTTGGGAAAACTGGATAGTAACATGCAAAAGAAAGAAACTGGACCACTTTCTTATATCATACACAAAAATAAACTCAAAATGGATTAAAAACCTAAATGTAAGGCAGGGAACCATAAAAATCCTAGAAGAGATCACAGGCAGTAATTTCTATGACATGGGCCATGGCAAGTTTTTTCTAGATCGGTCCCCTGAGGCAAGGGAAACAAAAGCAAAAATAAACTATTGGGACTACATCAAAATAAAAGTTTCTGCACATCAAAGAAACAATCAACAAAACTAAAGGGCAACCTACAGAATGGAAGAAGATATTTGCAAATGACATATCCGATAAAGGGTTAGTACCCAAAATATATAAAGAACTTACACAAATCAACACCCAAAAACAAATAATCCAATTTAAAAATGGGCAAAAGACATGAACAGACATTTTTCCAAAGAAGACATGCAGATGGCCAACAGACTCATGAAAAGACGCTCATCATCACTTATCATTAGGGAAATGCAAATCAAAACTACAATAAGATATCACCTCACACCTGTCAGAATGGCTAAAATCAACAACACAAGAAACAGCAAGTGTTGGTGAGGATGTAGAGAAAGGGGAATCCTTGTGCACTGTGGGTGGGAATGCAAACTGGTGCAGCCACTGTGGAAAACAGTATGGAGGTTCCTCAAAAAGTTAGAACTACTCTACCATCCAGCAATTGCACTACTGGATATATACCCAAAGAAAACAAAAACACTAATTCAAAGGGATATATGCACCCCTATGTTTACAGCAGCATTATTTACAATAGCCAAGATACAGAAGCAGCCCAAGTGTCCATCGATTGATGAATGGATAAAGAATATATGCCATATATATACATACAATGGGATATTACTCAGCCATAAAAAAGAATGAAATCTTGCCATTTGCAATGGCATGGATGGAGCTAGAGAGCATAATGCTAAGTGAAATAAGCCAGTCAGAGAAAGACAAATACCATATGATTTCACTCATATGTGGAATTTAAGAAACAAAACAAATGGACAAAGGCAAAAAGAAAAAAAGAGAGAGAGAAAGAGACAAACCAAGAAACAGACTCTTAACTATAGAAAACAAACTGATGGTTACCAGAGGGGAGGTGGGTGGGGGGGATGGGTAAATAGGTGATGAGGATTAAGGAGGGCATTTGTCATGATGCGCACCACGTGATTAAAATAAAAACTAAAAAAAATTCCATGTGCCATATCATATTCAACTAAAATTATTCCGCTGTAATTTAAAATGAACCATCTGCTTATCATTTAAGAGCTCCTAACAGCCAAGGCGAATTTTAACTGTCTTGCTTTAATTTTTTCAGAGTTTATTCACATATTACTTATGTAATTTAAAATCTTTTTGGGTAATGTTGAAAAGAAAACGTTATCAACTTCTGTGTGCAAAATGATAAGCTCCATCACCTCTAGTTGTTACCTTCTTAGTCAAAATCTACAAAAAAAAAAAAATTGTAGAAAAAGATGAAAGGCAAGAGAGAGCTAAAAAAAAGCAGAGTCCTCATTAATAATAGTAAAAATCAAAAACAATATGATCAAGTTTGGCGATCCCTGTAAAAAAGCCGAAGACAAACAGGCAAGATGAGCAGTCTTATTAATACCCTACTTTCCTACCCTCCACGCGCAAGTGTGTATGTGGTCGAATTTTTCTCTGTGTAGGGCAATCAGTTTACTCTAGGGATCTGGCATTTTTCTCTTTGGGGTTTGGAGGAAGTACTGTGGATTTAGAATGGATCATAAAATTCTGAATTATATTACGATCCACTTTCTTCAATTCTCTCTATCAAATATAAAGTGCATGCACATCAACTGAACTTTTCAGCTGCTTTCATCCACAGAATTTCTCAGGGTGAAGAAGAAAGCTTTCCAAAGAACCCATTGGTCTTGGCTGGGGGTGAGGTAAGAAGATCCTCTCTCACAGTCCTGCCTTGGCTAAGTACTGTGGCTGATGCACTGAGCGTCCATTCTGCCTCGTGTTTATCTTTCCATTCTACATAGTCCACAGGGGGATCAATCAGACCAACACAATCTATTTATTACACTTTGTGTGTGATTTAATTTAGTCAGTGACTCTAGTCAGTTAACATTGATTTTGCAGGCATCCGGAATTTTTGCACTGAAAATATAAACAAAGAGTATGTTAGGAGACCAGGTTATATGCCACAGTCATAAATCTGAAGAACCCTAAGTTCATCTCAGGAGATAGGGATACAATACCTGAGAGGAACAAGAGACTGACAGTCTTAACGTTATGTAAACTACACGAAGAGATGACTTATAAATCCAAAGTGTAGTTACTATTAATGGGAATTAATACTTTGTTGCAGTGTGACTTGTGCTTCCTTTTTCTAAATCCAGTGTGTCAAGGGATACAGTAGAAGAGCCCTGAACTACGAATGAATGTGGAGACTCGTTTTTCATACCCGATACTGTCACGGTCATTAACTAGTTTTGGAAACTTGTGCAGGAATTTATTTTTAGGGGGCTTTAATTTCCTTGATATTTGCCTAGGCTTATATATAGGGTCAATATACATAAACGCATATAAGCACAGCTCTGTCTTTGTGGACTAGAACCCATGGCATTAAAATTAAATCAGGGAACTGCCACTCGCCCATTGAGAAACAGGGAAAACAAACAGGAAAAAACTGCGAGACTTTGACTTAGATTCAATAATGATTCTCAAGGGAGTTAGAAACAAATATAAATAATACATAAATATTAATGGGATATTTTACATTCTTTTTTCCACACTAAATCTTTTGAAACCAGTTGTGTATTTTACACTTAGGGCACACCTCAATTTGGAGTGGCCACATTTTAAGTCCTCAGCAGCCACATGGCCACCAGAATGGGTGGCGCAGGCCTCAAGTTACAAAATTCCTCGGTGAGTCTTGGTGGACAAATATCAGTAGTCTGTGTATGTCCATTTTTAAGGCAATTCTTTAATTAGATAGCTGTTAAACTACCTAAAAAAATCTTGACCCAGGTAAAAGAGATTAACTGAATTGCATTTGTAAAAAAAAAAAAAAAAGGGAAAGTAATGAAAATTCCCATACATTTTAAAGATAAATTATATCAATACCTTAAGTTTTACACACTTTATACAGTTACTGCTTTAAATTTATGTAAAATTGCCAATGTTATGTTCATTATAGATATTGTTCCTTTCAATTAAATAAGAATACGAAGATCTATAATTAAAACTTTAAAACTTAAAAAAACAAATACAACTAAAAATCAAGATTTCTTCAGCAGTTCTAACATCTCCACTGAGTCCCAAGTAAGTGACTAGAGAAGCCACAGAAGTAACGTAAGTGCGGATGTGGTTGAGATCTCTGTGCCATGCTATTATTCACGTGTCTGTTTTATGGAATTGTATAGGAAAGATTTAATAACTACCCAAGACAGAACACAATGATTTTCAATAAGGGTTTGACAGTTTCAAGTATATAAATATGCTGACAGTCACCATAACAATGGTGCCAAAGCACTCATAATTGTGTACCTCCAGACATGGTCCTGGTATAGATGGGAAGATCTTTGGCTGCTCGCCTAAGAACTTCCTGATGGGCTTCTCCTCTTGGCTCTCTCTCCAACAATTCTTTCTCTGCATAAGAGAGATGGAACTGTGGGAGAAAATTAAATTTAAGTCAGTGTTCTCAAGAAATAGCACAGTGGTCTACTACACCTACAAAAAAGGAATATATAAGATATTAATGGTATCTATCATATAGATTCAGAGTGGTAACAGAGTTTGAATCTGGGCAAGTCTGTTAATCCGGTGGAGCATTAGTTGATGAATCTAGAAAAAGGGAGTAATTAATAATACCTACTTCCTCAGATGTTTGTGAAACTCAAGAGGAATAGAGTATGTAAAATTGTTTTATAAACTGTAGAGGTCTCCCCTAATATTAGTTATATTAATAAATGAAATGGCAAAATAAACAAATTTGGCTCAATGGATAAATTTTCAACTGGATATTACTAGGAATAAAAATAGAAACAAACCCATCAAGCATGTTTTCTCATCTAAGTGAATTTTAACTTAGGGATAATCATTACCTGAATTCTCTAGCACTCGAAAGAACTAATCATGCATTTTACTTTGTAAACTGCCAATTTGGCCTACCCAATTAAAAAATACTTATTTGAGAAAAATCAAATTGGTTTGGGCTACACACACACACACATACATACACACACACCACAAAAAACAGTTTTAAAAGTCTGTATAAAAAAGTATAAATGTGTTCCAGGAGAAATGTACAAGGATATTCACAGCATCGATGTTTGAAATGTAAAAAATTAAACACAACCCAAATGTCCATCAAAAGGATAACAAATAAACTGGAGTATGATAGATCCACATAATTGAATCCTATATTACACTGAACAATTAATGAATCACAGCTGTGCGCAACAGAGAATCTCACCATACTGTTGAAGAACAGATTCTTTTACAGAACATATAGGATTCCATTTATATAAAATTTTAAAACCAGAAAGCTATACACTATAGGGATGGATATATATTTATATATACATATTTATATATATTTTATTATATATAATTTATATAAATTTACATATAAATTTATAAATAATATATTTATATATAAATATATAATAAAAGTATTAAATATAAGTATATAATTATATATAAGTATATATTACATAAATTTATATATAAATATATATAATAAAATTATAAGGAAAAACAAGAGAATGATTAACACAAAACTTCAGGAGAGTAGTTACTTCTTGAGGAATGCAGGGAAATGCAATATGAAGGTACATAGGAAATACCAAAAATATAAATAATGTTTTCTATAATACTTGGGTGACTTTAGGTATTTTCATTTTATTATTCTTTAAACTGTGAATTATACATTCTTTTTTGTATGATATATTTCACAATTTAAGTTTTGAAAAAGTGATCTAATTATGTCAATGAAGGAAAGAAAAGCAATTTGTTGAAAATGAGGTCATGATACTTGAGCCCAAATCTTTCTCTTTAGAGAAATAAAAATTAAAAATATATGTTTAGAGGTTGACAATTCTACCGAGGTTATTTTATTTTTTTTAAGATTTTATTTATTTATTTGAGAGAGAGAGAGAGACTGAGAGAATGAATGGGGGGAGGGGCAGAGGGAGAAGCAGGCTCCCCACCGAGCAGGGAGCCTGACGCAGAACTCGATCCCAGGACCCTAGGATCATGACCTGAGCCAAAGGCAGAGGCTTAACTGACTGAGCCACCCAGACACCCTACTGAGGTTATTTTAAAAAGAAAAACAAATCTCCAGTTTTCAAATGTAGATAATTTCTAAGTTACCATAATATTCCCATATGCATGACACTTAGTTAAATACACTATAAAATTTCAGACCCATTAAGGTAAAGAAAATAAAAAGTTTTCTCTAAGTATAAATTTACATAATATAAATTATTCTAAATTAGTATATCAAATTTACTGGCATTAAACTAGTAGATAGGTTATAGTTAAATCTTTAGGAGTTTCCAAGTTAACTGAAAAAAGTATTCTCCACATTAAATATTCCTTCTGTTGAAATCCACAGCATTTGCTTTCCTATCAATTAATTTCATAGTGTTTCAAAATTATACTTCAACCAGTCCTCTCTCAAATGAATACAAATAACAAATAAATGAAGGTCACATTTATGTGCATTTTTTCTGTCAGTTGCTCTTCACTTGCTTGCTACCTTACATCTCAGTTTTTAAAAAATGAGTAACAGAACTGAAAGACTCCTCAGATGTTTAATGCTTTTATTAATAAATAAACAACACACTGCATCAGGTCCAGAAAACCAAATACAGGTTGGTAGAATTATTACTCGTATAGGATGGATGTCCAAACATCTAATTCTACCTTGGAATGCACCAAATATACAGTCCTTTCCCCCAGAATACTTTGATGTGCAAAGGTATGTCATAGATTTGAAGAAAGACGGCATTTGTAGAGATCTGAAAGAATGGAAGATTTCCTAGGGTGGAAAAGATAACGTCCCTGACCTACCACCAACCTACAGGTTATGACAGTCCTCTGGCCAATTAATGCATATTCTTTTGTTTAAATAGTTTTATCAGCTTTGAAACACTTTAGATTCATAGAAAATTTGAGAAAATATTACATGGTTCCCATATATCTTCTCACCAAATTGCCCGCATTATTAAACATCATATATTAGTACATTATGACACATTTACCACAATTAGTAAATAAATACTGATACATTATTATTAACTAAAGTCCATAGTTTATTCAGATTTCTTAAGTTTTCTTTAGTTTTTACTGAATTTCTTTTTCTGTTCCAGGATCCCATCCAGTATGCCACAGTACATTTATTTGTCCTATCGCCTTAAGTTCCTCCTGACTGTGACAGTTTCTCAGAGGTTCCTTGTTTTTATTGACCTTGAGAGTTTTGAGTATTCTGGCCAGCTATTTTATAAGGTGCTTCTCTATTAAAATTTGATGTTTTTCTCATGATTGGTTTGAGATTAGCTGTCAGGGGGATGAAGACCCCAGAGGTAAAATGCCATTCTTATCACATCCTATCAGGGCATATGGTATCAACATTGCCTATCAGTGCTGACGTGAACCTCGGTCACCTGGTTGAGGCAGTGTTTGTCAGCTTTCTCGACTCCAAAGTTCCTCATGATTTTCCCTTTTCTATCCTGTACTCTTTGAAAGAAATTCACCACATGCAACCTACATTTATGGAGTGGGGTTTTTATTCTTGTCCCTCTTAAAGGCAGAGTATCTACATTATTTGAAATTCTTCTATGAAAGAGACTTTTCTCCCTGTTTATTCATGCATTTATTCATTTACTTGTATCAGTAGACTCACAGATATTTATTTTATACTTTGGGTTATAATCCAATACTAGTTTATTTTATTGCTCAAATTGTTCTAGCTTTGGTCACTGGGAGTTTTCAATTGGCTCTGTGTCCCCCTGATAAGCCACCATCAACCTACAGATTGTCCCCAACTTACAGCAGTTCAACGATTTTCTGGCCTTTACAATGGTGTGAAAGTGCTGCGCATTCACTAGGAACCATACTACAAATTCTGAATTTGTATCTTCTCCCAGGCTGGTGATATTCAGTATGATCCGCTCTCACGATGTGGGGTGCTAGCAGCAAGCCACAGCTCCTGCCCGTCACGCGATCACAAGGGTAAACACCCGATCCACGTAACAACCCTTTTGTCCCCACACAGCCACTGTTCTTCACGTTCAGTACTCAATAAATTAAGCAATTTATTATGAAATCGGCTTTGTGTTAATGATTTTGCCTAGACACAGGCTAATGTAAGTGTTCTGAATATGTTTGAGGTCGGCTAGGCTAAGCTATCACGCTCAATGGGTTAGATGTATCAAGTGCATTTTTAACTTACTATATTTTCAACTTACAATGGGTTTATCAGGATGTAAACCCGTCATAAGTCAAGAAAGTACTCTATTTTATTAACTTTTGAGCACTACCTTACTTTTCATCCCTGTAAGATATTCTGGTTCATCTTTTTTAATTTTAATTTTTACTTTTTATTTAAGCATAATTAACATACAATGTTGTATTAGTTTCAGGTGTAGAACATATTGATTCAACAATTCTATATATTACTCCGTGCTCACCATGTTAAGTGTTGTCACCGTTTGTCACCATACAACATTATTACAATACTATTAACTATATGCCTCATGCCGTACTTTTTTCATCTCTGTGACTTATTTATTTTATAACTGGTAGTTTCTAACTCTTAATCCCCTTTATCTATCTCACCCATCCCTCCACCCACACTCTTATTTCCTGCCCTAGTTCTAGAATCAGCCATTTCTCCAAGGATTCCTCCTTCCTTACCTAGAGAATGATATTAGAAACCAAGATCTGAAATCAGAGTTTTCAGGTTAAAGAAGAGTATAATTTTAAGAGGATATACAAATTAAGAAAAAAACCTGAAATCTAATTAACAAATAGAAAACTCACAGAATGGTATTTTTTGCTAGTTGTTTTTCACATAGGACAAAAAGGAACACACAATTTATCAGTATCTAAAATGTACAACTTAAAACATAGAACAGTCTTGTCCACTGACTTGGCAACCAACGGCTTTCTTAATGACAACATGCAAAGCCAAAGTTCTGATAAAACTGTTGGCACTGTAACTTGTGATCATTTTCTTTTCAAACAATTTGGCAAAGTGACTTTAAATTTCCTTGATTTAGTAATTTGACTTTTGAGAATTTATATTAAGGAAATATTCCAAAACATAGGTAAAAAGTGTGTACAAAACATGTACAAACATGTTAACAAAATTATCTGTAATACAAAAAGTTGGGATCAGCCTAAAATTGCAACTTGGGATGTGACAGAGTAAATTTTTACATATTTCAGTGAGAAAAATATGCCATTATTAAAAATGACCGTAAACCAATGATGGACTACTATGTGGGGAAAAAAAAAGCTAGAATATGTGCATGTTGAATACAACTAGGAAAAATAACTCAAAAGAAATTCAGCATGTAAACTGGCTATATTAGCGTGGAGTGATTTTTTTTTCCTTTCTCTTTTTGTTTAGTCTCCATTTTCAAAGTATAATTTAGTATGGTTATCTTACTTTCATGGGAGAAAATCTTATAAATTGAAAAACTATTAGCAATTTAACCATCCTGTTATATAAAAAGGTAAATTTTATTTTCAGATTTCTTAGCATTCTCTCAATAGTAACAAGAAAATATTAACATTCTTTTCTTTTTTTTTTTTAAAGATTTTTTTTATTTCTTATTTATTTGAGAGAGAGAATGAGAGACAGCACAAGAGGGAAGAGGGTCAGAGGGAGAAGCAGACCCCCCGCTGAGCAGGGAGCCCGATGCGGGACTCGATCCTGGGACTCCAGGATCATGACCTGAGCCGAAGGCAGTCGCTTAACCAACTGAGCCACCCAGGCGCCCAAATTATTTTCTTATACTACCCCTTCTCCTGCTATTTTAGTCCCATTTTTCTAAGATTTTTAGCAGTTGAGAGCACTTTATTGTCAATTTAATTAACAAGGATCCCTCATTTTACAATGGGAGGGTCTCTGGCTGCTGACCAATTGAAAGATTAGGGTGAGATCTTGCATTTTATTAATGGAATAACTCAAGATTCTTAGCCAGCAAGTCAGGACTCTTTCTTTCATAATAATGGCCTCCAAATTCTTCTGATCATGGACCCATCAGTAAAAAAATAATTTGAGACTGATATGCATATTTATTTATATATTTATTATTAGCTATTATATATGAAGTGTATATATATATATACTTTATATATTTTTTATATATTTCATATATATTTCTATAAATTTCTATGCCTTACATATGTAACTTAATTTTAAAAAAAGAAACACTAAAAACATAATTTATAAATGGAAGTGGGCTGCTATTTTTTCCCCAAGCTCCAACTGATGTCCTGACTGCACCCCTGTCCGCAACTGTGGTGTGCACTTTCCATACTAGAGCCTGGTATGCTGGGAAGAGTGTAGGCTTGATGGTCAGAGCAACTTTGCTTTGAATGTTAGCTCTGCAACACACTAGCTTTAGATGCCCTGGGATACTTAGCCAACATTCAGAGCCTACTGTTCCATTTGTAAAACAGTAATAAACAGTATCTATCTCACACAGTTGTAGGAATTGAATACAGGGTATGGAGGGTTTTTTTGTAGAAAAATCACCAACAAAGCCTGCTACAGGAATAAATCACTGTCCTCAATCTCAACTGTTCCCTCAATACTGTGTCATTTCTTCTGTGTTTTTCATTTTACTTTCCCACTCTCTACAACCACTATTTTGAACATCTGCTCTCCCCAACCTCAGTCAACCTACCTCCCTCCCATTCGTAGCCAATGATCTCACATATACTTTTAGGGAGAAATTAGAAGTTACTTCAACTTCTGCCAAAGCTATAAACACAAACCTGCATCTGTACACACCAGCTTCTACTCTACGTTGAATCATTTAGCAAATACTTACTGAGTACCTTTTATGGGTCAGATATTGCTCTAGGTACTAGCGATGGGTCAGTGAACAAAACAGATGAAGTTCATGCCATTGCAGAGCTTACATTCTAGAAATAATATAAAAAATGAATATGGAATGAGTTATAAAATGCTATGCTATGGAGGAAAATATAGCAAGGTTAAGGTTTATAGGGAATTCCGGGGATAGGATTTTACCATTTTATACAGAGTGGTCATGGAAAGCCTTAAAGATAAGGAAGGTATCATTTGAACAGAGACATAGAGATAGGAAGTAAATAAGGGACCTGGCCACACAGTTACCTATGGGAAGAATGTTCCAGATCAAGGAAAAATACCAGGTTTCAAGACCCCTGAGGGAGAAACATGCATACTGACCTATGGGCAAGGAGACCACTGTGACTAAGGCAGCACTGAAGAGGGTCAGAAAGGTGGTGTGGGGGCAGGGCATGCGCAGCCTTTTAAGCGACAGTAGAGAATTGTTTTTACTCTGAGTGAACTCCGATATCAAAGGAAAGTTCTGAGCAAAAGAATGATATGATCTGTCTTATGTTTTGAAAGGATCCCTGGATACTATGTTGAAAATACACAGAATAGGGAAACTGGTTGAAAGGGCTCTCAGATGTAGAGTGGGAAGAGTTAAAGTTGATTTTAGACCTCCAGTTTTGGGGTAAAGGATGAAATTTTGCAGGGCTCTGGGAAGGGAATGTAGGCAAGACTGTAAATAGTGAAACCGAATGGGAGACTGCAATGTCTCAGACAAAAGAGATGATTGAGACCCCGAATTAGGGTAATGGTATGAAAAAAAGAAAGAAAGGAAGAAAAGGGGGGTTGTTGGAACAAAAAAAGAAAAATTAGGAAATAAAAATATCAGCAGGATTTGGATGTTGGGGGAGGGACAAGGAAGCGGGAGAATTCCAGGCAAGGCTGCCAAGCTTCCAGAAGGCTGGAATGTCAGGAAGGATGAGCTGGATGGCAGTGGCATTAACCAGTATAAGAAACAGATGAGTCACGGTTTGGGAAGGGGGATGGGGGTGACTTCAGCTTTTGATGTGCTGTGTCTGAGGTGTCAGTGGATTAAGGAGCTATGTTTGGCAGGGAAATATGTAAGTTTGCAACAGGAGAGGTCAGAGTTGGAAATAGATTTGGGAATTGTCAATACAGAGGTCATAGGTAAAGCACCAGAGAGGATGAGATCACCTACGACAGGAGTCTGCATTCTTCTTCATACTTACAACTAAGATCAGGATGGGGGTAAGAGAGATAATAGGAAAGAAGTAAACATGGCAGGAGGAAGGAAAAAAAAGGTAGGAAAAAAAATTAATGGAGAGTAGAAGAAAAACAGGCTACATGTAAAACATTTTAAGCCAAGCATACCACTAATTCTGTGCAAATATCTGTGGTTTTATTTTTAATATCCTTTCCCAGGTCATACAGCATATTTATTGGCCTTTTTGACCACAGCTGCATTTCTTAAACAGATTACTTCAGGGAACAATTTGCAGCGATGCCTAGACCTTTCTTTTTTCTTTTTTTTTAACTTGGCTAACTAAAACTCTATTATTACTGGAACAAAGTTTATTTCAATTCAACAAACATGTACCGGAATAAGTGCCAACAATACAGAAATGAGTAAGACATAGTCCTTTGCTCCAACAACTTTTAACCAGGGTGAAAGACAGAAACAAACACTTAGAATGATCTTTTCGAAGTGTAAATTTGACCATATCACTCTACTTAAAACCTTCTGTAGCTGAGAATGCTACTCCGCCCTCCCCCATTATCCACAATTTCTTTCTGACATGGTTAATATGGTTAACATGGCCACTGAGAATAAAGACTACATTCCCAACCTTCTGCACAAAGAAATGTGGCCATATAACTAAGTGCTAAAGTAAGTTGCCGGCATCGGCAACTTCCAGAAAGTATCCTTGAAGAGAAGGACATTTACTTCTACTCCTCTATCCTACTTTCTCTGCCCTGCTGTCTGGAAGGTAGACATGATGGCTGGAACTGAAGCATCCATCTTAGGCCAAGAGGTGATGTTGGAAATGGAGGCTACACATGTCAGAGCAAGAAGCTGTGGACTAGCTACAGACTTTGAATGTAAGAGAAGATTAGTTACATTGTTATTTTGTTGTTGTTTCTGGTGGTTGACAGCCAAAGAATCTACTGTTAGTATGATAATTGATAATTATAATATAGCAATGTCTACCTTCAGCTCTATCTATATATCCATCCATCCACCCTGATGTCTGACTCTAAAGTGGAAATGGAACACACAACAGATTTAATATCAGATATACAATACTCACTCAGTGCAAAAATAATATTTGCCAAGTGAAAATTCAAGTATTTACCAAAAGACACATTAATAAAAACAAATCAGTACACTCACTCAGTAAGTTTGAAACATTAACAAAAAGACATAAAATTCATTCTTCAGACATCAATATTATTGATTTCCAACTTTAGGATAACTCTACTAATATTTTAACTTACTTCTTTTGAAGGATTCATTGGTAATGTAAAGATAGTTTTCCAGTATGACCAGACAAACATTGCAAAAAGTAGATGATAAGCAATCAGGCACACAACTAAAATGAGAAGAACATAATTATCATTATAATATGCAAATACAAATTGAAATCATGTTATTCACAGAAGATCTACTTGTTCTAAATTAACCAAATCCTTTAATAATTTAATTATTTAATATCCCATGAAAGGAAAGCTCTCATCTGTAGACAGGCCCATCTATTGGCCAAAAGGCTACAGCGACCTTTCCTGAATTATGAAAGTAAGGAAGCTATGCCTGCCACTTTAAATAATAAACACAGAATTAAACAAATGTTAAAACATTCAGGCTTTAAGAACTTCACTTCACTGACAAATAGCAAAAGCAGTTCCTATTTGAGAAGTTCTTTGCTAATTTTGCTTAGCAGTGGTCAAATCTGTTGGCCCTGATTGTTTAATGACTACATAATTAAACAGAGACCATCTGGACGAAAAGAGATTTACTCCAAGAGGAGTCCAAGTGTCTTGTTTATCACATGGAACAATTGTTAAGAAAAGCATACTTTTTTCAGGCAATGTATATAAACACACTTTATATGATGTTTTAGTCTTGAAATGTACTATGCAAATATAAAATACTAATTTTGTATAGAGTGACAATGATCAATTCTGGATAATACATTAATATATAAATTAATTCTGTAAGACACAGTTGAATAAAATATGCCAATTTAAAATACAGCATGTTTGGTATCTTAAAACTGTGTGGCAATTTTTTAAAGAATGGTGATACTCTTCATTTATTATTTATCTTCTTTTTAAAAAATGATTATACTCATAGAATCACTTAAAAATTCAATAATCCATTAAGGCACTTAAATCAGTGTGAAATGACTAGAGCTAATGACATTTTCCACAAACAGAATGGGTGACTCAGGTATGGGGTAATACTCTGAGTTGAAAAAGGAGATTGTTGATATTCCTATATCTCAAAACCACAAGAATCTTTGGCACAATGGCTACCACTTCAAGGGAGAGGTCTTTGCCAAGTGCCTGAAGAGTTCAGTCTGGAGACTGAGAGAAGTCTTTAACCCCACCTTGACTGCACAATCTCAAAGTATAATTTATTAATTCCAACCAAATCTAAACGAATATTATTTTTTAAAATCTTTTTAAAATTTTATATCTAAAACAATAATAAAACATATCTTACCTTGTTCTCCAACGTCTTCCATGGACACTATAGAAATAAACAGAAAAAAAGAGATAAGTAATAGATTATGACAATTATGGCAAACACAGGGCCTGAAAGAGACATAGGACTCTCGAGTAGGTTAATAATTTGGCTCCCCGGGTGCCTGCGTGGCTCAGTTGGTTAAGCGACTGCCTTCGGCTCAGGTCATGATCCTGGAGTCCTGGGATCGAGTCCCGCATCGGGCTCCCTGCTCGGCAGGGAGTCTGCTTCTCCCTCTGACCCTCCTCCCTCTCATGCTCTCTGTCTCTCATTCTCTCTCTCGCAAATAAATAAAAAATTTAAAAAAAATAAAAATTAAAAAATAATTTGGCTCCCCTTCAAATCAACATTCTTTAAATAAATTTGTTCAACTTCATTTAGAGGAGAGGTGAGCACTGTGGGAGAGAGGGGGAAGAAGAAAGACTGGTGTCTGCATTCAGCCCGGGCTCTGTTGGCATTTCAGCCCTGAATACCACACAGAAAACAAAACCCATGAGGCGCGCTCCTTTGGGTCTTAATCCTATATCGACGGTTTCTTAGTCTGCCTTCCAACTTGAGGTTCAGATAAAAGCAGTATTCTTCAGATCACTACATTTCCAGAGACATTTATTGCACTTTATAAGTTGGCAACTGTCTAGTTAACTCTCTAGAAAGAATAAAATGTTGTGTCCATGGCACACACTCTTCTTGCCAAATTTCTCTAAGTATAAATTCTTATGCCCAATGACGAATAGCTCCCTACTGTACAATGAGAGAGGCAGGTAATGTGCCTGAGAAAGTGCTATCCCTTCGGGGCTGTTGTAAACACCTAAGGTAGATGAGGACACTAGATTAGGGACCACATAGCTGAAACAAGCTGGGACAAGAAACTGTATTGAGTAATGACCCAGACATTTTCCTACCTTCTATATTGTCTACTTGTTCTGTTGCCCATTCGGTCTTCCTCCATTTGTACTAGCCTTTTTTGGAAGTTTTGGCCTATCACAAAGTTGGAAGTTTTAGTGAGCAAAGATGTGGTATTTCCTGGAATTATGATTTCATTGCCTTAAGAAGCACTGGACTCAGAGGGTAATGTTGTGAGAGATTTTTAAGATTAACTGATCCAACAAACATCCTTCCTAAGAGAGCTACTGAATGTCAGTTTAGATGTTTCTAGAAGCAACAGGAGCCTATAGGTTTGGAGTACTGTTCATTCCATTATTGGATTGCTCTAAAGAATTGTAGGATTATAGGTTGCTGAAATTAGACTCTTTATGGCTTCTTCTTATGGTATCTAGGCTTCCAATCTCTAGCAACAAACAGAAAATCTAAATGGCAAACCTTTACATAAAGTTATTTGTGTCTCCCTTAAATATTCTCTTTTATTTATTTTTTCTAAGATTTTATTTATTCATTTGAGACACAAAGATACAGAGAGAGAGAGAGAGCATGAGCAGGGGGGGAGGCAGAGGGAGAGGGAGAAGCAGGCTCCCCGCTGAGCCAGGAGCCCGATGTGGGGCTCAATCCCAGGACCCTGGAATCATGACCTGAGCCGAAGGCAGACGCTTAACCATCTGAGCCACCCAGACACCCCTGAATATTCTCTTTTAGTACAAATGATATATGACTTCCAGATCTCTCACCAACCTTGATGTGGCTCCTTTCAATGTTTCCTAGGCTCAATTTCCTTTAACATTTCTAATACCCAGAATGGGACAGGCAGACACAGATGGTGTTAAATATATACCAGATTAACATTATGGGGTCACAATTTTAATTTTCACTTCAAAAGTTTATTTGCCTAATTTTATCTTGGATTAGCCTAACTTCTTTCTGCTCTGTGGCCTAGAGTGATATTATCTTGCTTTAGAGATTTCTACCTTTCCAGTATTCCTGAGAACTTAAAACTCTTCCCCAACTAACTGTGGTACAACTAGGCAACAAAGACTGATTTGTTGAAAGATCCTAAGGCATCAATCACAACACTTTCTTGGCACTTATAGTGGAAAGAGAGAAAGTGGGGATAGTAAATTATTACCCGCCTTATCAAAGATGGTCCTGTTTGCCAAGAGCAAAATGATGGCCTTTAAGGATTACATCTTGGAACCTGGAACCATCGTAGACACAGCAAAGCTGGTAGACTGGGTTGCCAGTTGTGTTTTCCTACTGCCCTGTCCACCTAGTGATCTCTTCCCTCATTACTCATTCCTCTAAGGAAAAGAATGGGGCATCAGAGAAAAGACTGGTCAGTTATCAGTTCAGAATTGAGAAGAGTGAGACTTTCTGTTGCAGTATATAAGAAACTCTTGGGGGAGGGGGCACCTGGGTGGCTCAGTCAGTTAAGCGTCTGCCTTCGGCTCAGGTAATGATCTGAGGGTCCTGGGATGAAGCCCCTCATCTGGCTCCAGGCTCAGTGGGAGTCAGCTTGTCCCTCTGCCCCTCCCCCCGCTCATACTCTCTCTCTCAAATAGACAAATAAAATCTTTTTTTTTTAAAGAAACTCTTGGGTAAAAATAAAACATGTAAAACCCAAGCTAAAGATTGAGACTATCAGCCAAAGTAATAACCCCTAATATACAAAAGGATGACAAACTGCTTCTTGAAAAAACATCCTTAAAAGTGTGTGTGTGTGTGTGTGTGTGTACACACCCTCCCTTATCTCTTTGGCATGGATTATCAGGCAAGCACTTAATATGGGGGGTCAGTAAACCACAGTCCTGTTCAAAATACAGCCAGCCACCAATTCCTGTAGATTAAGTTTTTACTGGAACACAAACACACCCATTCATTTACATGACTATTTTTGTGTTAAAATGGCAGAGTTGGGGTAGGTGTGACAGGGACAGTATGGCCTGTATTGCCTAAAAGATTTATTATCTGGTCCTATATGGTCCTCTATAGAAAAAGTTTTCCAACCTCTGTATATTAGTCAAGGTTCTCCAAAGAAACAGAACCAACACACACACATTGGCACATAGAGATAGAGAGAGAGAGAGAAGTGGGGAAGTGATTGACTGATTTTAGGGAATTGGCTTACAGGATTGTAGGGGATGACAAGTTTGAAATCTGCAAAGCAGGCTGGCAAGCTGAAAACCCAGTGAAGAGTTAACATTCCAATCCTGGGTCCAAGGCAACCTCAAGGCAGAAATTCTTTCTTCAGAAACACCTGGGTGGCTCAGGCGTCCGTTGAGCATCTGCCTTCTGCTCGGGTCATGATCCCAGGGTCACGGGATTGAATCCCATATTGGGCTCCTTGCTCAGCGGGGAGCCTGCTTCTCCCTATCCCTCTGCCTGCCACTCCCCCTGATTGTGCTCTCTCTCTCTCTGGAAATAAATAAATAAAATCTTAAAAATAAATTAAATAAATAAATAAATAAATAAATAAATAAATAAATTCTTTCTTCAGGAGACCTCAGTCTTTTCTCTTAAGGTCTTCAACTGATTGGATGAAGATGGCCCACATTGTGGAAGGTAATTTGCTTTACTCAATGTCTATTGGTTTAAACGTTAATCACATCTAAAAAATACCTTCACAGCAACATCTAGACTGCAGTTGAACTAAACAACTGTCCATCACAGACTACTCAGATTGACACAAAATTCATCATCAAACCCTGAATTTATAATTGAGTTTTATTCTGGAAATCTACTAAGAAGATAAGTGTTGATCTTTTATATCAGTTCTCAAGCAAAGGTTACTATTTATTATATATTTATTACTTATTATACGTTAATAAATCAGAGCTATAGCTAGCAACTTAACTACAGTACATCTTTATGCATCTGCTAGAGGGAAACCAATAATAAAATCCCTTATCATACTCGAAAAACCTGACTACCAATAATCCCACCCAAATTAAGTTTATTTATACACCCATATGATTGTTTAGGATGCTATGAAACCTATTATCTAAATAGCTCTAAAAATATTAGAGCAGATTTAGTCTTGATTGATTTAAATTCAGTCTTGATTTAAAGCATGGGATCATCTCAAAGATCATTCTAGTCTTATATTTTTACTGACTGATTTTTAAAAATTTGGCTTTGATGATTATACGTTAAGAGTTGGTTGTCAAAAATTACATCTGTTGATAAGAAGCAGCTCAGTAAACTGCTGGTAACTTAAATCTAGTTCAACTTTTAGTCATAAGAACATCCAAATTCCAAAACTTCAGATACTAAAATACGCCCTCATAGTAGAAAAAAAGAGTACTTTCCCCCCTTAAATTAGCAAAGAACAGTTATGTAATTATTGCTAGAACAATTGGTTTTTAGGTACTTTCATTGCAAATGTGTATTGCTGTGATCTTTCTATTTCTTAGTCTGAATTTTCTTTTTCTTGCCTCCAAATTCAAACTCTCTTTTTTGGAGGAATAACTTACCTACAATGCATATACACAGTAACTTTTCTATATAAATCCACAATGCTATTTCCAAATTCAATTTGACACAGATACATCTTAGCCCCAGATATGCAGTCTGATGATGAAGAATGCCAAGGTTAAAAATTTGGTTCTCATGAATGAATTGTAAGGACAACTTTATAGGCAACCTCTTTTTTTTTTTGGCTTATCTTTAACTCATTTACTGAAAAACATTCACTAACTACACTATGTTTATACTATTGAGGATAAAATGGCAAATATGATTCCATCCCTGTGCTCAAATAGCTTAAAGTTTATGAGATCATCTTAATTCAAAGTTAAAACTAACAAAAAACAAGGACACATTAGTAAGGCATTTTCAATTAAGCAATCAAAGCAGCTCAGGTTCAGAAGATTAAAACAAAAACAGTAGTAGCAGAACAAATATGCTTTAAGATCTCCCATCCTAACAAAGTCTCTCCTTTGACCTCATGTCTGGCTGCTATCCCATTTTTCTGGCCTTTTCATGGGAAAGCTGATTTTAACAATCTTCCAAATGCACTGTCTCTACCCCCTCCAGCTTCCTTACTCCCTCAACCAACTCCAACTGGCCTTTCACCCCAGATCCCACTGCTATCACTCCCCTTAAGGTCACCAAAGCCCTCCCTTACCCTCATTCTCCATACTCAAGTTACTCTAACAGAATTAATGATGCTCTTTTTGAAATAGTTTGTCGAATCGACAGTGAATTCTCTGACTGAAGTGGCCTGTGGGACCACCTTGAAGTAGGATCCTTTGTCCTTTCAGCTACTTTCCAAGAAGCTGTGGCTCATTGTTCAGGTATTACAGATCAAAATTAGGGAGGTAGGAGGTACATGACAAATCATTCCCGTGAATACTAGTGATGTTGCAGCCAGACCATTTTAATGAAAGACTTAAGAAAATATATTATTCAGATCAATATGTCCATTTGAATTCCAACTGTATTCTTTTCTTCCTAACAAATGTTTTTAATTAATTTTCTTTATAACAGATCTACTTGTATTTTTAAGTCTTTATCAAGCTGTGTTTTCCTTTGTTATTATCATTTCTCATTGTAATTTTACTGACAACTGCAGTACCTCCCTTCCTTGCTAACCTTATCTCATGACACTCCCCAATCTCATGATACTCCCATCTCATGACACTCCCCAGTCTTGTGCAGGATGCTTCAGCCACTCCAGGCTGCCTTGCTTCTTCTTCTTCCTCTTCTTTTTTTTTTTTTTTAAGATTTATTTATTTTAGAGAGAGAGAAATTGTGTGTGCGCACACATGGGGGTGGGGAGGGGAGGGGCAGAAGGAGAGAATCTTCAAGCCAACTCACCGCTGAACTCGGAGCCTGACTTGAGGCTCCACACCACGACCCAGAGATTATGACCTGAGCTGACACCATGAGTCAGATGCTTCACCAACCTAGCCACCCAGGCGACCCCAGGCTGTGTTGCTTCTTGAACGTACTAACATTTTCCCCTCTCTAGATCCTCTGCACTTGCATTTAACTGGATGGTAGAAGACCTGGACTCTGGTCTAATCCTCCCAATATGTGTGACCTCGATCATGACATTCAGCTGTTCTGTACTTCGATTTTATTGTTTAAACAAAAAATTTGTACTTTATCTTGACAGTTCCTCTGGCTCTAAAATTATCCTCAGTGCTACTCTGATGTATTCTGAAAAATCACTGACTTTTAAAAACCAAGGACAAAAGTCACTCTCCAAATAAATTTATCAGTGGGTTTATAGGAGCAGTTTTGTCAAGGACAGAGTGGTAGCTTCAGAATAGAAACAAAGAGTAAGGATAAGGCTTCATAATGAAGACTTCCCAACACATGGCTTCCAACTGGAATCAAGACTAACATCCCAATAGCCCTAACCACAAACATCATGCCAGGCAATCTACATTCCTCACTGGATCCTCATACAATTCCTTAAAAACTCATTTTATAGTAAGAAAGCCATGATCTCTTTTTTTTTTTTTTTTAAAGATTTTATTTATTTATTTGGGAGAGAGAGAGAGAGCATGAGAGAGGGGAGGTCAGAGGGAGAAGCAGACTCCCTGCCGAGCAGGGAGCCCGATGCGGGACTCGATCCCGGGACTCCAGGATCATGACCTGAGCCGAAGGCAGTCGCTTAACCGACAGAGCCACCCAGGTGCCCAAGCCATGATCTCTTTTAAAATGTAAACTGATAGCATCATCTCACTAAAAACCCTCCTATGGTTTTGCACTGAATTTATAATAAAGTCTCTCCAATCTCCTTACTTAGGTCTCTGGGTCTCTGGGGTCGAACATGATCTGGCTCCTACTTACCTCTCCAAAATCATTTCTCATCATTCATCCTCTTGCTAACTAAGCTGCAAACAGGCTGGCCTTCTATTTCTAGGATATACTAAACCTCAGTGTCTTTATGCTACCTGAAAAGCTCTTCCCCAGCTCCATTCTTGGCTAGCTCTTTATCATTTTTCAAGCTGCAATTTCAGTGTCAGGTTTTTTTTTTAAAGATTTTATTTATTTATTCATGAGAGACAGACACAGAGAGAGAGAGAGAAAGAGAGAGGGAGGCAGAGGGAGAAGCAGGCTCCCCAAGGGGCAGGGAGCCCGATGCTGGAC
>NC_138370.1:17382275-17401177 GCF_054177405.1 Leptonychotes weddellii
TCCCTACAAATTTGGTGAAAAGCCACACCTCAGATTTAGCTACCTACCACTTTGAGATGACCCTTGGGCCCCCAACAGGATCAGAGACAGACTCCTGTCTAAGTTTTAAGACACCTCATTCTCAACATACCCTTCAAATATGGTGAAAATCCATTTTTCACAGAATGCAATTAACACAGAGACAGAAACTTGATTTTATCTCCATATAAGAAAATATGTAACCATGACAAAGCATTTTAGTTTTCCAAATTTCACTGAATTATAATCAAATAAATCTATAAAGTTCTTGGAAATACATGAACTGTTTTACAAGGATTATATCTATTATAAGATGATCATGAAGATAACTGCCTTGAAACTACTGTATTCTTGGGATATTGGATTTGAAGGATGTTTTTTAAAAAAAAAAAGGTTTTTTGTTTATTGGTGTTTATTTTGCTGATGCACTCCTCTGGATCATTCTGCTGCTCTAGGGTGGCAATGCTAGCAAATAAATCCAAAGAGGTCAAATTAAGTATAACAGGAATGCTTCACTTACACTTCATGAGAGGAGAAATTTCGGGATGTCATGGGGAAACCCTGGCAAAGAAATAAAACTCAATCATCTATAAAAGCACTTCTCCTTCATTTGCATTTTTAAAATGTAATCAACAACATATCTAAAAGGAACTACTGTCAAGTATGCATTTTAGAGTGCTAAGAGGATCAATGAAGCACATATTTTTGCTCAAGAGTGCCTCCCAAATAAAAGTAGATTTTGTAACATTTCTGGCACTAATATTTCTTTTTTTTTTTTAAAGATTTTATTTATTTATTTGAGAGAGAGAGAATGAGAGAGAGCGAGTACATGAGAGGGGGGAGGGTCAGAGGGAGAAGCAGACCCCCTGCCGAGCAGGGAGCCCGATGTGGGACTCGATCCCGGGACTCCAGGATCATGACCTGAACCGAAGGCAGTCGCTTAACCAACTGAGCCACCCAGGCACCCGGCACTAATATTTCTAATTGAATTTAAAAGTCATAGTCAGATGAAAAGTCAAATCAGGAAAAATGCTACACAAATGTTTCAAAATGTGACAGAATTTTGAAAGGAAAAATTTCAAGCAATCATAGCTTGTTACTTTATTGCTACCATATGCTTCTTAAGAAATCAGGTCACCTACCTCCTCCCTGCTGCCCTCGCCCCACCCCCTGCCCTGCAAATTCCACCCTTTTGCACTCCCGGCATTTGACTGAGATAAAAATGAAGACATTACAATAAAATTACCCTCAAGGGAATTAAAAGATATCTCAATAATTTTCTAACAGACTATGAAAGAAATTAATTCAATTATGTTCTACTTTTATTATTAGTTCCCTGTGGTACCTCTAAATGGTAATATAAAATCACACAGTTCCACATCATATTAAGACTGTCTCTCTAAATGATCTTTCTTTGGAAAACTGTTTTCCCAACTGAGAGCATTAAGGATCCAAGCCGTGTTCTAATCTATCATTTTGCAAGTTAGAGACTGTATTTCTACAGTCATGACAAACAGTGCTGGCATCTCAGGGGACTCATGAACTCACCACTTCCTAGAGAAAAGAGGGCTGAGGGATGTGATACAACCATCAAAATACATGGAATCAGTAGCATAAACTAAAAAAAATGTAAGTTATGGGTCCATTTTCTTTTTGAGACAAAAAAGCACAAATTTTCCATCAAGATGAAAAATAAAAACATACAAAATATTGCTGAGAATCCTGATCCATGTTAATCTCCAGGATGTGTGTGTGTGTTTTGTCCTCCTGGCACTTCTTCCTATGATGGAAGCCAAAAAGATCAAACACCTGCTCTTGCTGAACCCTGTTGCCTGGGACATAGGCACAACAATCTCAGCTCAGCCAGCTGATGCTCCTGGAATCATCTTTACAAAGTCACAGGGAGGAGCGCTCTGGGATGGCCAGACACCACTGCAGCGCTCTTGTGAAAGACCATTCCTCTGGTATAATGTCAGCTTCACCTCATCCACCTTTGCTTCGTTTTCGCCTATTTTTTAAGCTAGGTTCTCCAGGCTTTCCATAGATTCAATGAGTTGTTTTCAGGAAGTTCTCTGCTTCCTCGATTTCGCCCACCAAAATCACAGGCCCTGAGCTGGAAGCAGAGTAGAAGTTGCCCAGGCATCAGGTACAAAAGGAGGGAGCTCAAACAGCCAGCTCATTCGTAGCAGGAGCAAAATTGTTGGTTGTAATCTTACTCTGAGATAGTAACATGTGGCATGATTTATAATATAATTAGAAATTCATTACTACTGAAGTGCTCTCCATCAGCTCTTTTTACCTACTTCTTTGATTATTCTTTTATGCTGGTCCAGCAACCAATTCACAGGCTCCTAGGAGTGGGGTATTTTGTTTTCCATTTCTGCTTTCCTGCCTTTTTGCCCTGGGAGTGGCATTCTGAAAGGGAACACCCCCTCTCCTTATGCCAAAGCTGGACAGAAGGTTTCAGGGTTTTCCCCCACCCCGCCAGAGGTAATTTTTTTCTTAGCTATTAGGAAAAAATCTCCATTAAGTTTTCCTCTAAATCACCTCTGTAGGGGAAAATGCCTGGCACAAAACAGGATTCAATAAATGCTTTTGAATGAACCTTCCTCAAACCCTTCTGACGCTGACTTCTTTCTAACCTTATGGAAATGCACTATCTCTAGAGACAATTATCGTGATTTAAGAAACCATCCCTTTGGCTTCTGTTTAATTACTGGGAACACTGGAGCACGTATTTAATTTAATGGCATGGATGACATTCTCAGTAAGCATTTGAAAGCAAAGTTTCTATAACGAGCCTTAGTTTAAATTGAGTTTTTACTACCGGATCCTGTTCTTGTACTTATTTAGATGATCCAACGCCCATGTCCTTACATTAAAAATGGATCGAATAGACTTACTCAGAATCACAATGAGATCAATTCATTCAATAATTATGGAGCACCTCTGCATGCTAAGCACTGTGATGACTGTTTGTTATCTCTATTATATAAGATATGTTATCTCTAATAGGATTTAATAGCAAACAGTAATGCTGCATTGTCCAATACATCAAAAGAAAAAGAATTCTCTGACACACTAAATGGAACCAAGAAAGCATTAAGCAGCGTCTTCTCTCCTCCTGTTTTCCCAGGGACCGTTTATGTTAAAGTCAAATGGCAGGAAGCACAGATCAAGAATTTGGAGCATATCATAACTTATACATTTGAATTTTAGATTTGATGAAATGTTGAGTTTTTATCCCTCTTTCATATAATTTAAAATCTTGAAAATATTTGAGAATGTCCAGAAGTCACAGAACTGATATATTCTGCATCATTATTGTCAACAAGAAATGATTTCTAAGTCATTTAGGCATTAAACATTTACATCAGTTTTCTATGGATGTACCTTCTATGTCCCTTAAAACTACTTTAATAATTATGGATAGTAACACTTGCATTCCCAAGATCATCTGTCTGTAGTTTTTTCAAAAGAAGCTTTAATGTCCCGGAAATTTTTTTTAAATGATAATTTACCAATAACAAAAACACACTTCTATCTCTGTCTAGTTCAAATTCAATTCATGAAGGAAGGTAATTTAGAGCCCTGTTCAGCCTCCATCCTTGAGCTTGCAATGACCTTGAATTAATGGTGGATCACTGCTTAATGGTATCCAAGTATGAGATTTTATATATTCTATCCTTAAGGATGTTTGCTTAAAAGAAAGAAAACATAACTGTATCTCTCCCAAATTGATCTCGAAGTATGTAAACTAGTTCGTTTAATTCTTCAACATCTTCAATAATCACTGTGGCATATAAGAGGTTGTAATCATTTCTGAGGATTGTTTATTAATAAAGATTTGCAAACCTGTAACACCAGTATTCTAAGGGGCGCACTTCTTAACATACTCCTGAGTCAGCAACCTATTGCCTAAGGGCCAAGTCAGGCCTGCCGACTATTTTTGTAAATAAACTTTCCCTGGAACCCAGTCACACCCACCTGGTAAGGTACTGTCCGTGACTGCCTTTTTGCTACAGCAGCAGAGTTGAGTGGTTTTAACTATATGGCCCAAACTATAAATCATTCTAAAACTCTGAAATCATTTTGTAAAGATTGCGGGCTCAGTTTCAGTGCTGTGTTAATTCGTATTCAGCAGCAACAAAGTTTAACGGACTTGCTAAATAATCCCATTGGACTAGAGAGATTTGGGGAGGGGTTTGAAGGGAAAGGGAGACAGACATTTTAACATTCCTACCCCAGCAGCTGAAGTCACAGCTGACACCTTTATTGGTTAATTTGGAGAAAGGACATAGAGCTTGAAAGTTTACCTTCATCTACAAATGTGGGAGGGGGTCAGCCTAGATAATCTCTAAGCTTGTCAAGCTTCATGGTTGCTTCAAATGACTTAAGCCATAAGCAAACTCAGAACCATGTGAGTACACAACTGAATAATAACTGTTTCATGGCACCTGCCTAAAGTGAGGGCGGAGAAGTGGCACGTTTTAGAAACAGGAAGCCAAAATGGTAAATTGAGGGTATGTGGAGGTTTCTCGTACTGTTCTTGAAACTTTTCTGTAAATTTGAAATGATAACAAAATAAAAAGGTAGAAAAATAGTTAAAACAACTTTGAATGTTAGCACTTAATAGGCAAAACTCCAGTTACTTTCTTCAACAAGCAAAGTTAACAAGGTAACTGCCATTAATGGATTTGTAAAACATATAAACCATGTCTAGTATGTCCATTGAACCAAGCATGGCTGAGACTGCAGACTACCGTTATTCCAATTCAGCATCCTGAAGTACCACCTTACAAATTTTACTCTTTGAATTTATCCAATTCAAATTAACTAAAGGGATCAAAAGGCAGATAAGACACAAAAGAAGCAGGGGTGGAGAGAACAGGAGGAGAGAGAGGGAAGGATGGAGGAAAAAATATGAATAAAAAATCCTAGTTAATCAACAAACTATATAAACATGTTCTGACTGTTCACAAGTATTAGCAGACCTCTTTTATCTTTTCTTTGGTAGACTGGAAGGAAACTTAACCAAAACATTTGACTCTCACACAACATATGTATATCCCATATATTTTTATATACACATATTCCAAGAAGAGATATGACTTTATAATTTTATAAAATACAACCACTAAGCAAACATCATGCTAACTGAAAAAGTGACTAGAGAGCGCCACACACATTCACATTGTTAAATATAGAAACTAACTGTAATGAGAATCATTATCTCCAGTTTCCAAGGCTACCAGGATAAGCACTACTCCTAAATTGCAGTTCATTCAGCAAAGGGCACAAAGTAATTTATATTCAGGGTCATCCTCAGCTGACAGCAGATGTAAAAGGAGGACTAGGGCAAATCACCCTGTTTATTCTATTCTATTCTATTCTGTTTCCTATTTCAGTTTCCAGTTACCACCACCCTCTAGCCCCAACCCTGGCCAATGTTTTGTAGGTGAAATTTGGAAAATCTGATTGTAAATAGCAACTTCCAACAGAAAAAGAATGCACAAAGGGCAGAGCAGTCTGAGATGTGATTAATGCTGGTGGTGGGGGGGTGGGGTTGGGGGTGGAGGCAGGGAAGGTTGGCATTCCCATTTGCTTTGTTTATGACAAGGAGAGGAAGCTGGTTTTGTGTGTCTGTCATACTAGTCACCATCTTTCCCAGGGCTTCCAAAGGAACTGTATGGTTAATTTCCACTTCCTACTCAACCAAGGCTATCTATCCACACTCCTTACCACTCCTAAACTGCTATACTTTCTAGAAGGAAATTTATTTTCAATTTGTTCTGTCTTCTAGGCTCTACAGTCTAGACTTTCATATGATTATTATTTGTTTCTATAGTAATAAAAATAGAAAAAACTACTTTCTGACAACCTCAGAGATTTTTGCCTCTGCATCATCTATTTGTTTATTCAGGACCATTTATCGATTGCTTTCAACATGACAGGCATACCAGGCCACATAGGCAGTGACAGGAGGTGATCCAAGAATTCACTTTTGATTACCAGGTAAATAATAACAGGCCATGTCACTTAGGCAGTTTAAAAAGAGTCAAATCTTCACTTACTAAAATGGTAATATAGATTTCATGCATACTTTAGATTTATCTTAAATTTCCAGAATGTATATATATAAATATGATGCCAATATAATTGTGATTTTCTACTTATTCTTCCCCTATGACCCATCTATCCAATACAGTAAGACCTCCCATGTTGCACTTTAGCCGGGACAGAGGTAGATGCAAGAAAAGAAAAGCTCTGCCTGCCTTCATATGCTTCCTCCTGTGCTATCCTGATGGACATGAGACAGTGTATCAGGCCAAGCGTCTTAGCTTAATGTGATCATATAGGAAAATAAGCTCCTTCCCTGACTTCTCTCTTTTGTACCAGTTACAGTAATTGAAACTGTGCACTGCTTTTAAGAGGGCGAACCAATGCAATGCAATGAAGGTTTCTAGTAGTTATGTAACCTATACAGTATATCTCAATAAGACAAGCTGTTTTGATAGTAACAATTAATACAAAAATTAAACCATGTTCCTGAAAACCTTCTTTCTATACATTTTGGATGACCTGAATATAACATTTAGATTTTATGTCTTGACGATTTTAGTGCAACCCAATCCTTTTCTAAAACAGAGTCACTTCTTTTGTCCTGAAATCATTTCTAAATTCAATATATAATAGTATCACACTTAAAAACTATATGTTAGTCTCAATTCTCTTGAAAAGTTATGCCAGTAATGACTTTGGGATATTATT
Organism: Leptonychotes weddellii; assembly: GCF_054177405.1. Lineage (NCBI taxonomy): Eukaryota > Metazoa > Chordata > Mammalia > Carnivora > Phocidae > Leptonychotes > Leptonychotes weddellii. Next base: position 17,389,065 of record NC_138370.1, read on the forward strand.
GTGATACCAGTTTCTTCCAAGGAGCAACATTTGGAGGTAAGATGGCTTCAGACAAGATTCTATGTCTGAGTCTTGAAGTTTTGAAATGCTTTAGTTGATAAGGTTCAACTAAACAGGCCACTGTTTGACCTTTCTCTTTGTCCAACCCAAAACTAGTGCTGGGTAAGGCAAAAACATAGACACTTTCTTAGGCGAAACACCAAACACAAAAAGCATTCAGAAGTCACCAGCAGAAAGGTCATCTTCTGTTATAACACCTTTTCCGATAGCACAGATCAGCCTTCACAAACCTCTGAAGGTAGAAGCCTGCTTACATTAAGGAACATAATTGTATTCCCTAATTGTGCATACTCAACTTTTTCTTCTTCCTTTTTTTCAATCTTCAGCATTGACAGTACCCTACCCACCAATGCAGGAGCCTAAAACTTGGACTTGAGCCACTTGGCTCTCTGGATGAAAAAACCTCTCCCCACCCCCCACCCCAAGTATTGTAACGTCTAAATTACAGTCCTGCGTATTGCATATGTCTTCAAAAATACTTTCTAATAGCTCACCCACCTTCGCCTCCTTATAACTAGAAAGTGTACAACTGGCAATCCCCAAATCATAAAGGCAGCAAAAACGCCCCAGACAGAGCACTGTCACAAATTTTCAGAAAGTGGATTAAGGACAACCAGAAAAAGATAGCTCTGACACCGAAGGCCGAGGCCACCAACCCCCGCGCGGGTCTGGCGCAGCTGGAATCCTGGGCCCAGCTTGGAGCCCTCCAGCCTCCAGCGCAGCCTCCCCGGGCCTCACTTCTCCGCCGAGGCTGCAGGCAGCGGAGACCGTAGTTCTCTCGGGCGCGGTCCTGCCGAGGTAGGGGGTGTGGCTGGGGTGGCGGTGGATAGCGGAAGCGCAGGGGGTGGCTCGGTTGCGTACTCGATGGAGTAGAGGTGACACAGTAACCGGAGTTGTGAGGGGGAGGCAAGGGTAGTGTGAGTGGGGGGGAGGCTGCCCGGGGGCTGTTTTCGGCCGCGGTGGCACGGGACGCGAAGCTGGCGGGCGGCACGGGGGGCGCAAGGGGGTCTCGCGGGTGGGGGGAGTGGAAGCGCCGCTGGGTGCGGCGGGCTCTCGGCGTCCCGGGACTGTCGAGGGGGCAGCGTAGGGGGCGGGGGGCGAGCGGGGAGGCTGCTGACAGGTCCATGCCCTCCCTCCGGGGGCCGGCGGGGTGGGCCCGAGTGCGGGCGGCCGCGGGGCCGGCGGGGGGCGGCGGCGGGCGCGGCGCGCACTCACCTATGCACAGCTGGATGGCGTAGGCGTAGTAGGACCAGCCAAGCAGAAGGCTGATGAACACCACCGGGATCCAGTACAGCACCCGCCGGCACCGCCGCCTGACGCTGCCCGGGCCCGAGGGCGCCATCTTCCAGCCGCATCCACCTGCCCAGCTCTTCCGTCGCCGCCGCCCGCGGGCCTGGCTCCGGGGCGGGACAGACCCGGGGGCGGCGGCCGGTTGCGCTGCGGCCACTGCCGCCGCCGTGCCGCTAACTCCCCATCCCGCAGCCCCAAGCCAGCGCCGCGGACTCCCCGCTCCTCAGCCCGGTGGAGGCGGTGGCAGCGATAGGAGGGCGAGGAGGAGGAGGAAGAGGGGGAGGAGGGGGAGGATCGAGAGGAGGAGGCGGGAGCCTCCGCCCCCGCCCGTCCCCGCCCCTCCGTCCCCCGGCCGCGTCCACCCGCTCGGCCCGCGGCGCCCTCGGGCGGGCTCTGTGGGCACTTCGGGCGCTCTGCCCTGCACCCCCCGCGCCTCTCCTGACCCTGCGCCCCCTCGCCGCTGGGTACCTCAGGGGCGCCCGAGGTGGGAGTGAAGCTGCCCACCTTGGCCCTTCCGCCTCCCCTTCGGAAGTGGGATTCGGGGTAAAGTGGCGGAGGCGGGCGCCGCGGCTCGGGTCGGTGGCGCTCGCTCCGGGTGTCGGGCGGGGGCCGAGGGCGCCCTCCCCCACCGAGTCCCCGCCGTCGCCCGCAACTCGGCGCGGTCCCGGAGCTGCAGCGGCCGCACTTGGCGCAGAGACGCACGCGGGGGAGGGGAGCGTGACAGGGCCGCCCCGGGAACCTGGCCGGGGCGCACGGGACCCTTCACCCGCCGGGGCACGTAGGGAGCGGGTCACCCAGCCCGATAGATTCGCCGCTACAAAGTCTTCAGGCGCTGAGGCAGTGTCCCGGCCTCCACCTTGGAAAATTCTCGCTTCAACTTGTGGGTCCTGCTAAACAGGCAGAGGGCAGCAAGGGCGGGGCCGACTTCCCAGACCTGCTACATTGTCGTGTTTGGGCGACGAAGCCTACTTTGCTACACGTTTTTTGGGGGGGTCGGGGGGGGGGAGCGCGAATGAACCACTCAGAAGGGTTGTGAGGCTGTCTTCTGGCATGGAAGGGGACTGTGGAAGGATGAAGAAGCTCTGTGTTTGTGAATCCAGAGATCTCCGGAGTTAGAATGACAAATTACCTGCTTCGAGAATTTGAACTCTTCCGTCACTTAGTGATTATACATCACCCTTCCCACCGCCCCCTGACCGGAGTCCGGGGCTTCTCCCGTGTGCTTTTCCCAGCCCATTCTTCACCACAAGGTGTTCTTTTGTGGCGGCAATTCTACATTTAGCGTGTAGCTGGTTCTAAAGTGGTTGCTGAAAATCCTGGGAGGGATTCTAAAGGTAGTTAGACCAAAGCCCTGGTTTTATGATCGATGATACGGAAAAAATACAAATGCTTTTGAGATTGTTTCCGTTTTTCCCTTCATTTGATTATGAACGCACCTGCTTCCAAACGGAAACACCTCAATAAATGTACTGTATCTGACTTACATGCATAATTTCCATGTATAGTGTGCACAACTTCACTTAACATTAATGAATGTATGTAGTCACACCACACAGTAACCACATTGAATGAAAAAAAAAAGTACTGAGTGGCATAAATTCAGTCAAAGAAATCTAAACTCTCTTGTCTTTGAGATTATCTTTCTGATGACTAGATTAAAAGCAAGCTAATCTCCCCGGAAGTAGCTACCGTATGACACACCGCATCAAATCTCTTTGCACTTCTATTAAAAAATGCATAGAAAATGCCAGTCAAATGTCTGTGGGATTTTAAATAATTGAAATGAGAATATTTCTGTCCCAGTGAATCATTTTATTTTGGTGCAGAACTTTATACTCTTTATTTGATATCCTGTAGGGTAGATTAGTATAAAAACACAACTTCCCTGGAATCCTCAACTTTTCCATGAATATCAACCTTATGCTCCCAACCAGAAGAATCTAAAAACAAGAAATAAAACTCCCTGCCGGGACTGAAATACTCCCACAAAGACTAGCAAATCTGTGATGGAAAGTCACTGACGACTACTAAAGTACGAAAACTAAAGCCGCACTTCCCATTCTGGAGGCAGTGGAATAAAGTGCAAAGTGTGCCTGTGTAGGGAGTAGATGCTGCCCCTCTTCTGATGGTCTTACCAAGGTCTTTGGTCTGAAATGGAGTAGCATTATACAGTTTGCCACATCTTTGATCATTTTGGAAGAATATGCAGGTGTAACTTCTTCGAAGCAGGCTACATTGTTATTACTTATCTAAAATGTTAAATGTTCACATTTATAATAAATATTTGTGGAATAATTACAACCTATTTTTAGCCATTTTAAGAGTACTACCGTGATTGAGTTCTTCAAGGGTATCACTCTTATCTTGAAAAAAAAAAAAAAAGTCTAACTCAGAAATAATCATCTCCAAGGCTGCAAAATGACAAGACTTATCTCTGCATAGGCTCTAATTAGGCAGGCATAAGCAAGCATGCACAAATGTAAGCTCTTTGGTGAGTAGCCAATCTCTAGATATTAGGCTCTGATGAGAGTGGAGGTATAACTTTAATTTTAGAATAGAAAGCCTTTGATTTTTCTTTGCCTTATTTAAGGCTGTGCATCAACAGGAAAACAATTTGAAGGTCATAGACAATTAAGAAGAAACTTCACTAGAGACTTAGTCTTTTTTTTTAGAGAGAGAGGAGAGAGAGCATGTGCATAAGGAGAGGAGATAGGGGAGGCATGGGCGAGAAGGAGAGGGAGAGAGAGAATTCCAAGCAGGCTTCATGCCCCAGCTCTGAGCCCAAAGTGGGGCTTGATCTCAGGACTCTGAGATCATGACCTGAGCCCAAACCAAGAGTCGGAGGCTTAACCAACTGAGTCACCCAGCTGCCCCAAGACTTACTCTTTAGCTAGGAGTATGGCAGGTTCTCACAAATTTTAGGTACTCAATAATTACATCAAATTGTGAATTTCATGTAATAATTTTGATAAAACTGCTATGGCCATTTATGAAAAAAAGAATCGGCTGCAGCTAAAGAGGGAGAGGGCAACACTAACGGAAAGGGGATGGCCAGGCAGGCAGGAGGCCAAAGGGGGCATACAAGAAGAGGAGAAAAGCCCCCTTACCTGGCTTACCCAGACCCTAAGAACAGTAATTCTGTCATTACCAGGCCTCTGCCTGGAAGCTCCGCCCACTCAGTAGCTTATCAAAGTCATTCACCTCCAAACTTTCAAAACCCGTTATCAGACCCTCTTCCCACGAAGGAAACTTGATTTTTCTCTTCTCTCTCCAGTTAAGATTTGAACCACTCCCCCAGATTCTTTAGTCCCCAAATCTCAAATCTATTCTGCTATTATGGTTAATACTCCAAATCTTCTTCCTTCTTTCAGATCCAAATTAAAATTTTTACTTACTTCCATTCATAGTGTGAGTCAGGAATAACATGGCAACCAAGCCTGGGGAGCCATGGACCCAGCCTGTCTCTAGGACGTCCATTCATGCTGCCTCTACTCTCATCTTTTCAGCCAAACTGCCTACCAGAACTTTTATTAGGTCACTTGCTTGATAGTTTCTCTTTCCTTTTAAAAGTGTTCTTAGAGGGAACCATTGCATCTTTGAAGTGTAAGGTCAATTTTATTACTCTCAGCTATGTGAGAAATTGATTATATTGATTTTGCTATTAGGGTATAGTACGTGACAAATACACAAGGACAGAAAGGAATGAAGTTGAGATCTGGATGTATTCTTTGACTTACGATTCACCTATCCTTCCTCGAGTGGTCTGCAAAAATACTGATAGTCCTCTTTTCATGTTTTCTTAAAGTAAACTTACCAGTTTTTGAAAAAAAAAAATCCTTTTATAAGTCAGCAATCCATGACATCCATGACTCTAGTGTTAATTTGCACTTTTATAATAGTGGCCAAAATATTCTCTGTAGGAGAATAGTGGCATGCCCAAACCACATGTTGTTTCTGGACACACATAAAATAAAAGCTGTCTTAGAACGGGAAACTAGTTTAGGGAATGTGGTTTCAGGTGATGCTAAGATACACTTGGGATCTCAGAGATCTATAGTTTGCAATTAACATGAAATGTTATTGAATGTAATGGAAGATAATTCTAAAGGCTTAAGAAATGTATGGTTGATTGGGTCAACACATTGGGAAAATTGTAAAGTGGGAAAAACTGTCTATGGGGAAGCTGGCCTTTCAAGCCCTGTAGGATCTCCATGATGGCATTAACGTGTCTAGCCACTAGGTGGCAGGCGCACACCAAGCAGTGCGGCTCCAGACTTCATTCAGAGATTTCAATAGCATCAAGGATTAGCTTAACCAAGGCAATTATAAATTATGAATTTAACTTCATGAACAATTATATGTAATTATAACTAATTATAATTATACAATTTATGTTATAAATCAGTGGCTAATGATTAATTAATAAAAACCATATTCAGAAAATTGAAAAAAATTAAACGAACCTTTTTCTATATAGCAAAGCTAGTCAGTTTGATTCTACTTCCACTTTTTCACAGTTTGCACGAAGGTTAATCTTTTTAGAAACAAAATTGGAACTTTTCACTTAAATGAATGCTTTGGTCTACACCAACCCCCCCCCCTCGGCCCCCAAATGGGAAGAAAGCAGTGTCTATGAACCCAAAAGGCAGGCAAATATTTCTACCCCATGGACTGGCAGTATGTTTAAGGAGTGACACAATGACAAAAGTTCAATGAGAAATTACTTGAAGTGGCCATTGTAGAGTTGAAAGGTCAATGGCGAGCAGACCAAGGGCAACAGAATCCTGCAGCATGGTGGCAAGTGTCCAGTAATGGTGTCCTACTCAGACTGTTCTTGATGGCAGGATCTTGACCATGCATCAGATTCATCTGTGCTAGCTCTAACTTCATTCTTCAGGCTTTCTATTGATTCTGTGGGGTGGTCTATATACCTGCAAAAATATATTTGTGCATGTAAGTCAACTAGCATTGACTTGTGTTTGCAACCAGGAATGTTGACTGGATCATAGTTTTAATTTCATTCTGCATCCCATGTCTTAAAGGGTCGCTTTCAGCGCATGGAGGCTGAGGTGCTTTGAGAAATTAGGGATATAGGAACTGGGGACAGAGAAACCTACCTGGTGCCTTTCAGGTCCTAATGTCTAGACCTGCACTGTCCAATAAGTAGCTGTGAGCCATCGGTAGCTATTCAAATTCAAATTAATTTAAATACAGTAAAATTTAAAAATCCAGTTTTCTTAGTTGCAGTAACCACATTTCAAGTGCCCATAGCCAAATGTATCTAGCAGCAACTGTATTGGACAGTGAAGATCTAGAACATTTCCATCATCACAGGAAGTTCCACAGGACAGAACTGACTAGACATTTTATCTTGTCTGAATATTCATGAGGCAGGCTTTATATATATATAAGTGCAAAAAACAAAAAGGTCCCCTCACGAATTCTATCTCTACTGTTTTAAAGAACCAAAAAATGAGGGGTAGTAGAAAGTTGAAAACATTTTTTGGCTAGTAGTGTTAAGAGCTTTCTTTCTTTGAAAACATTAAGTCTAAAGATAAGGAGCCAGATGGTTCATAACAGAGAGGGAAGAGGTAACACTAGATATTCTTCAACCTGAGGCTTGTGTACAAATGATTACTTTCGAAAGATATGCAAGGAGAAACTTACCAGAATACTATACCCAGGGGAGCCTGGGTGGCTCAGTCATTAAGCGTCTGCCTTCGGCTCAGGTCATGATCCCAGAGTCCTGGGATCAAGCCCCACATCGGACTCCCTGCTCAGCGGGGAGCCTGCTTCTCCCTCTCCCATTCCCCCTGCTTGTGTTCCCTCTCTCGCTGTGTCTCTCTCTGTCAAATTAAATAATAATAATAAAAGAATACTATACCCAAAATCCTAAGCTTTCTTCCTGGATAACTCCAGCCTTAAAGCACAGAATTGTCTATCTTCATCCAGTGGGTATCAGGACCCTTTCTCTTTTGTTGTTTGAGCAGATAATCATGGGGGTGCCCCCAAAATAATTGGCTATATGCAGCTCTGTCTGTCAAGCTGTAGGGTAGATGATTAGTCATGCTGGATTTTCTGTGTGGCAGATGTTGGGGGAGAGGAATTAATGTGTCTTGCCTAGTGGTCTGTACAAACCCACATTAGCTCTGGTTCAAGACATTCTCTTCTGAAAAGATAGATAAATAAATAAATAAATAAATAAATAAATAAATTTAACTTAAAAAACGTTTAGGGCTTAATATTGGTGAGTATATTTAGCGGTTGTCAAAGACTTTAAATGTAACTTGAAGATCAAGCTCACATTGCAACTTATCGTTGTGGAAAGAAAAAAAATTTAACTGGGGTTTTCTCAGGCCTATGAAAAGAACGGGAAAAACGAAGAATAAATATTTAATGATGACATTAAAAAAAAAAGGCATGTTAGCTTTGGATTGTAGTAGCAAAATTTTGATTGTCAGGGATTCTTCCAACAGCTAGAATTTACCCAGTGTAAATTATGTCTTATGCAACAGTCTTTGAGTCTATAATTTTTTTCAAGGGATTCTTATACACTCCAGATTCTGAATTTCTTTGGATTATATCACTTGTTGATAACACTTTTCTCCATTGGCTCACATCTCAGTCTCTTTGTTAACGTGTCATGCTATGAAATGCTAGGATGGAGAATATCAATGACTTTCCTATCTGGAATATGAGACAATGTAAGTTTTTGTTTTTCAAACACTCAAAATAGTGGTTGAGGGTTCAAAGTCCAAATGACTAGAGATTTTGGATTTTGTGCTTTGAATCAAATAATAGGCTTGGATAATAAATTTTCATTCTTTTAAGCTTTCCTTTGAATTCAGTAAAATAGTAAAAATAACAGTTTTTAATTTCCAGAAAGTAGGAAAGACTTGACAACTTGGCCTAGTCACTTTGTGAATTGTTGGAAAATATGTTAATTTAATTATAATGTAGAAATTACAGAGTTTTAAAATGTTTTTAATGGGTAGAAAAGTTAAATTGGACTTTATTTATACATGATGTGCTAATGAAACTTTTCCAGTGGTAAAGATAGTGACCTATAGTAATTTATCATTACTCTTTCATTAGAAACATCTTGGATACAATAAAATACACATATTGCAAGGCAAATTCCAATGACTTAAACTAATGTTATAAACATCAACATTCCATTATTTTGTTAAATAGAGTAAGCACTGACATGACTTATATGCTTCCAACACTGGAAAAAAAATATCTAGTTTGGCTAAAAGTACTAATTAATTTTCTTTATAAAAAGGTCAGTTATAAATAGCTGAAGAAATGTAGAAAACAGCAGAAGTTTCCAATATGTTTACAAAATTTAAACATCACGAACCTATTGAGGCTGCTTTAGTATCAGCCTAGGACCTTTTCAAAATTCTTGCAGTGTATTGTTTAACAAATATTTATTGATCACCTGCTGTATGCCCAGGTACTGGGGATATTCAAACTAAAGAACATGGTCTCTAGCTTCGAGGAGCTTATGGGTCAGTGAGACCAAGATAGAGATACTTTCAGTAATGAGATAAATGTACATTGAACACTGTACCAAGTACATCGCTGGTAAAGGAGAGTGCCTCAGAGTGCCTGGAACAATAAAGGAAACTTTCAGAAGAAGAGTGGAATTTGTGCTAAAGCACAAAGGATAAGTGGCAGCTTGCATCGTGGAGAAATGAAAGAGTGGTTTTCTTGCACAGGAATGCCTTCTTCTCTTGAGAGGCCTATTTTGGGAACTAGAAGGGAAGGGAATATATGAGTCAAGATCCAGCCAGGAAGGCAAAACCCACACAAGGGAATTCAGTGGGAGGAATATGGGAAATTAAATTTAAAAAATGTTGGAAGGTTGAAAGAGCAACCATGGTGAGGCAAGACAAACAAGGTTGGCAACGGCAGGAGGTCACTACCAGCCCAGGACCGGAAGGACAAAGGGGAGGTGATGGGGCTGCAGCCCAAGATGATGGGTCACCTGGTAGATACTGGGGACCACTGAGGTGATTTAGCCACTGCTGGAGACACAGCTTGAGGGAGGGAAGAAGGGAGAGAGAAGAGAGAGAATGAGGGAGAGAGAGAAACACGAAATTTGGTTGGAAGCCCAATGGCCAAGGAGCCCGGGGAACTGTGGTTTGCCAGAGGAGCACCCTGAGTGTAAAGCAAAGCAAAAGAAGGATGAGGAATAATCTAAGAGCAAACAGGCAACTGACCAGCACAAGGGAACTTAGAGTAGAGGAACAGTCAAAAGATGAAGTGGGTGTCAGCTCATTACAACAAAAGAAAAAGGGCTTGGGTGCTGTTCCAGAATTTGATTTTTACCGAATAGTCACTAGAGAGCTTTCAAACAATGTTAAGCAGGAGAACAAACTGTGGGTATGAATTCCGGTTCTGCCACTTACCAGTTCTTTGACAGGAGAAAAAAAGATGCTGAATTTATGTTAGAACAATAATTCTGAAAGCATTGTAGTGGCTAGACAGAAAAGTCTAGAAACTCTTGTTCCTGACCAGTTGAAAGGGAATGGAATCCTAAACTGGGACCATGACAAGGGGGAAAGAAGAGAAGGAGACAGGTTCTAGAAAAGACCAGGGGGATCTGAAAAACAGGAAAGATCAGATTTCCTAGATTTTGGAGTCTGCAGAAAGGGAATCTTGGGGAAGGCCTGAGGGGTGGACAGGCCCATCACCCCCACTGGGCTCATGGTGCACAATAGCAGGGCCTGAATCCATATTTGAGGTTAGGAGATCTTAATTTTCAGAATCCCCCTGCATTACGGGGCGCCTGGGTGGCTCAGATGGTTAAGCGTCTGCCTTCGGCTCAGGTCATGATCCCGGGGTCCTGGGATCGAGTCCCGCATGGGGCTCCCGGCTCAGCGGGGAGCCTGCTTCTCCCTCTGACCCTCTCCCCTCTCATGCTGTTTCTCTCTCACTCGCTCTCTAAAAATAAATAAAATCTTTAAAAAAAAAAAAAAAAATCCCCCTGCATTTCCTTCGTGACCTCCAGTCTCCACTTGACTACAGTCCACTAAGGAAAAATACATCTCTGGATGTCTCCACTGCCATTAACCATAACTTCCTTGAAAATGTCACTTCTAAATAAGCTGCATAAAAGATCCCAGAGTTAGAAAAGTGGAAATGGTTATTTCTGCTTCAGAGGGACCTCCACATACCCATTCCATTTGGATGATGTAGGGTACACGTGAAATTTTCTTTTGGGATTTTATCTTTCAGTTACTCCATGTGTAACCCTTCACTCTCTGCTTTTTGTTTTGTTTTGCTTAGGTTTGCTCCTTACGGAGTGTTAGGGCTACAGCTTTGAAAAGTCACTTCCTCATCCTCCATGTTTGAGGTGAAAAAGAGAAGCATTAAAGAGATTGGGCAACTTGCCCAAGGTCATACCACCCTGCTATCTGGTCAATGAACCAACAACCCAAGCCTTCTGACTCCCAGAGTGCTGTTGTTTGCTCTTAGCTGTGAGTCTAAAGGGATCAGCTTGGGAGGGGAGGAGCAAGATGGTGGAGGAGTAGGAGACCTGGATTTCGTCTGGTCCCAGGAATTCAGCTGGATAGGGATCAAACCATTCTGAACACCTACAAACTCAACAGGAGATCGAAGAAAAGAAAAGCAACAACTCTCTGAACAGAAAAGTGACCACTTTCTGGAAGGTAAGACATGCGGAGAAGTGAATCCGAGGCAATATTCGGGAAGATAGACATGGGGGAGGGGGCCTCCGTCAGCCGCTTCTGGCAAGTGATAGAGCAGCAGAGCACAAAATCGGAACTTTTAGAAGTTGGTTCCGCTGAGGGACGTTGCTCCAGTGGCTAAGGGGGGGAGGTGTGGAACCCTCACGGGACAGTGTGGTCTCAGGACTCTCGGGGTCACAAAAAGACGGGGGTGCCTGAGTGTGGCAGAGCTCCCAGGTATCGGAACAGGGAAGCCGGCTGCAGAGACGGAGCCGAGGAGCAGGCTTTCAGCTCGGGGTTGCCATAAACCGGGATCCGCAGCACAGTCGGGCCACTGCTTCTCCAGCAGGGACCCAACAAGCGGAAGATCCGTGGAGACTCCCCTTCCTCCCCTGGGAGGAGTGGCACGGGAGTGCACCACAGGGATCTGCCGGGTTTGGAGACTCCACCCCGGGGTTGGGTGCAAGAGATAGAAACGCTCGGTCACAGGCCAGGTGAGCATGGAGTGTGGCCGGAGACCGGGGAGACGGGAGTGACTGACTGCTTTTCTCTGGGGGCGCACTGAGGAGCTGGGCCCGAGTTCTCGGCTCCTCCGGGGTGGAGATTGGGAGGCCGCCATTTTCACTCTCCACCTCCAAAGCTGTATGGAAAGCTTGCAGGGAACAAAAGCTCCTGAGAGCAAACCCGAGCAGATTACTTAGCCCGACTGGGCAAGGGCAGGGCAATTCCGCCTCCGGCAAAGACATTTGGGAACCATGGCAACAGGCCCCTCCCCCAGAAGATCAGCGAGAACAGTCAGCCAAGGCCAAGTTTACCAATCAATGAGAACGGCAGAACTCCAGTGCTAGGGGAATAATGCACATAGAATCCATGGCTTTTTTACCATGATTCTTTAGTCTTTCAAAGTTAATTTTTTTAATTTTCTTTTTTAATTTTTCTTTTTCCCTTTTTCAACCAACATTTTATCAATCCCTTTTTAAAAAAATCTTTTTTATTTTTCATTTTTAGAGTCGTATTCTATCCCTTCATAGTTGTTAACCTTATATTTGGTATATATATATATAA
>NC_138370.1:17401677-17448033 GCF_054177405.1 Leptonychotes weddellii
AAAAAAGAAGAAGAAGAAGAAAAAGATAGCAGGAGGGGAAGAATGAAGGGGGGGAAATCAGAGGGGAGACAAACCATGAGAGATGATGGACTCTGAAAAACAAACTGAGGGTTCTAGAGGGGAGGGGAGTGGGGGGATGGGCTAGCCTGGTGATGTGTATTAAAGAGGGCACTTTCTGCATGGAGCACTGGCTGTTATACGCAAACAATGAATCATGAAACTACATCAAAAACTAATGATGTAATGTATGGTGATTAACATAGCATAATAATAAAAAGTAAATAAATAAAGAGATCAGCTTGGTTTCTTTTAAACTCCACATGTGGCTCGTCTGATTTTGAAAAAAGATTTATTTATCTATTTTAAAGAGCAAGAGAGCACCTGAGGTGGCAGGGAGCAGAGAGAGCAGGAGAGAGAGAATCTCAAGCAGATGCCCTGCTGAGCACAGGCTTGTCTTACTGGGCTCTATCTCGGGACCCTGAGATCCTGACCTGAGTCGAAATCAAGAGTTGGATGCTTAAGCGACTAAGCCACCCAGGCTCCCAGTGGCTAGTTTATTTATTTATTTGTTTGTTTGTTTATTTTTATATTTTTAAAGATTTTACTTATTTATTTGACAGAGAGGGAGAGAGAGAGGGAGAGAGGGCACAAGCCGGGGGAAGGGGCAAGGGAGAGGGAGAAACTGGTCCAACTCGGTACTTGATCCCAGGACCCTGAGATCATGACCTGAGCCGAAGGCAGTCACTTAACTGACTGAGCCACCCAGGCGCCCCACCCAGTGGCTAGTTTAATTTAAGAAGCTAAGCCTGGGAAGTTAAAGTTCACAGGGGAACCAGTAAAATGCCAGGTAGCAGGGGACAAAGGCCTCCAATGAAGAGCTGTAAGAGTGAGACTTCTTGGAATCGGCTGTTCTAGGTTCACTCAAGCCCTCAGCGTCTCAGCAGATGTCCAATGTCCAATGTAGTGAAGGTCTTACCTCAAAGACATTTGTAAGTGTGGATTTGGCTGGAGAGAACCTAGGAAGATCCATAGGAGAGCCGTAAAGTGTTAGAGAATTACCTTCATAGAAACATTGCCAGAGACAGAAACAGTAATACATAATGAATGGAGTCCTTTGGACTTTCAGACTTCTTCAAGTTGGAAACTACTGAGGAAATCACACAGCTGCACACACGTGCTACATTTCATGAAAAAGGAGGGATGACTAAGGTGGCAGAACCAGGAACCCAGAGAGCAGAGCTCAGAGCCATAGAGAATATTCCTGGGCAAGGAGTAAGATTGAATCTCAATGAAGGACCTTCCAACATTTCAACAAGGCTTTCAGAATTGCTATGAGCCATTGACTCCTTTATTCTTCCCAGTTTCCTCCCTTTTTTTTTTTTTTAAGATTTTATTTATTTATTTGACAGAGAGGGAACACAAGCAGAGGGAGCGGGAGAGGGAGAAGCAGGCCTCCTGCAGAGCAGGGAGCCTGATGCGGGGCTCAATCCCAGGACCCTGGGATCATGACCTGAGCCGAAGGCAGACGCTTAATGCCTGAGCCACCCAGGCGCCCCAGTTTCCTCCCTTTTAAACAAGAATGTCTATAATGGTTATCCTATCTCTGTTCTACCATTGTATTGGGGGGGGTGTGTGCAGGGGCAGGTAACTTGTCTCTGTTGTTCACACATCTTCAGGTTGAGAGGGGGTACACTGAAGAACTATCCCCAGAGAGCCTCGTTCATACCAGGAATTGATACATAAGGATTATACCCAAGGAGCCTCATCCATACCAGGAACTCATAGGATGATGAGATTCTGGAGTTTGAGCTGACCCATTAGATTTCGTGGACCTTGGGAAGGGTGAGTATATTTTGCATGTGGGAAGAATGTAGATAATTTGTGGCCAGAGGATGGAGTATGGTGCTTTTAAATGTGTCCATAAATTCTTTGATATTGCTCCCCTCAAGAGGTAGAGTCCAATCCCCCTTATTGTGAGTGTGGTTGGACTTAGTGACTCATTCCTCATGAGTAGAATAAAATAGAAGTAAGAGAGGGAAACTTTAGGAACTAGGTTACAAACCACTGTGCCTCAGTCCTCTCTCTAGGATCATTTATTCTGGGAGAAGTTAGCTGCTACGGCATGAGCATGATTATTAACACGGCTTTCCCCATTCATCTTTATATTCTCCAATGCCTTCAGATGACGAGTCCTAGCTCACAGCCCCATTGCAACCCTGTGAGTGACCCGGAGGCTGAATCACCCAGCTAAGCTGCTCCCAAATTCCCGACTCTCAGGAATTGTGTGAGGTATTAAATGTTTTCTTAGGACACTGCATTTTAGGGGTAATTTGTTATGCAGCAATAGATAACTAATATAGCAAAAGGAGAAATATCCTTCTGTAGCATTTGTCAAATAAGTTCAAATATGAGGCCCTTAGTGAGCTTCCCAATTTCAGATAATTGTGGCAAATTATTGCCTCTTGAGGCACGTAGGAAGAGCCAGTGAGAGACAGGGGGCAAATAAAGAGGGAGGTAAAAGAAGAGAGAGAAAAAAAGAAGGAATAAAAGGGAAAAAATACCAAGAGAGGGACATGGGAAAGGTGACCCTATTTCCTAGTTTAGTTCAGACAGTCCCGCTTTGTAGTGTTGTCCTCATACAGTTATGACTAGAATCCACTTTCACTTTCAAGTGTCCTGGTTTGGATGATAATTATATGATTCTAGCTGGAGGCCAATATTTCAGCCTTCCCTCCACTTTGTTTCCTGTCTTAATATTCCATCTTTTCCCCATGGCTTGTTGCCCACAGACTCTCTCCAGTCTGCTCTGATATGTTTGCTACTGGCCCAGAGTCCTAACTTTGCCACCAAATCACAGCCTGTCACCGGTCCCAGCTCCAGGAGGTAGAGGTCCCCTCTGTCCATTCCCTGTGTCCTTACATCAGTAAACAGTTTGTCATGGCAGCAAAGAGATCAGGGCAGGAACTCAGCAAACCTGGCTCCGAATCTTGGTTGTATACTTAACTGTTATTTGACTTTAGGAGAATTACTTAACTTTCTTAAGCCTCAGATAGAATCTACTATCTTATAGCGATGCTGAGGATGTTCATGAGATTGTGTATATAAAGTGCTTAGCACAGTGCCTGGCATATCTAGAGAAGATATATATATATATGCATAATATATTTGATGAATATATATTTGCTATAATCTGCACTTATTATCACGGAAGGCAAATACATCTCATTGAGGTTGAAGTACCTTAGGTGTTGGGACATGTATATTAGTGGGCAGCTCTCAAGTATGTGAGTAATTGTATTTATTAGTTTTAATATTAGAAGGCAGACACATGGTTAGGAAATGTGTTCTGAAGTAAAGTAAAAGGCAAAGACTATATTTGCTCTTCGGGCTTGATATGCCTTACTTTGTTCATTCATTCATTCATTCATTCATACATTTATCCACTTATTCTTTCAACAAAGATGTATTAGTTATCTACCCGATCCCACATACTACACTAAACACAGGATTGAGCAATGCTTTGCAACAAGAATAAAGCTTTATTCCCACTTCTTCAAGGAAAACATTACATTTAAAAAAAGTGTTGTGTGGGAATATGAGTGACTAGTGATCTGAAGCCAAATTAAAAAAAATATATATATATATATACACACACACACACACGTATGTTTTTCAGGATGACCAGATTTTATTTTAAATTAGCTTTGAGCAATAGAAGCAATTTTCTGCTATAAAAAGGGATGCATTTTAGCTTTTGACTTAACTTGATATTTTTTAAACTAAAAGTGGGAAAATGTAAATTATGTGAACATATAATTTGGAATCCTGGAGATATGAGCAGAAGGAGCTGACAGGAAGACAGATTTTTTTTTTTTTTTGGCTATAGGCAATCCTCTTTTCTATTTTTAGGAAGAAAGAAAACTAGTAGACAGAAATAGTCCTAGGTACATTGACTCTATTTCATATGCATACCATAAAATATTTAATAAAGTTAAGTAGGTGCCTGAAAACCAAGAAAATTCAATAGATGAAGAGGGTGACAACAATGAAAATAGGCAATACATACATAGGGTAGGTTTAAGGCATTTGGCAATATCATTAAAAAATTTTTTTTTAATATTTTCTTTTCCCTATTTTTAATTCCCTTTGATAATGAGCACCACTTTATACTTTTCAATAGCCCATGAAGTTTTTACTCTTGTTTTCATCTTCAAGGTCAAGTTTATGAACAAGTTACAAATAAGCTGATTCTAGATGAATTAGGGATATTATTTTAGGAGTAATAATAACCAACACTTATTAAGTGTTTGCTAAACTCAAAGCCTTACAGGGAGTTTCCCCTCTAGTTCTCACAAAGACCCCAGGACTCAGCCACTCTCACCATCTCATCTCGCATGTGAAAAAGCCCAGAACTGGAAAGTGAAAGAACCTTGCTTAACTACACAAGTAGGTGGTGACAGAGTCGGGATTTGAACTCAGGAAGTCTGGCTCGAGAGCCATGCTTAATGAACCACACTATTCTGAACGGATGGGCTAAATGTATTTCACCTCTTTATGTATGTTTCCCAATTTATCTTTTTTGGAAAAGTTATGTTTTCTTGGATTCTGCTTTAAGTCCTTGCCCATTTTCTCTGTTCTATCCAAGGATCATTTAACCTGATAATTATGCAAGTCCACACCTGTCTGCATGATACACTGACTCATTCATTTAGTTGAAAGGTGGAAACCAAATTGGTTTTTAAAAATACATAGGAATCTAATTGAAAAATTTCATGAATCACTTTAATGAGTACAGAGAGCCTCAGACGATTGTTTTTCAAAAGCGCTGGTCAGCTCTACATATTCATCTTGAATAAAAATGCCTCTCTAGCAAGGCATTGTATGACAATTGTAATCACCGAAGTTTAGGATGCAGAGAACCATTTCAGTGACTTTTAAATAGTTGTTCCTTATTCTTCTGTGTTTGAAGATGATGATGTGCCTACTTATTATTGAATAGTGAGGTGACCAGTATTCCTCCCAGCTCTGGGTAAATTAAAGACAAACAAAGTTGATATCATTATTTGTCAGCTCTCGATTTTTTTCTTCGCGGCTGTCATTCATCATTTCCTCCCTAATTTGTCTCGAGTCTTAGTTCTCTCTTAGTCTTCTGCCCTCAGCCCTTGGCTCTGCCACACAGTTCAGGGAATGTTCTGTGTGTCCTTCAAACCCCGGTTTTTACCTAAATAGCTTCTGCCTCATGTAAAATTAAAAAAAAAAAATGTTATAACGTCTTGCGATTATTTATTCTTTATAAATTACATTCTATTGAAGTGATAAGCTTCACTGTTTACCTTTTTTAAGTGAACCCATTTGGAATGTGGTTAAGTAGAGTCCCCACGTCGTATTGATGAGCCGTGAGGAATCCGGTCAGACAGTTCACCACAGCTGCTCTCTGGACACCAGCTCCCCCGGGCGGAAGGCTGCTTGTTGCCACACACTGTGAGGGCTATGAGCAGCATGCTTACCATCTTAATAGCCTTTCTCCTATTTTTTTCCGAATATGAAAGCATCTTCTCCATTATAATTTTGAGAAGAATCAATGCCCACTTCCAAATAGCATAAACTATAACTCTGTTCTTCATTTGTTTCTTACCATCCGGTATCTCACCAAACTCACAGACACGCTTGCACACTGGCCCAACTGTCCACAAACCAGGGAAGGAACGGCTGCGTAATTTTTGCAGCCATGTGCAAAATGAAAGTGCAGGGCTCTTTGTTCAAAAAAGCAGGAAAAAAGGGCTGTCTACGGTATTAAAGTCTAAAGTTTTGTTTTTCCTTCTGTTCTCTCCCTCAACTTGTCGTGATGTTTTCTATGTGCTACTTAATGTCATGGTCAGTAAATAAAATTAAAAATGTTAAATTATTGGGATGCCTGGGTGGCTCAGTCCATTAAGTGTCTTCCTTCAGCTCAGGTCATGATCCCAGAATCCTGGGATCGAGCCCCGCATCAGGCTCGTTGCTCAGCGGGGAGCTTGCTTCTCCCTCTGCCTGCCGCTCCCCCTGCTCGTTCTCTCTCTCTCTCTTAAAAAAAAAAAAAAGTTATTAACACGGCTTTCCCCATTCATCTTTATATTCTCCAATGCCAGTTTTGAATGCAAACATCGGAGCATTTAACTCCTGTGTGGAATCATCAAAATTACGTCATTCCTCTTTCATGGTACAGCTTCCCCTCGGCCAGAAGAGCATAGACAAGTTAGGCGCAGGAAGCTGGTGGAGGAAGAAGCGTTCATCTAGCACAAAGCAGGCCGAAGTATACTCCTTCAGGCATCAGGCATCGGGATGCTTGCAAGGTGAGAGCGCGTCTTCACGGATGCGCTGGGACCCCATCCCATGACCCCCTGCGCTTGTCTTTGCGCCGGCCTGACGCTGCTCCGGAGTCCCACACCAGCCGCTGCGCGGATGCACCACGGCTCTGCAGGTGGAGAGCTCCCTGGTGAACTCCAGTCACACATCTCCGCTGTCCGCAGGCCTGGTGCTCCAGCTCACTTGGATGGGCAACTGCCAAGGGTATTGCAAGCTCTGAGTTAGAAAGGTCTAAGTACTTGGATTAGGAGTGGGTGAATGCATGATGGCGCTGCCCCCTTAGGGCAGGACGTCCTCCACCATCCTAAGCCCCCAAATGCAGTGGGATGTGGGTGCCCTGCCCCATTCCTACCCGTATCTGCACCCAGGTCCCTGCTAGGGGGCTGGACGTTGGAAGCAAACACTTGGGCAGGGCTGGGGAGGGTGCAGCTGGGCAGGCAGAGGATAGCTAGGAACCCAGCCCGGGGAGGTGCGGAGGGCGTGGGAAGGAGAACTGTGTGTGAGCAGAGGCCCCAAGTCCCCGGCACAATCTCCACTGTCCCAAAGATTTCAGCGGTAAAACAAAAATTCAAAGATAACATTATTAAGAATTTGAAATGGGGACTAGAGAGCGTTAGACCCGAATCGTGGGGGCCTCCTGTCCTGGGCTTTGTGCAACTATGTTGATCACGTGACCGTGAGGCCAATGGCCCCCAGGAATATTATGAGCGAGTTAGCTGAACTGCAAGGAGGTCGGAGTAAACTAACAACATAGTTTTAAAATAAAATAAGAGAAAATAACTTTTTATTGTTCCTTCCCATGATTCATACATGAAAAATTTAAAATACCTATTTTATTTTCTTTAAGAAAATTTTAAGAAACTTCTCACTCATGCATATAAAAATTCCCACAGGAAATACAGTCTTCCCCACTCAAAACTCTATTCAATCCTCTTGGTTAATAACAATAATAATGGTACTACTAGCCGAACGTACCTATGAGCCAGACATTGTGCTAATTAATTACTGTAATTAAATTTACTTTATATAAATTATCTCATCTAATCCCTATAACATGGGGCAGATACACATTTTAGCCCCAATTTGGAGATGAGGAACTTGATATATGGGAGTCAGCTTGTCTAAGACCATGATGTGAAAAGAACGGTTTACTGTGACCAGACTTTATTACAGTAATGTAGAATAATTTAATATTTGGAAGCCTATAAAGCAGATATAGCGCATCTGGAGGTCAAATTGGAAAAATGTAATCATCAGTGGAAGCTGAAAAGGCATTTGAGATGATTCAACTCTCATTCCTTTTCCAGACTCTTTTAAATCCAGGAAATAAAGGGTACAAGATAAAGTAATTGTCTCAGATCAACAGGAAAATATTATGCTTCATTGAAAATATTAGAGATAACCTTATTAAACGGGAAATCAAGATTTCTGCTATTAGTATTTTACATTGCTCTGGGAACTATAATCAGTGAAATAATACTGGAAATAGAAATAAGAGCAATAATATAAGAATGGGCAAAGACACACTTGCCATCATTTGCATATAATATGATTTACCACCAGAAAACTCAAAAGAATCAGTAGAAAAAAATGTTGGAACTACAAAGAGTTTAGTTAAGTAGCTGAATAAATAGATTGTTTTTCTATATACCAACAATAATCAGATAGAAAATCCAATGGGAAGAATTCCCATTCTTAGAAGCAATGACAAGTACATAGGATCTAGAAAAGACTTATCAGAAGTAGTATGACCTAGATAAAGAAAACCGTACATTTTAGGATAAATTCCTGACATAACTGTTCCTGGATGGGCTAAAAATATTATGAAGGTGTTATGATAGTTAATTTTTTTGTCAACTTGACTGGGCCATCCCAGGTGTTTAGTCCAGTGTTACTCTGGGTGTTTCTGTGAGGGTGTTTTGGATAAGATTAACATTTAAACCAGTGAACTAAGTAAAGCAGATTGTCCTCTCTAATGTGGTGGGTCTCATCCAATCAGTTGAAGACCTGACTAAAACAAAAGAATGCCTTCTTCAAGTAAGAGAATTCCTCCTGCTTTATTGCCTTTGAACTGAAACAGTGGCTCTCGAGCCTGCCAGCCTTAGAACTGGAACTAAATGATCAGCTCTCTTAGTTCTCAGGACTTCAGACTCGGATTGGAACTAGATCATCAACTTTCCTGGATCTCCAGCTTGCTGACTCACCCTGCAGATTTGGGACTTGTCAGTCTCCATAATCTTGTGAGCCACTTCCTTCTCATAAATCCCTTTCTGTATACAGGTACATCCTATTGGTTCTGTGTCTGTGGAGAACCTGACAAATACAGTGTCATTTCTTCCAAAATTAACTTGTAATTTTAAAGTGATCCCAATAATCACTTGGGAGGAGATATGGTAAGACAATTGTAAAGTTCATCTGAAAGGATAAACAAGTAAGAAGAGTTAAGAAAATTTTTGGTGAAAAGGAGAAATTTAAGTCTGGTATTGTAGGGGGAGGTAAACTAGTCTTATGGAGTATGAAAATATTATGAAGTTATGATAATTAAAACAATGTGGTTATAAGGAAAGTCAGACAGTCCAAAGGAAGAGAATAATATCCTAAAACAGATTCGGGAATGTAAAAATATTTAAAATACAATTTGCTTTGTATTATGTGGCAAAAGGGAAGAATTACTCTATAAATAGTGCTAGATAAATTGGCTAGATATTTGCAGGGAAATCTAGAGTTAGGTCCTCATTTTTTTTTTTTTTTTTGCCATTTAACAAAATCCTAGGTGAATATTTTTAGTTAAAGTCAAAGAAAATACAAACCATAAAAATATATGACAGGGTAGTTATCAAATTGGGAGAGGAATTTCTAAGCTTAAAAGCAATGGTGGAGGGGTACCTGTGTGGCTCAGTCAGTTAAACGTCTGACTCTTGATTTTGGCTCAGGTCATGATCTCAGGGTCCTGGGATCGAGCCCCGAGTTGGACTCCATGCTGAGTAGGAGAGTCTTGAGGATTCTCTATCTCCCTCTCCCTTTACCCCCCAGCCCTGACTCACCTGCTCTCTCACTCTCTCTCTCTCAAATAAATAAATAAATTTGACCCAGAGAGAGAGCAAGCACACAAGCAGGGGGAGGGACAGACGGAGAAGAAGGAGATTCCCTGACGAGCAGGGAGCCCAACTCGGGTCTGATCCCAGGACCCTGGGGTTATGACCTGAGCTAAAGGCAAACACTTAACCCACTGAGCCACCCAGGTGCCCCTTCCTTTTGCTTCTTATAGGTCTGTGTTTACGGGTATACGTCAACAATATCCATCTTCTCTTTCTTTTCCATTAAAAATATCTCTCTACAGATTGCTAGAGGTTAATTTTAGAGTTTGGTCATTAGGCAACAGAATATTCAGTGGATTTTGAGGGGTGATTAACATAGCCACCGTGGTGTACACAGTGATTGTTGGGCTCCTACAGAGTTGTTGCATTGTTGTCTGGCATTCCGGGGCGTCTAGACATTATATGGAAAGCTGAGTGGTCAAAGGGGTGGGTCATGCTCTTTATCCATTAATTTCCTTTTAGCCCCAAATTCACCCTTTTTGCCTTACTCTGTAATAACGAAGATGGATTTTTGTAAATGTTTCTCATTTGCCAGCCAGCCTGGTGTTAAACATTGTCAGAGGAGGGATCTGGAAGGACACTGGAGGAGGAAGGGGTTTTCTCTTCCTGGTTCTGGTATGGCTCACTCTCCTAGAGTGTGCTTTGCCTCCAACCTGTTCCCTGCATGGTCTCTCTAGTGCTAAGTTCCTGCAGGGTACAGCTTCCTCTGGGATTTGGTGACTGCCTGCCTTCTCCAGTACGCAATTCAGGCAACTGTGGTATGTCTGGGATCTTCAGATAGCATGGGACTGTGCCCCAACCCAGATCGCTGCTCCCACATCCTGCCTTCCGTCCTGGAATTCCAGAGCCACCTGTAAGTATGTTGGACTCCTTCAGAACGCTGCCGCTGCTCCAGATCCTGGTTCTAGCTGTGCCCAGCCACCAGCAGCTGTTCCGGCACCTGACGAGCTCCAAGTCTCACTGAGGACTCTGTGAGGATTGAGGACTCAACTTCTGTGTAGACGGTCTTCCCTGGGACCCTAGAGACTTCCAGCAAGCCCCACGTAGGAAGCACGGCAGCATCTTCACCATCCGGTGAGTCAAAGCTGTGCCCTCTCTGAAGAGTCTTTTCCTTTAAACTCTTTAACATATTTATAAGTGCTCTTAAAGTTTGTATCTGCTAATTCAAACATCTGGATCATCACAGGGTCTGCTTCTATGGTCCATTTTACCTCTGGCTAAGGGTCACATTTTCCTGCATAGTGTATATAATACTTGTCTATAGTAGATGTCGTGGATACGACATAATTGAAAATATAGATTTTGTCATCTTCATTTGAAGAGTACTGAATTTTATTTTGGTAGGTAGTTACTATACTGGCAGATCAGCTTGTGCCTATTGTAGATTAATTTTAGGTTTTATTGGGAAGGGTCTAGAATCACTCATATGCTAGAGTAGCCTTACTCTTAAGGCATGTCTTTAATTCTTGGGTTGTTTAATGAGGCCTTCACACCCTGGCTGATTTGAACTCTGATGTCTCCCAGGGCTGTGTGACCTCCAGTCCCTGCTTTCTGCCATGCACCATGGAGTCTTGCCCTGCTCATGTGCTTAGTATTCATAGACTTAAGAGTGTCCCTCTGCAGATTTCTGGGGCACCCCCTCTGCACAGCACCCTCTTCTCTGGTCCTCTGTCCCACAGACTCCTGCTCCCCAAGCTAGCCTCAACTCTGGTTTCATTTCTTCCATCTCATGCACCTTCTCTATTCTGTTTGGGCTTCCCTTCCCTCTGCTACAGTTTGGAAAGTGTTCCCAGGGAGAGAAAACAGAGCGAATGTAGAGGTCAGCACGCTGGTGTCTTTCTCTCAAGGGTCAGAGCCCTGAAGTGTCTACTGTACACTGCTGTAGTTTATGATAGAAGGATATGTCTGCCACCAGTTTCAGTGATGGCTGGACCCAAAACTCTTGAGGTTTTCGTTTCACCAATTAAATATTTTATTTCTAGAAATTCTGTCTGGTAAGTGTATCTGTTTAATCCCAATGGTTTTTTTTTTTTTAATAGTTTTTGTAATTCCATAGTTTGTTTCATACATAGCTCTGATTTGCTGTCTATTAATTCTCACTCATAGTGGCTGGCTTTATCTAGATTTGGTAGTCGTTGAGAGGTTATGCTTGACTGTAATCTAAGAGAGTCTTGTTGGATGGTTTCTTCTGCTTCAGCCAGTGTGTTTCTCTGTGTGTGTGTGTGTGTGTGTGTACACTTGTCTCAGGACCCTTCAGGACCTTCTTGAAGATTTTAGCTCAGAGGAGGGGGTCTCGGATTCAGGTTCTCCTCCTGACTGCTATTTCAAGGTTCAGTCTGCTCAGATACTGTCAGTAGAGAACTCTGGCCTCAGGGCAATCCTACCCTTTCACAAAACCTGCAGGCCCCCCATTATGCTAGTTTCAAGCCCCTGTGAACTCTGTTGCTCTGGTCTGGGATCCTTACCTATGTTCCTGGTTATTTCTAGCAAGTACAATTCAGGCTGCAAGCTACCTAATCTTCACCTTGGCTCCCTGAGGCTCAGCTCGTGGATTTTTAAAAATTTCTTTTTACCTTTTTTTTCCTTTTTGAAGGGAGAAACCCCTGGAGACTAGAAATGCTTGTGTGTGTTGGGTATTTGGTGGTCTAGCTATTGTGGAAGAGAAGTTTACCTCTGACCTAAAATCTCAAGTATTGGGGAGCAACAACACATGTATTAATTTTATAATCAGGAAAATAACAAAGAGGTCAACAAATATCTGTATCTGAATTACTAATGTACATATTTATGTGGTATTTACCACATAATTTATCACTGAGAAATTGAGTTCTTAGTATAATCTGGTACTTTCGTGTTGCCTAATTTATTTCTCAAGGCCAAATACTAGCTAAAGGATACTTTCTGTAGACTGAATCTTTGTAAGTTTTAGAAAAACATATTTAAGTTGACAAATGAAGACTGACATTTGGCTATGCTTTAATAGGCTGAACACCAAGCAAATCTTTTTTCCTTTATTTGTTCATTTTGCAATAAGTCTTGACATCACCTTCTCCTCTTTCTTAAATTTGCTTACTTAGCAGGGCACAATGCAGTTTTGATGTGCAATCTGATTTCAAAAGAATCTTTGAGACAGCTAATCTTCTGTACACTCACTGTAATAAAATATTACAGCACAAACGGTACATAAGATACTCACTTTCTTGAGAACCTCTTAGCACCAAAGAGCAATGACATAAAACAGTATAGATTTTCAGTGTTTTTCTGGTAGATTTTCCAGCTTGAATCTTTAACTCTTATAACACCTAGAGCTTGCAAAGAGTAAAGCATTATATGCCATAGACTGCAAATATGTTTATTGTCTTTCATTCCTAAACTCATTTTATCTTCAGTTTAAAATCTATGAGTAGACTAATCTGCTTACCTTCAAGCTGCTTGCTTCATCCTTGAAAATATGGGTTTGAAAGTGCCATACTGGGGGCGCCTGGGTGGCTCAGTCATCAAGCATCTGCCTTCGGCTGGGGTCATGGTCCCAGGGTCCTGGGATCGAGCCCCACATTGGGCTCCCTGCTCAGCGGGAAGCCTGCTTCTCCCTCTCCCACTCCCCCTGCTTGTGTTCCCTCTCTTGCTGTGTCTCTCTCTGTCAAATGAATAAATAAAATCTTAAAAAAAAAAGTGCCATACTGAATTAGACTAATAAGTTCAGTTCTTTGTCTCTTATGGTAAACATCACCAAAATATGTTTTGTGAGAGTATGGCTGCTGTCTTCCATTTTTTTTTTAAGATTTTATTTATTTGACAGAGAGAGACACAGTGAGAGAGGGAACACAAGCAGGGGGAGTGAGAGAGGGAGAAGTAAACTTCCCGTTGAGCAGGGAGCCCGATGAGGGGCTCGATCCCAGGACCCTGGGATCATGACCTGAGCCAAAGGCAGACGCTTAACGACTGAGCCACCCAGGCGCCCCTGTCTTCCATCTTTTTTAATCATACTGATTTATTTCCACCACCATTCCTTTATCAATTAATCCCTTTGCCATCCCTGCCATCCAAGCTGAAATCATGTGATGTTCCATAAATTCACAATCACCACTGCATTTTTTTTAAACCATCTCTGTCCACTTCAAGAAGTAACTTAACTCTGGATTTGGTGAATAAATCCACCCAGCACCTGACCTTCATGGTTTATTCCGACTTTTTCTGGACTGAGATCCTAAGTTTTAAAAACGTGCTTTTCTTAAAAACAAAAAACAAAAAACACGGTAAAAACACCAAAACAGCCCAATAACAGCTCATTAAATATATGAGCTTATGGTCCCCTTCATTAAATAGACCTATGGCCCCATCCCCATAGGTGACCAAGTTGAGTTCCGTATGGGTACTTCCAGATATATTCTTTTTTTTTTTTTTTTTAATTTATTTGCGAGAGAGAGAATGAGAGACAGAGAGCATGAGAGGGGAGTGGGTCAGAGGGAGAAGCAGACTCCCTGCTGAGCAGGGAGCCTGATGAGGGACTCGATCCCGGGACTCCAGGATCATGACCTGAGCCGAAGGCAGTCGCTTAACCAACTGAGCCACCCAGGCGCCCCTTCCAGATATATTCTAAGTATGGAGGTTAAATATGTTGTTTGGGACACAACTTTTTCCACTCCCTCCTGAAACCATCCAAAATGACAGAAAAGCATCGCTTTCTTTCTCAGGGACAAGAGAGTACAGGCACAAAATGTTCAAATCTCAGGAACAGATGGTAATTACCAAAGAGAACTTAAATGCCTGCAACAGAGCGACACCCTCAAAGAGGCCGATTCACCCTGCAGAGTTCCCGAAAGGCTTAAGAATGGAAGGATCCAGATACCTCTGAAGCTGGCACTGTAAATAAGATTTACTGAAATTCTGTTTATAAAGCCTTTAGATCTCAAGCTCCCTCCTGAACCAACACCATCCCCTCCCCCTCCCCTCCACCCCCCTTTCCCCCCGCCCAGCAGCAGAAGTTCTGCATCAGGACCAGAAAACAACCATTGTAGATGGAGTGAGAGCCCCGGGAGGCATTTCTAAAATTATGATTAAAAACTTACTATTACCTGAGGTGTTGGAATGTATTAACAATATATGTTTAGTTCTGGAGATGAGTCTGGGGTTGAATTCGTGATGGGTAGGTACATGAGAATTACACAAAAAATTAAGCAAGCTGAAAAGGTGAAAATTTTAACTCTAGGGAAAGTAAGAAGATGTATAAGAAAGGCAATATAGTAACTGATGATGCTGTAATAATTGATTTCACTAAAGTTATGTTCTAACTACACGAAGAGGATGGGGAAGGGGAAATGTCCGTCTTGGAGGGGGATTGCATAAGACAGCCAAACCCCCATCTTCCTTTGTAGGAAGTCAACAGTCAGTAATCTAAAAAATTAAATCCATCAGTAAGTATCTGTGTAACATGCTGAAATAGGAAGGCAGATCCCAAGATTAGAAAGTGGCATTGCCTCTGAAAGCAGAAGTGAGGGTTGAGGGGAAGAGAGACGCTGGTTTTTATTTTAACCCTCTAGAGCTCTTTGACTTTCAGAAATATATGCATATAACTTTGATAAAGATACATTAAAATACAATTCTAGGCAATGAAAGTGTGTTTTGAACAGAAACAGCATATTGTAGATTCTTCTGTACCTTGCTGTGCTCCTATAAAAATACCTTGCCAATCATCTCAGATCAGCACGATAAGCAGACTTCATTCTTTTTCATAGTTACATGCAGTGTCATTTTTGTAGATAGATTTGTTGGCATGCAAATTTATGAATATATGTATTGGGATATTACAATCCCAGAAGTAAAATTCTAGGTCAGAACTTGGAGCTTTTTCTAGATATTGCCCTCCAAAGGTGCTGCACCCAAATGTATGGCCTCACCAGTAATTGCCACGCACGCTTAACCAACACTGTGTGTTCCAAACCACTCCATCTCTTCAGTCTGATATGGGAAAGGATATATTGTCATTGATTTAACTTGCATGTCTTTAAATTTATTTTTCTAAAAACTGTCTATTCAATCCCAATTTCTTTCTTTTATTTATTTGACAGAGAGAGGAGGGAGAGAGAGATAGCACAAGCAGGGGGAGAAGAAGGCTTCCCGCTGAGCAGGGAGCCCAATGCAGGGCTCGATCCCAGGACCCTGGGATCGTGACCTGAGCCGAAGGCAGATGCTTAACCGCTTAATCGACTGAGCCACCCAGGTACCTCTATTCCATCCAGGTTTAAAAAATCTTTCCTGGGGCGCCTGGGTGGCTCAGTTGGTTAAGCAACTGCCTTCGGCTCAGGTCGTGATCCTGGAGTCCCCGGATCGAGTCCCGCATCAGGCTCCCTGCTCGGCAGGGAGTCTGCTTCTCCCTCTGACCCTCCTCCCTCTTGTGCTCTCTGTCTCTCATCCTCTCTCTCTCAAATAAATAAATAAAATCTTAAAAAAAAAAATCTTTCCTCACTCAGATCCCTTCTCCATTCTCTTCTTACTTTCTCTATCCTGTTTCCCATAACTGCTTGTCCTTCTCTTCCTTTACAACACTGGATTAAATTTATCTTTTCCAGAAAACTTTCATAATAATGTTTTCATTTCCTCTCAGCGTTGTATATTTATGTGCCTATAGTCACAATTATAGGTATATTCCTCAGTTTTTAAGATGTCTGCCAAAAATACTGATTGTGATCTAATGATAATTATAAACATATAGAGAATTATATCTTTGCGTTGGTTTTCATCATACAGTATTTCACAGAATATAAGATGTGATTGATTGCAGGACACAAAGTAAAAATGCTGTCAATTAAAAGAAAAAACCACAATGCTTTCTTATCACTTAGAATTTTTATTTTAACATTAGTGAATATTATACAATTCATATTTTTACAGCCTATGGGAGGTAAAAGCACTATGTAAAATGTTAACATATAGCTATAAAACAGTAGGAGTTGTCTTAGTAAAATGATGCCTACCAAGTACTAACATTAGTAAAACAGGGTCTGCTGTAGTGTTGGTTTAATTATTTTAAGACATTTAAACAATCAGTACTGTAAAACAAAACTGATATTCCATTCAGTCACATGAAACTCTCTGACTCTAACTCTATATGAATTCCTATTATACAGTTTGAGAAGCTTATGGCTCTGTGATTTATTTACACTTACTAAAATACCAATGAGATTAATCTCATTGGCATGTATTGCTATACCAGAGGGTCTAAGATCTAAGATCAATGTTGGTTTGGTTATCAACAAAAATTTTCAAAGTTCGGAGGTGACATTTTTCAGAAAGACATTAGTCCACAGATACACATAAAAACAAAGTACTAAGTTTCTCTATTTAAGGGCAGGTATATTCATTTTGAGATAATATTAAGAATGTACAACAGGTTGCTTTACAATTGTATTTTATAGTAAGAACAATAAACTAGGACTTAAATGAATTTCTCAATATGAAATGATTCTGAGAAATAGCATAAACCTTTTAACATGTAGACTTTCTGTAGAGAGTATGATACTAAAATTTACGTATAGCTTCATGTTCCCACAGAATAATTTGTAGAAGGAAATAACTGAGAGTAACAGCATACATGTATCTAGTCTGTTACTATTTTCAAAGCATTAAAATTTTTTTAATCAATGTAAACAATAATCCAGTGAGAGATTTTCACCTCCCATTTTATAGATGATAAAGTTCAACAGTGATAATACAGAGGGAATCACTGTAATTACTCTTTCTCATTTTAATTTATCAGAATATTTTATTTATTCCCATTTTAATATTATGCTGCAGCCTTATAGAGGAATATTCATTTACACTGAAAAGCAAAGAAGACTGCGTATGTAGTATGCCTTTGGAGAATGAGAGAATTATAAAGAATTTTAATGAGCTAATTCATTTTTAAATCTCTATTTAAAGAACTGTTCTCAATAGCAATTTCTCCATGTAGGCAAGATAATATAACTTAAATATAAAAGTAAATTGCATTTCTCAATTATCCTGGATAGCAAATAATTAATATTGAGAACATCCAGTGTAAGGTAAAATAGACTTTGGGCATGTTAAATGAGTGGGCTGGCACTTTCATTTAGTCAATCAATTGAATCAACCTTCAAAGCAGGTGAAATTAAATTATTATACTATATGGAATCTTCAAATCTATTAATCATATATTTCTACAGCAATGTATGAAATAATACCAGATAAAGAATGTAAAAAGTTTAACAAATACATAGTCAATGCTAATAGTAACATCTTCTTGGAAATAACATTACTTTTATAAATAGGCTGAGGCAGAACTATCAATTTCACATTAATACCTCACAAAACTCACAAAAACAAAGTCAGTATTTCCCATTTTCATATGCAAAAGCAAGATAATAGCTAGAGTATGTACAATTTACATTAAATACATCTTAGAAAAGAAGATAAATGAACTTATCTTCCACATATAATATATACTAACTTAAATTCATTCTTTTATTTTTGCACAGTATCCTTTTATAAACTACACTTTTTAACTGAAGAGACTTCCATTAAGTACTATCAAATTATTTTCTCCATGTGAAAGTCTAATTTTGTTTCTCACTAGAAAGTTTTTCTTCTCTCTTTAAGTCATATTGTTTTGAAATAATGAATTACACTTAAATTATTCATTATTACTGGCTGTCTGGCATGTGGTCCTTTCACAAGAAACAAAATATTAACTTCTACCAAATATATACATCGCTCTTCTAAACCATTTCATATTTGCGTTTTATAGCACTCGCGGACTAACGATGTGCAATAGGTCACAAAGCTGCAGGAGACTATTCTGACTAGTGGTATGAATGTACGCCGTCTGTGGACAGGAGGAGAAGCGTGTCCAGGACCAGAACGGCAAGGATGGCGACGGCTGCCAAAAATGCTACTCTTTCCACCAGCGAGATGGGACTTTTTTGAGGAAAAAAAAATATCTACATTTTACATTTCTTTACTGTATACATAAAAGAATAACAGACATTCTGATGACTTTGGTAAATGAGCAAAAACTTTTTAAAAACTTCATATGCTTCACACAATATATGTTAAGTAGTTTTAAACGTTAAAAGTACAATGTAAACCATCACAGTATATTATACAGTAGCTTAATTTCTATTTGTTTTTCAAAATTATTTTAATGTAATTAAAAACCTGGTAATAATGGGGATTTTTCAACAATTCTAAAGGCCCTAAAATAAATCTCAAGGAATATTCATTTTCTGAAAATAAGTTCACAGTCCAAAACCAAAGAAAATATGTTGTTGCTGTTAATTTTTAAGGGATCTAGATTCCAGGAGTCATACATTATTTTGAAATGAGGCAATTTCTAATAAATAAATAAAAAATTTTAAATACATTCTTATATAGTCATTGGAAGTATCTATATACTTCTGAAGGGAATGAAAAAGTACAGAGTTCAGTAAATCAAGGCAAAAGCTCAACTTGATAACACATAACATGTATAGTTAGTGAGAAGATGCATTTTAAGTGTCTTATGTTCAAGAATTCTGTCAAGAAAAATTATAATTAGCATTTCATCTTTTCCTTCATTTCTACATGTTCTGATCTCAGACCTGCTTCCATTCTCTGAAATTTGTGCTTCTTGCATCGTTTTGTAGATAATAATCCTTAAAACTTTGCTTTGGAAGTACCTAATTAAAAAAAATATATATATGTAAGCAATATTTATTTAGGATGAAACCAAGAGTGATGGCATTAATCAACTATTATTATGATATTAATGTGAAACAGTAAGGCACATAATGAAAACACTTGATAGAAAATATAAGATTCAAAGACTTAACTAAAACTTGAACTTAAAAGTTGAGTATTTTGTTTAGTAACTTGTCTAATCTTTGGTATTGTAAAGGTCTAAAAGAAATGTTGTTTTTGTCTCTCAGTCTATGTACTACTACATGGTTGGGAATACTACCTAAATGAACAAATGATAGGGTTCTACTTTTTTTTAATGTTAAATTCTTATAGGGAGTATAAAGCTCCTTCAAATAGAGACAAAGAAGACCTGACTTCTTTTGTTCACTCAACAGTTACCACCTTAGATAGATAAATAAGCCTACTTGCCTCTAAACATTTTAGATCCAACATGAGTTTCCCAAATGAGTTCCATAAAAACAGATCTGAAAGCTTTGCAAAATAGCTGATACTTGGTTTTCTCTTAGAGAGACAAATAAATAGTGGCATATTAAGATCTGATAAGTTCTAAGGGGGAAGAAACCTACTGAACCATGCTTATTATAGTATTTCTCAAGCTTATTTGACCAAGCAGCTTTTTTGTTTTTTAGAATAATACACATTGATATCCTATGGAACCACTTTGGGAAATACTGCTATAGACAAATACAAACGTTTCAAGCTCAAGAGAAATAGCAAGAAATATACATATTTGCAAGCATTCACTGTCCAGACCTAACTAATCAGAACCCACAATCAACCAACATTTTATAGCTACAATAGGCTTTTACAAGAAAAAAGGAAAGGCAAACCTCTCATTCTGGAGATGAGCAGCAAATATGAGTTATTTCTTTGGGTTGACACAAAATCAGTGAATCTCCTGCATCTTTCTCAATTACTGCATTCTATGGTGATAGTTTAGTAACAAATAAATAAGATGGCTTTGCCATCAGACAGAATGAGGCTCAAATCCTAGTGGGCCATTGACTAGCAAGTTATCTTGGGTAATTACTCACTACGTCTTTATTTTCCCTGGTGTTAAATGGGACATCTATCTCTGACTCTACATGTGGAACACCTCATACAGGGCCAGGCACCTAAAATAACTCTAAAAAGTTACCTGTTATTATTGCAGCCGATGTTTGGACATGATCCTACAAAACAGTAACTAATATTCCTTAGATGCTAATGGTTCTAGATGATGAAAATCCTGCTTGGAGTCATTATACTGTATCTGCTCAGATACAAAACTGTAGGTTTAACAGAAAATTTTTCTTTCGAGACACTCCAAGAGAATTCCAGTCAGATGAGTATTTATTCTAGTTCATTTTTGCATCACAGCTTAATAGTAGCAAACCAATGCTTTGTTATAATGACTAGTTCTTAAATTAAATTACTGGTCTAAAATCATTAGAAGAATAATTTGTAAATTGAATTAGTGGCCTAAAAATAAAAAATAAGTTATAAGTCTATTTCTTTCAGCGATTTCCTAAATGTCATCATAGAAAAATAGATTATGACCCTTCCTTTGTTACTGAACAAATTTAGAGACGCTAACATACTTATCTGCTATGAAGTTCCTTCTTTAGACAGGATTTGAAAGTGGGATACTTCTGCACTGTTTTATAACCCTGTAGAACAGAGGATTAAAAAGTAAGCAAATGTAAATAAAATGTTATGGGGACACAGGTATGCAATAAATACATAAAGCAAAAATAAAAACACATAAAATTTGAGAGAGAAATACAGTGTCAGAGGCTTCTAGCATAGTTATATTTTAAATCGATCTTGCTACTCTAAAATTTTTGAGGAAAAATAGGTGATTTTCAACGTATATCCATCCTTTCAGGTTATTTGTGCCATCAGTCTCCAATGTTAACAAGTGACCGCTAGGTGGCAGTTAAGTACACAGTATCTGTACCAACACTCTGGATTTTTAAAAAATAATTAAAAATCTTTAAAAACGTTTCAGATGAATCTTGATTTTTTTGGGGGGTATATATAACTTTTTATCTTTTTAGATGTATAATACTTAGGGGTATTCTTTTTTTTTAAAGATTTTTATTTATTTATTTATTTATTCATGAGAGAGAGAGAGAGGCAGAGGGAGAAGCAGGCTCCCAAGGAGCAGGGAGCCCGATGCGGGACTCGATCCCAGGACCCTGAGATCATGACCTGAGCCGAAGGCAGACGCTTAACCATCTGAGCCACCCAGGCGCCCTACTTAGGGGTATTCTTACCAAAGAGAGAAGACTGAACATTCTAGCTGTTACTAGAAAAATTTTTTCTTTTTCCATTTGTGGCACATCCACAAATATGTTAAATGTGTAAACGTTTGTTGACTTACACTATATTTCATAACTTAAAACATATTTCTGAGGAAAAAAAATCAGTAATTTTCAGTATAAGGCGTTAACAGGAAAAAAAAAACAGTTCAATAGACAAAATTTTTTTTACCTTGTTCTCCATTTAAAGTACTGAAGATGCAGTGACTTAAGAGTCTCGAATTGCTTAGTGGAAATCTGCATCGTGCAAAATGAGAATCATGCTATTTCTTTGTATAGTACCAAGTCTGAATTGCCTGTGTGCTGACTGAATTAATCAAAAAATATTTGGCAACATTTCTCCCCACAAACTGAGATGGAGACATTAAATTAATTGAATATGAAAATAACTTACTGAAATTCAAACTGATTTATATTTTTAAAAAGCATGAATTTTTATCTATCACCTTGAAGTGTTTTGGAAAGTAAGTATGACCTTATGTTTTTTCTTTTCAAATATAACATTTCACATTTATATCCTTAAGAATTTATATACATTGTTTTTGAAACTTAGGGTTTTTTCCTTCTTCAATTTTTAAAAAGGATATCAATAGGCTTCGAATTTATTGGTTTACCCGGAATCCTCTATGGAGTCTGTCTTTCATAATTCCAATAAATTCTTTATAACTTAATTGATCATCTTTGTCAACGTCAAAAATCTTGAAGACTGTGTTCACTAAATGTGGTGAAAGTTTGAGGCCAGTAGCTACATAGACGGCACGCTTGAATTCATCTAGATAAATGTCACAGAAAAGAAGTAAACAGTTAACACTATTTTTATAATGTGTTAATTGCTAGAAAGGTTATAAAAGAAGTTTTTCTAAACATGGGTCATAACCTTAGTAACACATGACTCTTCATTAGTCATGCTATCTTTCAGGGAACAGAAAATGTTTGTGGTTTGAATTAAAAGGACCAAGAAGTAGCTGTATCTTAGGTTAATAATGTATTCATATTCAGTGGATGTTTAATGAGCACCTACTATCAGTGACAGACACTTTAGAAATTAAGATGAATACATTATCAAGAAACTTACAGTTCAGATGGGCAATGAGACACCTGCCCAAATAACCTAACACAGGACCACACAGATATTAACAAAGTGTATGAGAACTTGGACATGAGTGATTACTTCTGTCTGTAGTGTGGAGTCATAGGGAAAGGAGAGGGAAGAGCAGTGATTAGGAAAGGCTGCGATTTGTATGTGAGCTGAGCCCTGAGAGATGGATGGGGTCAGCTTGTGGAACTGAAGAGTTTCCATAGCAGGTATATTGCAGAAGAGGTCTATGTCTTAGAAAGATTATTCTGTGAGCTGTCTAGGAAACATCAGAGAGGAAAAGAGAGATATACTTATTCCTAGCACCTGCAAGAACACACTTTTGATTTCCTTCATTCCCAGTTACAAAAAGTATAAAAGAGTAACTTTCCATTCTGAACCAGGTAAGCAGATACTGACTTGTTTTTCTTCTCAAGGTTGACTAGTGGGTTTATCATGGCAGTAAATGCTGGTCTGTGAAGGCAGGGCTCCCAAAGTTTTGGTTTGAAAACATTAAGGTAGGTTGAGTTGAGAGGATGCCTTATTTGAACATCTGCACTAGACAAAGGGTGAAATATGAATAATTTTCGGATTTCTCTAACTCAGTGAATCCATGATTGCAGCTAAGTGAGGGATTCAATATCTACATTTTTGGGAGAGAGATAATTTATTAGCACTTAGGGCCCACAGTTTGGCTTTTCCCCAGAACTTGGGAATAACAAGACTGTCCTCTGAGATTTAAACTTGGGAATTAGCACTTACTAGATTACGGCAGACACAGGTAAAATTACTTCAAAGACATAAATAGAAAGTCCTCATGTGGCAAGAATATTAAAAAAGGATATGGCCCATGAAGGAAGGGAAAGTGGTCATAGCCGCAGAATCCTAGAAAAACGACTGGACTGGTTAGTCTGTCTACGGGGCAAGAATGAGCTGGTCCTGAGGATGACAGCATTCTGAATTCTGTGACAGCTGTATTTCTTTGTAAATCAATGCAAAATCAACATTCAATTTTATATATTATTCATAAAACTCGATTAAGTTAAGTCCACAGCAGAGGGGACTCTGGCGGCAACATTCAGGTTTCTGAGTCAGCAGAGATGGAGGGTAAAATCGGAAATATAAATATCATCCTGTGATGACGTTTGGGCATGGCTCTTCTATAGGTAGACACGTATCCCTCCATGTTACCAGTGGCCATGAGGTTTCTTCCTCTTTGGATCTTTACAAGCATTGTTAGCTCTTCCCCATAATATGAAATGAAGGCCAGTAATAGTTTAATGGAAAAATTTAGCAAACTTCCCTAAACTCTGCTTAGGGAAAATAGATTTCCCATTGAAGCATACACCACACTTTCAGGCAATTTGATGGCCAATACGAAATGTCTCATTAATTTGTTGTCAAAGTTCCTAGAAACAACATATGATTATTTTTCCTTTTAAGTTTTGAAAGACGATTACTTACCTTGCCCTATAGAACGACTTGCAAAATTATACATATTCAAGGCTATTGCAAAGTCTTCCAAGTTGTTCAAAAACTGGAAAAATGACCTGAATTCGTCAAATGTGATGCCCTATATTAAGAGAATATATGTAAATATATTTAGTTTTGCCAAATTTACTACAATAAATATCCATACTTCCTAGAAATAAATAGATTAAGCATCTGCAATGTATCTTGTGAGTGAACATTTCCAGGGCACGTTCTGAAGCCTCCTTTCTCCAAATTAAATGTAAAATTCACTCATATTAATTTCCACTGCATGCGGTTGCTACCATTAGCAATGCTAGATGAAAATATTTTTAAAACACTGTCATTATCAGCACAGTGTTTCAAAAAATGATACAACAAAAATGAATAAAAAAGTTTCAATTGTGATAACTTTGTATTTCAGGCCTAAATTTTTTAAACCCTGAAAGTAACTATGATTAAGAAAAAAAAAAAAAAAGTAAGGGGAAGACAACCCCTAAAACACCAGTTTCTCCTGTACATGTATTCCTTAAATGTAACTTAGCATTAGGTAGGTCATCAACATCTGTAATAATGACAATGCAAAAGCCAACATGCTGAGTAAGCCCAAAGCAGTGTACTTTTACTTATTTCTGTCGTGATTAACACTGTCAGGATAGCAGGAAAAGTACAGTGAGGGTACCCTTACAGTTCTGGGCCCAACACCAGGGCTTGGTGAAGAACCATGGGAAGGCTTCTAGGATGTCATTTACATAAATTGCAATTATTGCTACTGCTACTAGTTCAATTAAACAGGAACATTATTTAAAATAAGCACAATGTATCTTAGATAATACCAATTTGGACATGAAGAGCTACATTTAATTACTGTGTTCTCAGCAAAATCGACATAATTGAGAAAGTAAAGGGAAAAAGAGCAGAGGGCTAAGAGCTGGGGCTTAACAATTTCACACTTTAATGTAGAAGTAAAAGGAAAGGGAAACTAACAAGGCAGCATTGGAAAGCCAGGGAAAGAACCACAAGAGTCTAATATAAGCCAACTACTGATTAAATGATTATCAAAATAATATTCATTACCAATTTATTATCAAAATAATAGTACTAATTTTTGGCATACACTATTTCCACTTCACTTGCAATGCCTTTTCACTTACAAGGAGAATTCTCACTGTCTTTTCTCTTCACAATTTTCTCTCTTTTCTAATATTCATTTACAGACACTCCAACCCTGGATTCTGCTTTGTGACCCAATCCCACCTGCCATGTTTTCCAGGGAGGGCTGTTTGAATCAATTAGGGGGACTGAGCCAGAAGGGGTCTGTCTTGATGTGGAGAGCTTGTTGCTAGGGAAACCGGTCACTGTTCTGGTTCTGTATCAGTTTATGCTGCGACCAGCTGCCACAGCAATTTTTAAGCAAAGTATAAACAAAAATGTCAATACTTTTACGGAACATAAGATTAAAAAGCAAATCAAGGAATGACAGAATAGAATGTTCACCATCTGAATCTTTAGATTTTTCAAAACAGTGTTCTCCTGTTTGGAAAAGACAAGTCAAATTCAAAACCATACAGTAATTCTTCTATGTAGATTAAACTCTTTGTGTTTGGAAATACGGAACTGTAAACTGAAAAACGGCATTCATCTTGATGGAGATAATTTAAAGCAATCCATTCTTAGCAGCAGTGAGGGAAAGACGTGTCAGAGAGAGGGAGGATGGTCATTTCTTCCTCCTCTCCACCCTCACCTCCAAAATCACTTTTGTTAATGGAACATTTGGATTTGAATGAAATGTGTCCTAATTGTTAGAAGTGGAGTGAAAAGAAGTAACTTACATTTTAACAAAAACAAAATGATGATAATAACTGAAAAATTTAAAGCATCAAAAAGACATGAAACTGAGAGTTCAAAAATAAACCCAAATACCTATGACAGACTGATTTTCAGTAAGAGTCCCGAGGCCATTTATTGGAGAAAGAACATCTTTCTTTTTAACAAATGGTGCTGGACAACTGTATAACCACATGTAAATGAAAGGTACTGAACTTTTATTTCACTCCATGTACAAAAATTAACTCAAAATGGATCAAAGACCTAAACCTAATAGGTAAAATTGTAAAAATCTTATAAAAACCAGAAATGAAAATTTCATGACCTTGGAATTGGACAATGGTTTCTTCCCTCCTCTTTTTTTGTTTTAACATCAATATATTGTTTATTTTCAAAGTGGAAGGGATGCTGTATCTCCTACTTGGTAATGGTTTCTTAAATATGACACCCAAAGTATAAGCAACAAAATTAAAAATAGATAAATGAGACTTTGTCAGAAGTAAACATTTCTTGTGTATTAAAGGATACTATCAAGGAAAGTAAAAAGCCTACAGAATGGGAGAAAATATTTGCAAATCATATATCTAATAAGATTCTAGTATCCAGAACATCTAAAGAACTTTTAAAAACCAGTAACATAAAGACAACATGATGAAAACATGGGCAAAAGACTTGAATAGACATTTCTCCAAAGAAAACATACAAATGGCCAACAGGTACAGGAGCAGATGCTCAACATCATTATTCACCGGGGAAATGCAAGTCGCAACCACAATGATCCCACTTCACATCCACTAGGAGGACTCAAAATAAAAAGGCAGGCAATAACAAGTGTTATTGTGGAGAAAAGGTAGAGAAAATAGAAACTTCATTCATTACTAATGGATTAATATAGTTACTCTGGAAAGCAGCTTGGTAGTTCTTTAAAATGTTAAAAATTAAGGATGCTTTGTGACCCAGCTATTTACTCTGAAGTATATATCTAATTCTCTGACAATTCAAAACATATGTC
The DNA here is from genome assembly GCF_054177405.1 of Leptonychotes weddellii. Taxonomy (NCBI): domain Eukaryota; kingdom Metazoa; phylum Chordata; class Mammalia; order Carnivora; family Phocidae; genus Leptonychotes; species Leptonychotes weddellii. The sequence goes on from NC_138370.1 coordinate 17,428,504, forward strand.
CACATGAAAAAATGCAGACAAATGCTCATAACAGCATTATTTAAATAGTCCAACTGGAAACAACTCACCAACTGACAAACAGAGGAAGTGTGGTATATCCAAATGATAAAGTATTATGTGGCAATAAAAGGGAATGAAGTGCTGATATTTGCTAAAATATTGATGAACTCTGAAAAAGTTATGCTAAGTTAAAGAAGCCAGACACAAAGGCTCACAAATTGTATGATTCCACTTACATGAAATATCCATTATAGACAAATCCACAGAAACAGAAAGTGGATCAGTGGTTGCTGTGGGCTGAGGGGAAGTGGAATGGGTTATGGGATTTCTGTGTAAGATGACGAAAAAGTTCTGGGACTAGCACTAGTGATGGGTTGTATAACATTGTGAACATAATTAATACCACCACATTTTACTCTTTAAAATGGTTAAAATGGTAGATTTTATGTTATGTGTATTTTACAATAAAAATGTACATATACTACTGAAATATGTCATTCAGGATGGGAACAAGCACTTGGATTGAACTGTGTGGCAAGGCGTAAGTGAACACAACTGAGATAGCTGGTAAGACATAATTCAGTACAAAGACAAACTAGAACATGCGGTAGATCTCAAACTGCTACCGTAATCACACTGGGGGTTCGGGCTGCTACCATGCCCCGTCTGCAGCCCTGAGGCTGCTCCCAATGTGTGCACTTGTTTATCTTCGGTGGAGGTGCGTAAGCCTGAAGTAATTCTTAGGAGACCAGGGTAGGGGGCCTAAAGAATCCATCCCTCCACTGAAACAACGATCAGCTGGGAAAGACTGACAGAATCAACTTTCTTGAAACTCTGGAATCGAATCCGAAGTTTATAGCAAGGAGGGGACTGAGTAATAAGGAGAAGGGTCACTGAAATTCAGTGTGAGCCTTGTGGTGTCTCTGTCCAGCGAACTACCATTTTCATCTTTCAGTGCTGTGGCAGCAGCTTTGGGGCTGGTGGCTAATGTTCCTGGTGCGGCTTCCTGGTGCCAGAGGGCTGATATGGGCCTTGTTATTAACATGGTGTGGTATGGGATTTGGTTTGTCTGGTGGTTCCTTGAGGGACTAGCGCAGAGGCTGACTTTTGATTTGCCCCCTGGGTCTTGGACTGGTTTGGCTTTCATGGTGATAGCGACAACTATCGAAAGATATAAGGACATGCACACTCTGTGCCTGTTTGAGGCAAGGGATGACAGATGGGACAAGCGGCAGACAGAATCTAAAAACCTGGCAAAGAGAAGGCTGAGGAGAATGGTTATTGGAACAGGGGCTCAAAGGGCCATTGTAAATACATGGGAAATTAAACAGGCCCAGGAGCTGACACATGCTTTGAAAAGACCTGAGCAGATGTTAGGTAACTACCTCTGGCAGATCTGTGGGCTTTGTGGAAATAGGAGATCAAGGCAAAGGAAGAGGCTTAGGTAGCCTGGCTTAGTGTTGAAGGAATGCTCCAGCTCAGAGCTGAACTGCAAAGACAGTACTATATGTATTTTTTTCTTCCTGGCTCTAGGCATTTAAGGAAATCTCTGTCAGTTCTCTGGCTAATTACAAAGATAACAGAACAGAGTCTTCAGTGACTGCACATGACAAGAAATACAGTCTTTCCCATTTGTTTAGTGCCTTTTCAAGCTACCCTGCAAATGGACAACTGCAGGGGAGAGTCTGGTTTTTCAGAGTTAGCAAAGCATAATATTCAAAATGCTTAGGTTTTAGCAAAGATTACAATGCATACAAAGAATTAGGAAAATATGGCCACTGGCAGGAAAAAAAAATCAACAAACCGTCCCTGAGAAGTTTAATCATTGGACCAAATAGACAAAGACTTTGAATCAACTGTCATACACTCAAAGAGCTAAAGGGAACCATGGATAAGGAACTAAAGGAAATCAGGAAAACTACCTGTGAACAAAATGAGAATATCAATAGATAGAAATTATAAAAAGAAACCAAATAAAAATTCTGGAGCCAAAAAGTACTATAACTGAAATATAAAGTTGAGTAGATGCTCAGCAATAGATTTGAGCAATCAGAATAAAGAATAAGTTAAAAGTATTCAGTTTGAGGAGCAGAAAGACAAAAGAAATAAAGAAAAGTAACAGAACCTAAGGAACCTGCAGACACCATGGAGCATACCAAAATACACATTATGGGATGTCCAGAAGGAAAAAGAAAAAGAGCAGAAAGAATATTTTTAAAAATAAGATTGAAAACTTCTGAAATTTGATGAAAGATAAAAGTCTATGCATTTAAGAAGCTTTACTGACTTTAAGCAGAATAAATTGAGACTCATACCAAGACATACACTTAAACTGTCAAAAGATAAAGACAATCATGAAAACAGCAGGCGAGAAGTGATTCTTCATATATAAGGAATCCTCAGTAAGATTAACAACTGATTTTTCATCAGAAACCATGATGCCGGGGCGCCTGGGTGGCTCAGTCGTTAAGTGTCTGCCTTCAGCTCAGGTCATGGTCCCAGGGTCCTGGGATCAAGCCCTGCATCGGGCTCCTTGCTCCGCGGGAAGCCTGCTTCTCCCTCTCCCACTCCCCCTGCTTGTGTTCCCTCTCTTGCTGTCTGTCAAATAAGTAAATAAAGCTAAAAGAAAGAAACCATGAGGCCAAAGTGAGTAGGATAGTTCAAGTGCTAAAAGAAAAAAATCTGAAAACCAAGAATTCTATAGGTGGCAAAGCCATTCTTCAAAAATGATTAAGGCATTCTCAGATAATATGTGGTAAAACTATCCTTCAAAAATGAAGAAAGTAAGACATTCTCAGATAAACAGCAGCCAATGGAGCTCATTGCTAGCAGATCTGTCCTACAAGAAATGCTAAAGGGAATCATTAAAGCTGAAAAGAAAGAAAACCAGGCTCTAACTGAAAGCTGTATGAAGAAATAAAGAATTCCATTTAAGGTAAAGCTAATGGTAATTATACAGATAGCACTTCACACCCACTAGGATGGCTATTACTTACTTGAATATATATATATACATATATTCATCCATGGACAGATGAATGGATAAACAGTATATGTACAATAGAATATTACTCAGCCATAACAAGGAATGAAGTACTGATACAAGTTACAACATACATGAACCTCAAAAATATAATGAAAGAAGCCAAACATAGAAGGTCACATATTGCATGATTTTACTGATATAAAATAGAATAAGTAAATCCATTGAAACAGAAATCAGACAATAGTTCCTAGAGGCTGGGGAGAAATGCTTAATAAGAATAGGGTTTCTTTTTGGTGTTACGAAAATGTTCTGGAAATAAAGATGGTGTTTCTATTGTGTCCATACTAAATGCCACGTGAATTGCTCAGTTTAAGACAGTTTATGTTACATGATGTTTACCTCAATAAAATACACAGAAACAAAAGACTAGAATGAGAAAAAGATTAACTTGAAAAATCCATCTTAGTCATTAGAAGACATTATCAGCCAAATAAAAATAACCATTCAGAAAATACGGTCTTACAAGAGCCTCAAGAGTAAATTCATTTGTTCTCAAAGCAAAATGCATGCTCATCTCATAAACTGAGTATGCTACTAGTTATATTGTTCAAATTATATAGGTAACTGATCTAAATGACAACTAGATAACTTTTAAAATATAAACAACTTTAAAAGGCTGAGGGAAATGTACCAGTTTGGAATAAGCAGAAAATTCAAACTTGGAAGTTTACTGGCTGAATGACCTGAAGTAAGTCACTTAAATCTTGCTGAATAACAGTTTCCTCAAAGCTTAATAATGAATTTTACTACTTTCTTGTTAATATTTACATTACACAGTTATTAGGAGAAGCCCTCTTCCCTTCTACAGTCTCTACCTACATTCTCTCCTAGGTAAGTTCATCTGGTCCCATGGCATTTACAATTTTTAAAAATTATTTTATATGGCACTGTATTCATCTGTTCAAAATTCAAAAGGGACAAAAGCGTGTACAATGCAAAATCTCCCTCCCTCTCACCCTTGTTCCTTAGCCATGCAGTTCCTTTCCTTGGAGGAACCACTGTCTCTAATTATGTGGGTCCTTCCAGAATTAGCATAGGCTATCTTTTTAAACAAACGGTAGTATACTGTACACTGTTTACAGTTATTGTTTGAAATTGTGCTTTTTCACTTGTGTCTTGGAGATCATTCTACTGTAGTATATAAAGAATCTTCTTTGTCTTTTTTCGGGAATACCTTTTCCATTCTATAGATACATCATAATTTATTTACTGATTTACCGAAAGACATTTAGTTTCCAATCTTTTGCTATTACAAACAACACTCTAATAAATAACCTTGTATATCTGCCGTTTCACATGAGTGAATATATCTGCAGGTAAAATTCACAAAAACAGAAAAGCTTTAAGTTCTACTTCCATTCAATAGGGGTTCAAGGTACTGGGATATAGGAGTGAATAAAAAAAGATAAAATACCACCATTACATTCTAGTTGGGGACACAGACAACAAATAATTAAAAAACAAGTTCTATTGTTTATCCAGATAAATAATGAAAAGTAAAAACTAAACCTATATTATATTATACTCTAATATAGTATGTTAGAAGATGATAATGCTATGGAATAAAAACAGATAAGGGAAGAGGACTAGGGAACGCCAAGGGAGAGGGTTATAGTTTTTATAATAGATTATTACTTACATAATAGCTTATATGTTATTATAAATACATGATTATTTATCCATTAGATTGGAGGGTAGGCCTCATTGAGAAATGACACAGTAAGCCATGTGGATATCTAGGACAAGAGCATTCTGGGCAGAGAAAAGAACCCATACAAAAGCCCCGAGACAGAAGACTGCCTGGTGCTGAGAAGCAGTAAAGCTGTCAGCGTGACTGGAGCAGAGGGGGCGGGGGGGGGGTGGTTGATGGGAAGAGATGAGGGAACAGCTTGCTGGGCCTTGTAGGCCACCGTAAGGATTTAAGCTCTTTCTTTGAGTACAATGGGAAGTTCGTAAGATCTGAATCATGGTATCAATCATTTCCTTAATTGCCAAATGGAGAACACATTGTAGGGGGGGCAAAGTTGGAAGCAGAAAGATGATTTAGGAGGCAACTGCAAGAATTCAGGCAAGAGAGAAGGTGGTGGTGGCAAGAGTGGTCTTGCGGATGGAGGCAGCATCAAGGGGATCTGTTGATGGATTGCATGTGGAATGTCAAAGGAAGGAGTCCAAAATTTTGGCTAGAACAATTAGGGAAAACAGAGTTTCCATTAACTGCAACAGGAAACACAGTGTATGGAAATCTGGGGGATGATCAGGAGTTTTAATTTTGCAACTAGTAAGCCTGAGGTGTCTACTGGATACCCAAGTGGAGATGCTGAGTAGGTGGTACAGTGTAAAAGTCTGAAATTCAGGGGAGATGTTTAAGCTGGAGACATAATTTGGAAGTTTATACACTAATGATTACCAAAAATAGTCCTGATGGCACCCCTAAATTCCAGAGGCACATATCCAACTGCCTATGTAATTTCTTCATTTAGATACCTCATAGGAATCTCAAACTCAAGTTGTCAGAAATGAAATTATCAATTTTTTCCTAACCCCAAACTTGCAGTCTTGCCTGGCTCAGTGAATGGCACCACTACTTCACTATGTGGTTCAGGCCCAAACCCTAGGAATTCTTGATTCCTCTTTCTCCTTCACACTGAAGTCTAATCCAGCAGCCAGTTCGATCAACTCTACTCTTTAAATGACCCAATATCTGACCACCTTTCCCTACGTTCACCCTGGTGCAAACCATGCTCATCTCTTCCCTGAACTCCTGTGACAACATTCTAACTTGTCTCTTTCTTTCAGAGGTGGGCCAACTAAAGTCTATTCTCAATATACCAGCCATGATGATCTTTTGAAGCATGAATCTGGTATCTGGCACGTGAGTCGGATCACATTTGGCTGTCACAGTAGACAGTGAATACTTGCTGCATGAATACCTGATGGATAAATGTATATTCACCTATGTTCTAAAGCAAGGTTAGCACACTTTTTCTATAAAAGGTCAGAGGGTAAATATTTTCATTTGTGTAGGCAATACGGTCTGTGTTGCACCGACGCTACTAAGGCACCGAAGCATTCGCAGACAGTACATTCAAAGAATGAGTGTGACCATGTTCCAATAAAACATTATTTACAAAAACAGGAGGTAGGTAGTTTGCTGACCCCTGCTTCAAAGTTTAAATACTATAGTAGCTTCCCATCACTCTTAGAACCACCATTAGAATAAAATCTAAATTCCTTATCTTGGTCTACAGGGTCCTGGAAGATCTAACCCATATCTGTCTTTCCTTCATCTCCTACTATTTTCCTATTGACTTATTTTACCCTTTTTTGCAATTTCTCAAATAATCTCAGCTTTTTCTGCCTCCAAGCCCTTGGTATTTGCTGTTTCCTCCCCCTGGAATGTTCTTCATCCAGATCTTTGCATAGGTCATTCCTCACCGTCTTTCCTCAAAAGCTACCTGATCAGAGAATGTTTCCCTGACAGTCCAGCTTATTTTCCAGTCCCCACGATTTTTGTTTCTCTTCACAATATTATTATCTGAAAATATATCACTTATTAATTTTTTGTTTACTTGTTTATTGTCTCCACTGAGAGGTATTTCTACAAGACAAGAATTTTGCTTATCTTGTCACTTTACCCACCATGACTAGAATAAGGTCTTGTAAATAGCAGATGCCTAATATCTGCTAGATGCATGAATGGAACTAAAAGTATTTTAGAATATGTAGAGTGCCATCCAAGTAGCTGCACTTGTTATTCTTTTTGGAGAGAGGGGATGAGAAGTGAAAGGAAGGGAAAGATATAAGTTAGGGTGTTGGAGGAATATCACTGGCTTACAGTCGTGGGTTTGATTCCTTGGGCAAGCGTCTAAGTATCTGAGACTCAGCTTCCCTTTTTCTAAAAAAAGATGTCAATGTCTGGAAGTCGGTTCTAAGGATTGATGAGGTAATACCAAAACAAACAAACAAAAGTCATGAGACTCGATGTTGGTTCATTTGTCAAATTTTCCTTTTTTTAGCTGTAATGATGTATAGTGCTTAAGATACTTCTATCAATTATATGTTTTCAGAAACTGAATTTAACCTAAAAGAAAACTTTATTTTCAAATAACTTTAGGTATAAAAAAATAGCTGCAAAAATAGTACAAAGAGTTCCCATACACTCTTCACCCTGGAATTGAACTTTTTGAGTTCTAGATTTCTGTGTTTCCATTGGATAAAAGAAAAAGAGAAGCAGACTCATTTAGGCCCTAAATAATATCCGAGCAGCTTGACAAAGAGGTACAATTTCTAATATTTATTTTTAGGGAAGTGTCTCTGAATTGAAAACATTCAGTTTAATCATGTGAAACAGATAAAGTCCCCTAAGAGATTATGTAAACTAATGGCCAAATGCATCAGGTCTTTTCTTCTCATTCCTTAGGGGACCTGGCGAATTGTTAGCAATGTCACAGTGTATCCATTTTAAACAAAGTCAAACTATTTGCAAGTTTCTCTTGGATAGATTAACTTGATCCTTCTATAAACACAAATAGAAGGCAATATATCCAAAACATCTCATGCTTGAAGGGGTACTTGTAACACCAGTTCTATTTAGTTGCAATGATGCATTCAAATACCACTAGGTAATGCAACTGCTCAGAATTGCTGACAACACATTTGCTGCTAAACAAATAGACAATCAGTTGCCCAGGGTTCTTAACCATTCATGCCATCCAAACTCTTTGAAAAACTTCACTTCACTTGCTGATAAGATCACTCACTCATCAATGGCTATCTTCAAATGACCTTTTATTAAGGATATTAGAGAACAAAGTGTGACTGAAATGATGTCACTATAAACTGCTTCATACGAGGGGATTAGTTTATGTAGTAGTCAAAGCATGTATCTCAGCAGAATTCTCTTCAAAGACGATATTCATAATGTGAATAAAACAATTGCTAATAACCTTAATGGTTTTCAGCATATCTAAGAAAAACATGGATCTCTACCCAGAATTTTACATTAATCGATTTTAAAAATTTAGCCAGAGCACCTAGGACACTGAGGAAAAAAAGAATGAAATATACCCAAAATACCTATTAATCCACAAAGGAGAAAAGAACTAAGAAACAATATATTCTATAGATCTATACGATTATAAGATAATATATGTAATAAAATAGATATGTGAGATTAGATACCTTTTCTTCAGGTATACTGTAACGCACATTTTCCAGAAACACTGATGTATTTTCCACATTTGTATATCGTAAAAGAATATGAGCAAAATCTTCTTCACTGATAGTGCTCATCCCATTAGAGTAGGAAAGGAATTCTATTTCTAGAACTTCTGTCTGTAGGTTATCCATGAATCTATGACAAAAATATAGAAAGAATGAATAAGATAAATGAAGAGTGATGGCAACAGGTGATACTTAGCCTCTCAGGGCTCTGGCTTCCTCATCTTTAAACTGGGGACAACAAAAAGATCTTTCAGGGTAGTGATGAGACTTAAAAGAGTTATTGTGTAGTGCCTGGTGTTTACTATAGAGGACACTACATCCATGCTTATCACTGTGGCTTATACTTCCTTAGGAGTATACAGGAAATAATCCAGATATCCAGGCATTTCTCATCATTCAGTAACTTCCTGTTATACTTATCAATATAATGACTAGTATACAGGTACTGATGGAAGCGCCTGTTTGTTAGAGACAGTATCTTCAGCTAGGATGAAATCAGCGAAGAGGTGAGTATTTCTGCACCAGATGATTCTTTCTAAAGACCTTTCTGACTTTAGCATGCTAATATTTTTCAAAACAAATATAAAATTAAGCTCACCTATAAAAATCTTCAAAGTTGAGCTCAGCTTTTCCTTTCTTTCCAAAAAAGTGTACAAGAAGTGTAGTATCTGTTACTAAACTTGTAATGTCATCAGCACGCTTAAAAAATCACAATTTAAAGGTTAGCTGCAGTAAACAAACAATAGGGATACCCAATGTCCCTCAAAGAATTTTATCAACATATAAATACCAAGAACATGAATATGTTAAAATTAGAATGAAAAGCGTAAGGCTGCATTAATAAATGCCATTACAGTTAAAATGAAGTTCAATATTTGAAAATAGAAACATGACTGAAATTGATCTTTATCCTAAAAAACTTTAAAGATGACTATATTTTAGGAAGTTTTCAACCTCAAATTATGCATATAGAATACCTGTGTTTTAAATTATCTAAAATAGTTGAAATCTTTTAGTAATCACCTAAATGCTTTATCTTTAAGTCATTTAGTTTGGATTTTCCTAATCAACCTAAAAAAAATCAGTTTTTTTAAAGGATGTTCAAAAAAGGTAAATTCTTCAGATATATGAAATGTATGGGGCCGACAAAAGAATGGTCTTATGCTTCACAAAATAGTTTCCTTTGAGCATGATACTTTCCTATTGTATTCCATATTTATGATACTTTAAATAGAAGATACCATATTTTGAAAGAGAAACTATACTACTATTATTTTGGAATTTACATAATCTATAATTTATTTTAAAAGAAAAGTCTTACATTATTTTTGAATGGATAAGAGAATAATTCCAGAGGACTTTTTCCTTCAAGTTCCAACAAGTGTATTCTTAAAATCACTTAAGTCTAGTCCTTATAAAGTTTAATGGCCTATGAAAATAGTCCTTCTTTCCTTTAATGTGGTGACACAGATTTCCCTTTCTTTTTTCTCTCTCCCCTTCCATCCCTTCTCTTCTTCCTCTTCTTTCCTTCCTTCCTCACTTCCTTCCATTAACTCATATCTATCTTATAAACTCAGGTACAAAAATCATAAAATTCAAATGATTCTAACTCTCCCATATATTATCCTGGGAAATATAAGAAAAATAAGAGGTTAAATAATAACTAACATTTTCTGTATTAAAAAAAAATAGCTGTAAATGTCCATCCAAAGGTACATATCTGAAATGTTACCTCTTGGCCAGAATTCTATTTCAGAGAAAACGTAAGAAATAAAAAGTATATACTTCTCTACAAAGGATAAGTTGTGTTCTATGATCCCTGATGGAAAGTCTCATCTTACCCATTGGCCACACACTTTTGGTAATCTTTTGATTCCTTATAGCTCTCTTCCCAATTTTTCATCAAGACAGCCTTTTATCCTTTAACATTTGTTGGATCTTTATTTCCCTTCTCCCTAGACCAAATATTATTAACTTCTAATGACTAGTTTGGTGTTACAGAGAGTACATCTTGTGATTGGTCTTTTTCCCTCCTACGTGCCTTTTAATTCCTGTTTTTAAGTGGTCTCTTTGCTACTTTGATTACTCAGGTCTCTCTTAAAACCTCCAACATGTAGGGTATCTTCTACTTTAAATTATCTAAAATTGTTGAAATTCTTTTAGTAAATTGTGTAGTCTTACTTAGGTTTGTTTAGCTTGTTTTCCTCAGTAATCTTAGGATTACATATATATATTATCTAGCATATAACCTCCTTAAAATTGTTTTGAAAGATCTCTACTTAGTTTAAGTTTGCTGACAACTCCCAAGTATTTTCAGGAGTTGGAATAACTTAGAAGTTTCCTATCTATCTCCAACGAAGTTCTTTGAAGACCTGATTGCCAGGGAGAAAATAACAGCCCGGAAGCCAGGTGCCACATACTGTCGTATGCCTTCCTGAACAAGCTTATAATGGATGTTGAAGAACGTTAGTGGTGCCAGCCTTCCAGGGCTCTGCCTGTGACAACAGACTAGGGTAATTCTGAGTAGTTCTCAAAAGGCACTATTACTTTCACCAGTAGCTTTCTGGTGCGGAGGCAGACTGCTGTTAAGGACAGGATTTAAAATCAGAAGACCTGAGTTCAGAGTTTTTTGACCTTTAGCTTCCTTCTCTGTAAAATAGGCATAAACCTATCTACGATAATGATTTTGAAGATAAAATTAGACTCTGAGTGTAAATGAAGCATACAAATGTTATTATTGGCAGTCACAAGATGCTTTGGCATATAGCATTAAGACCTTTGGGGAAAAAAGGAGATATCTCATGTCAATTATAAACATTCCTTTGTGATTGTGTATGATCAAGTCTAACCCATTATTACCCATGGAATAGCTTAAGTTGGGGGAGAAAATATTTGAGAAGGCAGGCCTAATGGAGCACAGGCGTGGACGCTCTATCGAATCAGCAGGCAACATTAGGAACTGGGGTATCCATCTAGAAGCTAGAGGACTGGAATGCGGCGGGGAGATAAAGTTGATCAGAAGACGGGCCATGGTGTTTTAGACAAGTTACTGACTTCACAAATAAGCAGTGGGGTGGTGAGCACGTAAGATGATGAGCCCAAGAGTCAGATTCCTGGCTTTGAATCCTGATGTTTTTCCTTATTAGTTAAGTGACCTCGGTGAAGTTAATCTCTCTGAGGATATTATTACCCTCAGTAATAACAACAGTACCTACCTTAAAGTGTTGTTGTGAGGATCTGGTAACACATGTAAATCATTTAGCACTATAACTGGCATATTGTAAACGCTCAACAAATATTATTTATTTTTGCCAAATCAATATATTTCAAGAAGTTGAAAAAGGACTAGACAAGACAGAAAAGATAATAATGTTGAAGCTTCATGCAAAAAAAAGTTTTACATGGCACACTCTTACTTTTTTGTTAACTGAAACTACACATGTTATATAGATCTGAAAAAAAAAAAATGCCTTCAAATGAGAGGTCACAGGAACACCCAAAGTTAGTGAACTCAGCTAACATAATTATGAAATGTTTTCCTTTAGTGCTGTGATGTCCTTTACCTCAAAACCTAACACAGTGAAATGAGATGGCTTTGTTTCATACAGGTTTTCAATAATGACCTCATTCTTCCAGCTTTTCTCATGCCCACTGAGCAGAGCAGATCTTCGTTTACAGTCTTTCATCATCAAAATCTTATTAGACTTAGGTTGCACTTATCCAGATAATCCAGAACCACAGAGGCATAAGTAACAGTGTGACATTAGAGAAAAAAAATTAGAAAATGGAAATGGTGAAAACTTTTCTCGCCCCATTCAATGAAACAGAGCACTGCTGGGAGTCATTGAAAACCATACCAGTGTCCTTAGTATCCTAACAGTGTTATATAACTTAAATCACAGGGGAGTTGGGACAAAAATAGAGACTTTATCCCTTTGATTCTTGTGCCCATTGTTAAAATAAAATGAATTCAGGTGTTTTCATAACAAAGCAAGAAAAAGCCACAAAAGAATCCCCATGGGCCATTTACATGAAAGGCCCTTATCTTTGTTGTGATTAAAAATTACTTTAAATGATTTCATCAAAAATAAAATAGATAAATTTGCATGGAATTAAAAATATGTAAGATATTACAGATTTTTAAGATACCTTTAACATATTTTTATTGATTATAATGGGATAATAATCATATCAAACTCTATCCAAAGGGCAGGGGGGAGGGAAATCAAGTAGATTTCTAAGCTTTCTTTCTGAACCAATTTGAATCCTAAAATACTTACAAACAATTCAATGTTACGGTGGCATCAGCAGTAACCTATAAGGAATTTCAATGAGTTGTAACTTAATTAAAATTAATTCTCAATTATCCTCTCTAATGTGGGAGGGTAGTAAGAGATAATCCCCAAATAATGATTTTATTTTAGAACACAATGTAAGTTTTGTTTTCGTCTTTCTTCTATCAGATTTACTTTCATAATGTTTGAATCAATTCATTAATTAATTTAGTAGCTTATGATTATAATGTGGATTGATTACAGCCAATGGTATGCTAGTAAAATAAACTAGCTCTTTAGGGAAAAAAAAAAAAAGCTTGATTTGTAGTGTTTGCCTATTTCTATGGTATTAATACTTCTATCATGGCCACTTTCAAGTACCAACAGGATGTCACGGATGTTGAGTTGGGAAGAGATGTACAGAATTAACTCTAGGAAGCCATAAAAGCCAGCTCCAAGCACACCTCTGACAGTTTCCATCTCGAAAAGGTCTTATGCATACCATGTAATCTCTGAGTGTATGTAAGAGCTAACTGGTCTTCTGATATTAAACCTCCCAAGATCTGAATTAAATTCAACATCAAATCAGTGGATTGTGTCTAATTGTGAGAATTTCTAGCAGAGTTAAATTAGATTAAAGATAGGCTGGAGGCTGAGGTGGACAATCTAGGATGGAGAGAGAGCAGTGACATGACTGTTAGTTTGAAGCTAGGTCGCAGTTGGCTTGTACGACTCTTGGGCCAATGTCCCCATTTGCTCTTGTTTTTAGGCACTGACTACTATGTGCCTGCATAAATGATTACAGAATTAAGTACTTCTAAAATACCTTACATGAAACATCTATTACCACTTTATGACTAAAAAATGGTTCAAATTTAAAAGGTAATTTTAAAAGGTTATTTACTGGTCATAATTACATCATATTTACATATCAGAAGTAAATTAGAAAAAGGGCAAAATGCTTTATTTGTTTTGGGATTTTAAAATTGAACACAACTGACAAAATTAACATTTCCAAGTATCTGTCCCAGTCTAGAGGTGCCAATTGAGTAACACTACATACGGATAACAGAAGTCACACCTGATTTCAGTTTACTTCTCTAGATATTTTTAAGTGTAATTTTTAAAAGTCAAACTTCAGAAAAAAGAAATGAGAAGCCAGCTTTAAAGAGAAAAATAATGAAAAATATCTCAGTATTAAGACTGATAGTGAAGTTTTAAAAAATTCTTAATAGGATATATGAAATCGTGTTTAATGTAGAAGACAAAGCCCATCTTTTAAAATGACAAATCCCTAAGAACGAAACAAAACAAAAACCCGAAACAAAATGACAAATCCCTAGCAACAACGGCAGCATGCTGAGTGGGCGGGGGGGAAGGGGGGAGCCCACCTGAGTGCAGCGATAAGGTGCATGTCTCTATGGAATTCAGAAACAATGATGAATAACAGTCAGTCTGTTTTTAGTTTTCTATGCATTGGCAATCCAAAATAATGTCAAGTTAAAATATTCCTCCCTTCCTTGACTGACTGCCCCCACCATACCTCCCTTACTCGCCATTGGTAGACGACACACAACTAATATTCGGAAATTTAATGTTTAAATCTACCATAACTCTAAAGCACTAGCTGTCTTTTACCAAGTTAAAAGTTGCAGCACTTCATGTAACATGGCAAAATTATAAGGTTAAAAGATTCAGTGAAACTGTAAAATAGTATTCTCAAATTTCTGAAAGTGATCCTTAAATTGAAAATAGCGACATTTCTTTTTAGTTAAGTTAGAAAGGAGAAAGGCACGTTTTCTACAACAAGCAAGCTGACTTAACATAGACTGTTACAGGTAACCTTGCAGCCCCTGCCAGCACGGCTGACATACTCGAATCTATCATTTATATATAGAAATTACTGCTTTACCGAAGAAAAGGGAAAATACAAAATTATTTTTGGTTTCATTATTGTAACTCTAAAATGAAATGAAGACTAGTTTAACAAAATGGCAAACAGTACAAGGTCCTGGTTGACGTTTAATTATACCTCTGCGAGGTCTGAAAACAGTGCCTGGCTTGTATTACGTCTCAGTGTATCCCAATAGCTTCTGGAGACAAGTTCCTCAGCATCTGTTTTAAGTACCTGTAGAAGTTTTAAGAAGTACATCTGAAATCTAAAGAATAGTCACAAAGAATGATAATTTATACACTTTTAAGTCTCTTCTAGCCAACCTTGAAAAGAAAACACATTAGCTTACCTGTTTTGTTTTCTGCTGCGCACAACAGTATTGTATTACATTGCTGGTAAACCCAGGGTATTTTCAAAGGTGTAATGGTATATAACCACTATTTCCACGTACAATGTGGCTCTGTCAAAAAGGATCACATTCCTCAGCCCTCCCCCATGTTGTCTACTGAAACATGCATAACTTCTAAGAAAATGTGAAATAAAAATTTTATTCACACCTATGTGAAGTAAATTCATTTGGACAGTATTTTGGTAATTTTGTAGCAACCTATAAAAATCATGCTTAATTTAAAAATCAATTATTGGCTAGTGTACATCGTGTCAGTGCATCAAAGAAAATGACCACATTCATATGTAGAGACACAAAATTTAAATTAATCTAACAGTTGTCAAAAAGAAATATGCCAGTTTAGGTTAAACCACTCAAAACTACTCAGGGATTTGGTAGGTATGTCTACTGTGAATAAATAAGGTACTTTCTAACCTTTTGCAAGGATAGGACACTAGCTTCTGTCTCAGTGTTGGCTAATCTGAGGAAGGTGAGATCACAATTAAGGGCAGTCTAATCTTCATATGAAAACAGAACTACAAGCTTAACTTGGGTCTCTGTAAACAAACACAATTAAATGCAGTTTCTGTCAGGATTTATCAGGGAAGATTTCACATGTTCAAAGGCTTGGTATTCCTGTTATTGTGAGAAGAAAATGCTGCACGATGTACATAGGAGTGAGTGTCTAATGATGAGGAGAACTTTTATTTTTGTGTGTGTTAATTTTTAAATCTGGTGCCACTAACAAAATTACAAGGTGTTTGGGAGTTATCTCAAAAAACTAAGCTTTAGTTCATTATTATTAATCAGAAAAACACTGCCTACTGCCCATATTTTAATAAAATCTTAATAATAAAGTGTTATTTAGCAGGAATCACTTATATAAAGATAGACATACTTATTACCATCAGTGTAAATGCAGCAATATGTTAGAGAATCCACTCACCACACCCTCTAGTAACAAAACAAGCTTTAACTAAGCAGTTATAAGCCAAGTAAAATTAGCTGAATTTAGAACAAAGTTCATTTTTTTTTATATAAGTATGGTAGAATGTCAAATGTTAACTAGATTAAATACTCTGCAAATATTATCTCAATATTTTCAATTTGGATACATTTTTTATTGTAACTGAAAAGGTCAGTATATGATAAAGAAAGGGATTATTAAACCTATCAAGCTAGAAAATCAGGCTGACTACACTGTTATTTGAAGGGCAACAAGAATGATTGATTCACTTTGTGAAGCAATGCCTCCTTCCTTTTTCCAGCACTGGTCACCATCACCACTCACACACTCACATATGTACATATACCAACATTGATGACATCAGAAGGATGTTCACAACATATTAGGGGAAAAAAGTAGTTTGACAAACTATATTGATATGGATCTCTATAGAAAAAAATACATTTTCTGAGCTTAGAAAAGAAGTAAATATATTTGGATATATCGATTATCTCTGGTGAGATTAGGATATGTTTTATTATCTTCTTTTTGCTTTCCTATATTTTAAAATATTTTAAGAATGGGGCGCCTGGGTGGCTCAGTTGGTTAAGCAACTGCCTTCGGCTCAGGTCATGATCCTGGAGTCCCGGGATCGAGTCTCGCATCGGGCTCCCTGCTCGGCAGGGAGTCTGCTTCTCCCTCTGACCCTCCACCCTCTCATGCTCTCTCTCTATCATTCTCTCTCTCTCAATAAATAAATAAAAATCTTAAAAAAAAAAATAAAAAATATTTTAAGAATGTTTATCTATCAGGATCATATACTACTTTTTTCAATAAAAAAATCTTATTTAGCTGATTGGTCCCTCCTGCAGAAAGCTTTCACACTCAACATTTAGCTCCAAAGATTAAATTATGATAGAATATATAACTGAATTGCTATAACTGCTTATATATGCTGTTTTATACAGGCAGTCTTTTAGATTAGAGTTTCTGAAAAAAGGAACAATAGTCTCACAGCAACTGTTGCTATTCTTAGTATTAAGGGAAAAAAAGCTCATGTATCCGTGATTTTCTCAGCACAGTCACAGATTCTTAGATGTGTGTCTGTTCAGGAGCCAGTATTTAATTTTTCAGTGGCTTGGGTGACGGAATTGAGAGTAAATTTTCAGAACATGCAAAACTAGTAGAAAACTTTAATGTCAGAAAAGTATAACACAATATTTAAAATAAATTTAAAGTAGCAATGAAAATCAGAATAGATTTTACAGCAAGAAATGCAAATAAAATACAAAACCAGAATATACGCCTACACACTAAGGAAAGACTGAGAAGAGAAATGCCCAAATATCACTAACTGAGCACTGTGATGGCTATGAAATAGATATTATAATGCTCTGATATGTAAATGTAGGAAAATTTGCAAAGACTTCCTGAAGTCTTCTCAGGGTCTTTGATTACTATACGAGCTTTAGGCCTCTTTACTAGAATGTTAAGGTAGGTGTAGACTTTTACTAAAAAAGGTAGAAGAAGACATAGATAGTTCAGAAGAACTTCAAAAATGGATGGCACAGGCAAAATGATGTCCCAAATGTACTGTATTCTGTAAGCCTGACACATTTTTTGCCTAAGTTTAGAGTCTCTTATTAGTAGAACTTCCTTTAACTTTGAAGTTTCGGTCAAGAATTCCCTATGCCTTTTTGGCTGAGCCAAAGTAGGATCTTACTGAAGGCATTTCATGACATTAATAATAGAAGGGAAGAAGGAGCTATGGTCTGAAAAATTCTTAGGTTGAAATCCTAACCTCCAAGGCGATGGTATTAGGAGGAGGTGGGGCCTCTGGGAGGGGAGTAGGTCATGGGGGCAGAGCCTTCATGAATGGGATTAGTGCCCTTATAAAAGAAGCTTGAGAGAATTCCTTTGTCTCCTTCCCACCATGTAAGGACATACTGAGAAAGTGCCATTTATGAACTAGGAAGTAGGCCCTCATCACCCATCACACTGCATCTGCTACATGATCCTGGACTTCCCAGCCTCCAGAACAATGACAAATGTTTGTTCTTTATAAGCCACCCAGTTTATGATATTTTTATTATAGCAAAATGAATTGACTAAGACAGAAGGAAAGAAGGAAGGAAGGAAATCAAAGAAGGGAGAAAGGAAAGACAGAAGGAAAGAAGAGAAAAGGAAGTTAGGAAAAAAGGACTGATTTCAAGAAGGGAATATATCACTGTGGTAAGCAGAATAATGGCTCCCTAAAGTTGTCTGTGTGCAGACAGGTAAATACCCTAGTTACAGTTAGAATCTGAGAAAGATTATACTCCGAGATTAGGCAAACTGGGAAAACAAAAACAAAATAGCAACCCATAGAATCAGACAGTAAACTGTCTTTACTATTAGTGATACTCAAAACACAGAAAAAATAAAAACAATAAAAAAGCCTATATAATCTGTGCCATTATGACAACTGTGGCCTGAAAAACTATAATGTGAGACTTGTAATTTAAAGTTACATAGGACTGCAGTTTTCCACAGAAACACACACACATAAACACACACCCACATACACCCACGCACACCCCTTCCTGGAAAAAACACATACTTAGCCCAGTCCCTAATGAATCTCCACAGACACATTCCAACAAATATATACTCAAAATACAAAATTACTAAACACATAAGAACATAAACCACCATAAGTGAGAACCAACAGAAACAACAAACAATAGAACAAGACCTGCAGACTTCAGATATTGAAAATAGTAGGTATGGAATACAAAATAAGTTTAATAAGCTTAAGGAATATGAAGCTGTATTTGAAAGTATTTTTCAGTAAGAACAGATGACCAAAAATTAGTTGGTTGATCAGAAAAAGAACCAAATAAAACCTCTGGACATTAAAGATGGAACTACTGAAATTTAATATCATATTATATACAGCTAGGAATAAAATTAGTTAACAGGAATATAACATGTATAAGTTATAGTGAAATGCAATGTGAAAAGATAAAAAATATGGCAAATTATTAAAGAGAAGTTAAGAGACATAGAAGAGAACATGAATATCTATGAAAGCTCCAGAAAGCAATTAACAAAGAAAATGGGAAAGAGACTATAATATCCAAAGAAATATTGGCAGTGAATATTCAAGAATTAATGAAAGAAAACAATCCCCATATTTGAGAAGCCTGGTAAATTTCATGATAGATAAAGGCAAAAAGAGAGATACACTGTAGTAAAATTGTAGAATACCAAAGGCAAACAGAATCTTAAAAGTAGGTAGAAAGAAAAACAAGATCAACTACAGAATAGTAATTAGACTCAGAGCTGACCTTTCAATTTCAATAATAGGAACCAGAAGACTGGAATGATATAATTTGCTGAGAATAAATGTCAACCTATGATTATATACCTAATAAAATTATCTTCCCAAATAAGAGCCCAGATAAATAAAGATAAAAAATGAATTCATAGAATCAGAATAGATTGGGAGTTGCTAGAGGCAGGTGGTGGTAGTGTGGGGTGGATGAAGATGGTTAAAAGGTACAAACTTCTAGTTATAAGATAGGTAAGTCCTGGGGATGTAAGGTACAGCATGGTGACTATGATTAATGATATTGTATTGTATATTGGAAGTTGCTAAGAGAGTAGATCTTGAAAGTGCTCATCACAAGAAAAACAATTTGTAACTATCTGAGGTGACAGAGGTCAACTAAACTTATAGTAATCATTCTGCGATATGTACATATATCAAATTATGTT